>NW_027363324.1:225000-825000 GCF_046119375.1 Phyllobates terribilis
CACATATAATGAGGGTAATCCGGCATTAGACACCCCGCCTGGAGCCGCGGGCCCTCTGCAGGCTCGGGCCCTGGGCGGTCGCCCGGATTGCCCTCATTATAATCCGCCTATGGATATAGGGCATGGAAAACGGCATCACAGCTGCAGCGGCTACGCTGGTGGTAGAGGGTCCCTCCGCGTCCGACATCTTCCTGCCCCCTAGTTAACCGTGGCCTACCTTCTGGCGATCCTCTTCTGTAGGTCGCGGCTCCGCTCGCGATGCTCTGGACGAGGACCTTGCGTTGCTCGGTGATGACGTCAACATCCGCTGGATCTCCTTCCAGGACCTTGCGCAGCGTCTCAGTGTAGGGCGGGACTTCAGGTCTCGCGCGTTTTTGTACGTCCACGCCCCTCTTCTTCCGGCGCGGCATCCCGAAGATGGCGCCCGATGGCGAGAAACGGCTCCGATTGGCGGGAAATGGCCCCGAATGGCGGGAAGCTTCACTCAGATATGTATAGAGTCTTTTCCAGGCACGCAATACCCGTTTGTGGCGGGTTGGTCACAATTCTGCCGACTACGCCAAAGCTGACTCGCCCCCTGGGCCGTGGGGTACCCGGAACCGGGCCTTCTAGTGTACGGTGCTGATGGTGGTAGTAGTGGCAACCCGATCCCATGGCTCAGGGTGGTCAGACCAAATGGTGGCAGTCTATTTATCAGTGTTTTGAATGTCCGACTACGCCACCCGTGGATTGCGGTTGGAGATAACCGCCGCTGCAAGGCAGACCGCTGAGGCTGGTGTTGGTGTGCAGCACAGGGGTAGGATAACTCCCCACGGGAAGAGTGTATCCTCAGGGCAGTGTAGGTGGATGTTGGGGGTGATAGTGCAGGCCGCAATAGTAAGAGTTCAGAGTCCGCTTCAAACAGTTCAGGGTCTTTATTGTAGATATTATTAATGACCCAACAGTACCGGTTAGGAATGGGCCTGGGTGTCTGAGAGAATTCGGGTGAGCCCCACTGGTCAGGGTGAGTGTGTAGGCCTACCGTTCTCTCTATGCTCTTTCTGACTATCCCCCTTTTTGTGGTGTAATAGCCCACGTCCCTGAGCTGGCCGTGTACTTCTCTCCTGTATGGCTTGCGACTCAGGCCTTGGGTACCTGTTGCTTGCTCCTCGATGTACTGGTCCCTCTGTGTGGCGGAGCCTCCAGGCTTCTTAGGCCAAGGGACCTGAAATCCCTCGCAGGTTGGTTCTCTGCTGCTGGGCTTGTAACCCCGACAGCCTCGGACCCCAATGTCCGGTAGATTGGTTCTCTGCCAGGACCGGCTCTCGTCGCCTCTGTCCCTGGCTTGCAGTTTCTCCTCTGCCTCACGGACTCCTCAGCTACAGCTGAACTGTCCCTCCTTCTCTGGGACTAGTCTCACTCCTGAGCTAGGTCTTCCAGTTCTCTCTAACCCTGCCCCCAGTTCCAGCTTTTATAGGGGCAGCCAGCTCCCCCTGCTGGCCTGGAACAGGAGGTGCTGTATTGTAATTGTTCCTAACCAGGGGACCTCCCTCCTGCTTTCAGAAACAGATTATTGTTTGTGGCATCCAGGCCTGGGGTGACACACACACACTGCTCTATATTTAGTATGATGCCCCCACTCCTCCATATATATAGCATGATGGTCCCACTGCTCCATATACAGGTGCATCTCACTAAATAGCATCAAAAAGTTAATTTATTTCAGTTCTTCAATACAAAAAGCTGTCTTTCAGCTCATCTGCATTGTTGGGTCTGGTGTCTCTCATCTTTCTCTTGACAATACCCCATAGATTCTCTATAATAGATTCTCTATGGCAGGGGTCTCAAACACGCGGCCCGCGGGCCGCATGCGGCCCCTGAGGCTGCTTTATGCGGCCCGCAGGCACAGACCCCTTGATGATCCTGACCAGGTCCAGGAGGAGCCGCCGACAGCAGCGCTGAATTGCCACACAGAGACTGTTTCCCAGCACAGCATTTCCAATGACAGCCGCTGACCAATCAGAGGCCAGCAGCTGATATCTGCGTGTCGGCGCAGTGAGTATGACGTCATTGCCGTACGCTGATGTCAGCTGCTGGCCTCTGATTGGCCGGCGGCTGGCATTGGAAATGCTGTGCTGGGAGACAGTCTGTGTGCGGCAATGCAGCGCTGCTGTCGGCGGCTCCTCCTGGACCAGGTCGGGATCGTCAAGGGGTCTGACTCTGTGGTGCCTGCGGCCACATCTGCAGGAAGGACGCCGAGGGAACGGAGGACAGGTGAGAATCATCTTCTTTTTTTTTTATGTGTGTGAAGAACAGCACAGGGGGCACATAGCCACAAGAGGGGACCTGGATGGGGCACATAGCCAAAAGATGGGGACCTGGATGGGGCACATAGCCACAAGATGGGGACCTGGATGGGGCACATAGCCTCAAGATGTGGACCTGGATGGGGCACAGAGCCACTAGATGGGGACCTGGATGTGGCACATAGCCACAAGATGGGGACCTGGATGGGGCACATAGCCAAAAGATGGGGACCTGGATGGGGCACATAGCCACAAGATGGAGACCTGGATGGGGAACATAGCCACAGGATGGGGACCTGGATGGGGCACATAGCCACAAGATGGAGACCTGGATGGGACACAGAGCCACTAGATGGGGACCTGGATGTGGCACATAGCCACAAGATGGGGACCTGGATGGGGCACATAGCCACAAGATGGGGACCTGGATGGGGCACAGAGCCTCTAGATGGGGACCTGGATGTGGCACATAGCCACAAGATGGGGACCTGGATGGGGCACAGAACCACTAGATGGGGACCTGGATGTGGCACATAGCCACAAGATGGAGACCTGGATGGGGAACATAGCCACAGGATGGGGACCTGGATGGGGCACATAGCCACAAGATGGAGACCTGGATGGGACACAGAGCCACAAGATGGGGACCTGGATGGGGCACATAGCCACTAGATGGGGACCTGGATGTGGCACATAGCCACAAGATGGGGACCTGGATGGGGCACATAGCCAAAAGATGGGGACCTGGATGGGGCACATGGCCACAAGATGGGGACCTGGATGGGGAACATAGCCACAGGATGGGGACCTGGATGGGGCACATAGCCACAAGATGGAGACCTGGATGGGACACAGAGCCACTAGATGGGGACCTGGATCGGGAACATTGCCACAGGATGGGGATCTGGATGGGGCACATAGCCACAGGATGGGAACCTGGATGGGGCACATAGCCACAGGATGGGGACCTGGTTGGGGCACATTAGTACAAGATGGGGACATTACTACAAGATGTTTGCCATTATTACTATATGATGCTAATTGTAAGACAATTTTACTGTATGTGGCCAATTGGGGGAAACAAAATTGTAAAAATCAAAAAAATAAAAATAAAGCATGAAAAAATATTGGGCGCTAAAAATGCTGTTTTATATGTAAACTAAAGTAAACACAAAAAAGTACACGTTTATTATCGCCACATCCATAAGGACCCAAGCTATAAAAAAATAAACAGGGCAAAAATGTTCAAAAGGTGTATACAAAAAAAAATGGTATCACTAAAAATGTCACATTGAACAAAAAATGCGGCCCCCCAAATTCAAATTTTTTCCATTTGCGGCCCATATACCCAGCCGAGTTTGAGACCCCTGCTCTATGGGGTTAAGGTCAGGCGAGTTTGCTGCCAATCAAGCACAGTGATACTGTTGTGTGTAAACCAGGTATTGGTACTTTTGGCCGTGTGGACAGGGGCCAAGTCCTGCTGGAGAATGACATTTCCATCTCCAAAAAGCTTGTGGGCAGAGGGAAGCATGAAGTGCTGTAAAATGTCCTGGTAGCCGGCTGTGCTGACTTTGGTCTTGATAAAACACAGTGGACCTACACCAGCAGATGACATGGCCCCCCAAACCATCACTGATTGTGGAGCCTTCACACTAGACCTCAAGCAGCTTGGATTGTGGACTCTCCACTCTTCCTCCAGACTCTGGGACCTTGATTTCCAAATGAAAATTGGAACTCTAGGACCTTGTGGAGTGTGTCAATGACTGCCTTCTGGACATCTGTCAAGTCAGCAGTCTTCCTCATGATTGTGGAGCATACTGAAACAGTATTGAAGAACTGGAATAAATTAACTTTTTGAAGATATTCTAATTTAGTGAGATGCACCTGTATATACTATGATGGTCCCACTGCCCCACATACATATAGTATAATGGCCCCACTACTCCATATGTAGTATGATGGACCCACTACTCCAGATATATAGTAGGATGGCTCCACTGCCCGATCATTTAAAAAAATAACGTTTATTCTCACTTAATCCTGATTCCCTACATCACGGCCTCTGTCTCCTCTTCCATGGCGGGACTGCAGAGCAGAGCGATGCAATGATGTCACCGAGCCACCTGCGTGAGTATGCTGACATCTCGTTAACCGCAGGCCTATGGCGATCTGTGGCATATGAAAGAGATAGTGATAGGGCAGGGAGCTTGTGTCTCACTGCTTTATCATGCGACGCCTCTGCATAAGAGACATTAGGGCTACATTAGCTACGTCACAGAAGACACTGGAGCTGGAGTATATAGAATAGGAGACACTGGGGCTGGCGTATATTCATCACAGGATACATTGGGGCTAGAGCATATACATCACAGAAGAAGCTGGAGTATATAGAATAGGAGACACTGGGGCTGGAGTACATAGAATAGGAGACACTGGGGCTGGAGTACATAGAATAGGAGACACTGGGGCTGGAGTATATAGAATAGGAGACACTGGGGCTGGAGTATATAGAATAGGAGACACTGGGGCTGGCGTATATTCATCACAGGATACATTGGGGCTAGAGCATATACATCACAGAAGAAGCTGGAGTACATAGAATAGGAGACACTGGGGCTGGAGTACATAGAATAGGAGACACTGGGGCTGGCGCATATACAGTTCTGCTCAAAAGTTTACATACCCCGGCAGAATTTTTGCTTTCTTGGCCTTGTTTCAGAGAAAATGAATGATAACAAAAACACTTTTTCTCCACTCATGGTTATTGGTTGGGTGAAGCCATTTACTGTCACATTTCTGTGTTTTCTCTTTTTAAATCTTAATGACAACTAGTGATGAGCGAGCATGCTCGCTACTGCTCGGTGCTCGCCCGAGTATCTCACTGCTCGAGATGCTCTGCGCTCACCGAGTATTTCCGGGTTGGTCGGGCGGGAAGTCGGGTCCCCTCCCTGCATGTTTGGCGCTCTTTACAGAGCCAATGAACATGCAGGGATTGCCTGCCATGCACTGTAATGCCATAGCCATGTTGGTTGTGGGCATTACAGTGATTGGTTGGTCGCACAGCGTCATCAGGTGTATATCAGACCTGGCGCCGCCATGCTCATCACAGTCACTCCGGATCAGACAGTGTAGGGAGAGCTGATGCTGCGTTAGGAAGAGATTTGATTGTGTATTAGGTAGTGTAGGGAGAAAAACCGCATATTACACATATCCATCTCAACAAACAGTCCTTTTGAGGACTAATCCATCTGCAGAGATATCAGGCAGGCAGTGTATATAGGCAGGCAGGCAGGGTATATAGCAGACTGCAGTGCATATAGCACAAGAGGTTCCATTCCAATTCTGCCTTCTGCTGCTGTTAGATATTTCTATACAAAGGCCCAGGTCTCAGGGGCGAGGAATACTTTTCTTTGGATCTTAATCCTCATTATTTGCTTATAAAGCAATCCAGAGAACACCGTTTTTCTGCGCCATTTGCTTGTTGGCACTGCAGAATATAGCCAGGTCCTTTCCATATTAGAGCGCTAGAAATCCAGCTATTTAAAACTGTGTTTTCTCCGTCACACGGATCACATATACGTTGTCAGAAAATACTGCCATTTCTGGCCTCCATTTTTTCAGTGTGTCAGTGAAGCAATTCACAGCAGTTTGCTGTTCACACTACTTACTTACAGGCCAGGTTTTTAAAACTCTGTTTTCTCCATCACCCCGATCACATATAACTTCGCTTCTAACTCAGTCATTTGTAGTGAGCGTGGAAGATACTATCCTCCATTTAAAATGGGCAAGGCACGTGGCAAGGGACGGGGAACTGGACGTGATGGTAATGGTGCATGCAGAGGCCGAAGACAAGGCCGTGGGCAAGCCGAAATTGTGCCACAACAAACACCCACATCTTCTCGCCTGACCTTCCTGTCCCAATTTCTAGGGGACTGCAGCACACCACTATTGAACCCAGATCAGTGTCAAAAGGTTGTTGGTTGGATAGCGGATAATGCTTCCAGTCACTTAGCCACCACCAGCACCACCCTGTCTTCCACACGGTCAAGTCTCAGTAGCCGTGAGTCTGGACCGCATATTCCTCACCCTGATCCTCCTTCCTCCCACCATGCCGAGTACCCAGAGACAACTTATCCCACACTTGGACAATCTGAAGAGCTGTTCACTTTTCCATTTATGGATTCGGGCCTCTCGCCCGGTCCACTTGAAGCGGGGCAAGAGGAGATCACGTGTAGCGATGCCCAAATATTTGAGCAGCCACGGTCACACGAAGGCGCCGGTGGGAAACTGTAACAAGAGGTGGACGATGTGAGACACAATTGGCAGAAAGTCAGGAATAGTACCAGGGTGCAGAAGTGGGAGACGAGGTGGTGGATGATATAGTAACTGACCCAACCTGGCAGGAGGACATGCAGAGCAAGGACAGCAGCACACAGGGGGAGGGAGGCAGAGCACCCCAACAGGCAGGAAGAAGCAGTGTGGTGGCCGCAGACAGAAGGCAGGCTACCGTTTCCCGTAACACCAACACGAAGGAAGTTGCCACTACAACTGTTAGGTCTTCCCGAGTCTGGTTGTTTTTTAAAGACTCTGCCGATAGCTCCAAAAAGGCCATTTGCATCACGAGCCAGACCAGCATCAGCAGGGGTGTCAAAACGACCAGCCTGACCACCACCAGCATGATCAGGCACATGGCAGCAAAGCACTCGACTTTGTGGGCCGAACACCAGGGTCCAGGAACAGTGTCTACAGGTGGCACCATTGCTTCTTCTGCTGTTGTGCATGCAAGCCAATCCCCTGTCCATAGTGCATGCAAAGATACCTCCTGCCCTGCACCTGTCATTGCACACTCTCAAGTAGCAGCATCAGGAAGCACGTCCATGTCCTTGTCCCAGCGCAGCGTTCAGTTGTTCATACTCCAGTCCTTGGAATGCAAGCGCAAATATGCAGCCAACGTCCCACAGGCCACACTACTAAATTCTCACAATTCACGACTGCTTGGCTCGAAATGTTGCCTTTTAGGCTTGTGGAGACAGAATCATTCCGCAACCTGATGGTGGCGGCCGTCCCTCGGTACTCTGTCCCCAGCCGCCACTATTTCTCCCAGTGTGCCGTCCCCACATTACACAAGCACGTGTCCCAAAACATTAGCCGTGACCTCAACAACGCAGTTACCGGTAAAGTCCACCTAACCACGGACACGTGGACAAGTGCTTGTGGGCAGGGACGGTACATCTCGCTGATAGCACACTGGGTTAAAATAGTGGAAACCGGGACCCAGTCGGACCTTGGGACGGAACACGTCCTCCCGACGCCAAGGATTGCAGGCCCTAGGTCAATCAGGGTTGCCCCCACGGTCTACAGCTCCTGCACCTCATGCTCCTCAGCCTCCTCCTCCTCCTCAGCCTCCATCTCCGCATCAGTCACAAGCTGGAAGCACTGCAGCACTGCCTCGGCCAAGAGGCAACAGGCTGTGCTGAAGCTAATATGCTTAGGTGAAAAAACACACAATGCTGAAGAGTTATGGACAGCTCTGAAAGAGCAGGCAGATCTGTGGCTCAAACCGCTGAACCTACAGCCAGGCATGGTTGTGTGTGACAATGGCCGGAACCTGGTGGCGGCTCTGAGGCGAGGCGGAGCACGATAAGATGGAGCAATTAACCATACAGGGTGATTACACACAGCCAAGCCTCATCTCATCCCAACGTGGATTGGGTGACAATGAGGAAGAGGAGGAGGAGGAAGGACAGGAACTAGTTTCATGCACTATAGACGGTGCTATCTGCACAGCTGTCATACCGTCTGTTCAGCGTGGATGGCCAGAGGACAGAGAGGAGGAGAGCATGGTCAGTCATCCTCTTGGTGAGGACACGGAAGTCTTGCCTGTTAGTAGTCTGGCACGCATGGCTGAGTTTATGTTATGCTGCCTTTCCCATGACCCTCGCATTCTCAAAATTTTAGGTCATTACTGGTTGGTGACACTTTTAGACCCACTCTACAAGGAGAACTTTATATCTTTTATTCCTGAGGCGGACAGGTGTACAAAAATGAGGCAGTACCAGAAGGCCCTTGTTGCGGAACTATTAAAAAAATTCCCATCTGAAGGGCACACTTCGTTCGACAACCAAGGCCCCCACTCTGTCACTTCTTCTCTCTGACTGAACACTGTTCTAAGATGGTGCCCTCTAGAACATGAGCCCAGGTGACCAGCAAACAATGGGCTCCTATCTACGCTCAGGAACCAACCCCTATCTGCTCCTACATCACTGGGTATTCCTACCCCCTCCCCACTCCAGCCAGGGACATGGTCTGTCGTGCCTGCATTTCTGTCTAATGGGAGCACCGTTGAGCTGTCCCTCGGAAATGGGGTGAGTGTGCTGTATGCAGCTAACTGAACCCTGGTCCATACTCCATCCTTACCCGGGAGTGGAATATCACACCTCTGGCAGAGGTGCAATACCCCTGTAGCGGCCGAGCCCTCGGGGCGCTACATTTTTATGATGCCCGAAAAAAAAAAATTTTATACAGTATGTTCATGTATACCCCCCAGGAGTAAATGTTTGTCAGCCCATACACTTAGTGCATGGCATTACAAGTATAGGAGGCCCGCTCCTTTCTAATGTTAAAAAAAATTTATGATGCGCTCCTCCACGTCTCTTCCAAGGGCCATTGAAGTGCCTCCAAATTTTTGGCAGCCCTTGCAGTCACTGCATAGTCCAACACTATGGGAGACTCTCTCCTTTCTAATGGGAATTTGTCATTACTGTGGCCTGGTCTATGTGTCTTTAAATTCTTAGTGGGTTTTTCCTAAACTTGGTCAGCCGTTGGACTCACTGCATACCCTATAACTGTATAGCAGACCCTCTCCTTTCTAATGGGAACATGTCATATCTTGTTACTGTGGCCCTGCTCTGTGTGTCTTTAAATTCTTAGTGGGGATTTTCCTAAAATCTGTCAGCCGTTGGACTCACTGCATACCCTATAACAGTATAGCCGACCCTAGAATTTCTAATGGGAATTTGTCGTTACTGTGACCCTGCTCTATGTGTCTTTAAATTCTTAGTCGTTTTTTTCCTAAAATTGGTCAGCCGTTGGACTCACTGCATACCCTATAACTGTATAGCAGATCCTGTCCTTTCTAATGGGAGCATGTCGTACCTTGTTACTGTGGCCCTGCTCTGTGTGTCTTTAAATTCTTATTGAGGTTTTTCATTAAAATTTGTCAGCCGTTGGATTCACTGCATACCCTATAACTGTATAGCAGACCCTCTACTTTCTAATGGGAACATGTCGTACCTTGTTACTGTGGCCCTGCTCTGTGTGTCCTTAAATTCTTAGTGGGGTTTTTCCTAAAATTTGTCAGCCGTTGGATTCACTGCATACCCTATAACTGTATAGCAGACCCTCTCCTTTCTAACGGGAACATGTCGTACCTTGTTACTGTGGCCATGCTCTTTGTGTCTTTAAATTGTTAGTGTTTTTTTTCAAAAATTTTGGCCACCCTTGCAGTCACAGCATGGGCATTACCACTATAGAAGACCCGCTCCTTTATAATGGGAACATTTTTTTTACTGAGACCCTCCTCTATGTCTCTTCAAAGGGGTATTAGGTTGCGTCCAAATTTTTGACAACCCTTGCAGTCACTGGATGCGCAATAACAGTATAGGAAACCCACTTGTTAATAATGGGAACAACAAAGCATAGCCCTCTGATGGCTCTCTAACAATAGCTAGGGCCGACTGCTGGCCTTTTAAGAATAGTAAGGGCCGTCTGATGTCCCTATAAAAATAGGCTTTATGACTTTCAGAGTCCCTCCATCATAAATAAAACAGGATGTGTCTGATGACACCACATTGCCAGATGAGGTTGTAAAATGTTAAAGTGACATTTCCCGGTGAATGCATTTTTCATAAAAAATAACATAAAAAAACATAACAATAGGATCTTTCTTTAGTATAAAAAACAGCATCACCAATTTAACCTCAATGTAATCACATTGTTCAGCTTATGTACCTCCTCCTCCATCTCCGAAATGACCACATCAGTCACAAGCTGACAGCACTGCAGCACTGCCTTGGCCAAACAGCAGCAGGCTGTGCTGAAGATAACATGCTTAATGCTTAATTAACAAACCGCCCAGCGCTGCATAGTTGTTGAAAGCTGTAACACAGCAGCTTGATCTGTGGCTCTCACCGCTGAACATACAGCCAGGCATGGTCATGTGTTACAATGGGCGGAACCTGGTGACAGAGAAATGACAACCGGGGTAGATAAGGTTTCCCTCTATGCCAGTCCTTTCACAGAGCTAAAGAATATGGCTGTGGTGAAATACAACTCCCACTAAGAAGCTGTTTCAGATTGAAAAACATTGTGCCCAACAGAGGATTTGTTTCTGAGAGCTAACCTTTCTCACCCGCTCAAGAGCCCCATAGCAGCTGCAAAGTTAGCGCTATCATGAACTCTCCTGAGGTAGAAGCCAAGGCACACCAGAGAATTCTCTGGTGGGACTGTCCAACCCTGCTGAGAAGCAGTCCTGGCTAAGAAAAGTGTGTGGGAAGATTCCAGGACACTCTATTTTTACTGAGGAGGAAACACATGCAAACATGGGGAGAACATACAAATTTCTTGCAGATGTTGTCCTTGCTGGGATTTGAACCCAGGATCCCAGTGCTGCAAGACTTCAGTGCTAACCACTGATCCAATGTGCTGCCGTTCACCCTCTAATATCTAACAAGCTGGAGAAACTTGAACCTACTGCCACTCTATCATCAGCTCCTTTGTGAGAAAATTTATTTGGGCAGCCACTCAGTCTACCAAATAAAATTCCAGAGAAGGAAATTGAGGATGGCTTCGCTACTGGTACTGGGGGCAGTGCTAATACCATGGTGTTGTACCATAGTTTGCTGGAAATATTCCAGGCTGGTAGGAGGCAAGAAAATTCCCACAGAAAAGTACCAGCAGTAATGTTCAGACCACATTTCAAGTGCAAGCAGCTTTAGAGGACTTCCTGGGAGAAATGACACGCAGGGTAGATACGGTTTCCCTCTATGCCAGTCCTTTCACTGAGCTAAATACAACTCTTATCAAAAAAAGTTGTGGACTGGCTCCGTACCGTCCCTGGCCACATTCACCTGTCCACGTGTTTGTGGTTAGGCAGTCCTTCTTAGTAAGTGCACTGGGTAGGGCATGGGTACTGTTGTGGGACCCGTGCTTGTGGAAGGCGAAGGCGATACTGGGAAAATTACTGGCGGCTGGGGACCGAGTATGGACACCCGGCCGCCGCCTGCATGAGGTTGTGAAAAGCTTCCACCTCCACAAGCTTAAAAGGCCATATTTCAAGTGCAAAGAGCTGCCCAGAAATCTGTCAGTTTAGTGTTGCGGTCTGTGGGTGGGTGGGTGGCTGGCTGCATACTTGCAATTGCATTCCAAGTAAATGAAAACTAAGCAGATGATGGCCTCTATCATCATCATGGCCTCACCTCGGCACTATGAACTCTCCTGAAGGAGAAGCCAGGGCCCGCCGGAGGAGTCTCCGGTTCTCTGGTGGGCCCGTCCAACCCTGCCGAAAAGCAGCCCTGGCTAAGAAAAGTGTGGGGGAAGGTTCCCGGACACTCTATGGCTGCTTTTTTAATGCGGATCGGCCATGCTTATGCATGTTATTTCTCAAAACGCATTACGGATCAGGCCATTTTCCAACTCTGTATTCAAGAAATTAAATGCGCAAAGAAAGATGTGTGTGTGTCAAAGCACCATTGACAAGTGCAAGTTGATGTTGGATGGGCTGCCATTGCTTCTGCAACAAGCTCATTTACAGGATTTTCTGGGAGAAATGACACGCAGGGTAGATACGGTTTCCCTCTATGCCAGTCCTTTCACCGAGCTAAATACAACTCTTAGCAAAAAAAGTTGTGGACTGGCTCCGTACCGTCCCTGGCCACATTCACCTGTCCACGTGTTTGTGGTTAGGCGGTCCTTCCCAGTAAGTGCACTGGGGCGGGCACGGGTAATGTTATGGGACCCGTGATTGTGGAAGGCGGAGGCGATACCGGGAAATATAGTGGCGGCTGGGGACCGAGTATGGACACCCGGCCGCCGCCGGCATGAGGTTATGAAAAGCTTCCGCCTCCACGAGCCTAAAAGGCCACATTTCAAGTGCAAGCAGCTGTCAGAAATTTGGCAGTATAGTATTGCAGCCTGTGGGTGGGTGGCTGCCGGCATTCTTGTGCTTGCATTCCAAGGAATGGGGTAGGGACAACTGAACACTGCAGTGGGACAAGGACGTGGACGGTGATTGTTTCAAGTCTGCAACGACAGGTGCATGGCGGGAGGCATCTTCGCATGTGCCAAGGATCACTTATGATGGGCACACATTTAGGCAGTGACCTGGGAGTCAGAGATGTTTCCAGAGGTCTTCCCCTTGCTGCTCCCATGTCTTTTCAGCACTGTATGCATGTGTCTGATGATGTGTCACACACCACATGGCCAGATAAGGTTGTAAAATGTTAAAATGACATTTCCTGGTGAATGCATTTGTCTTGGTTGAAAGCAATGCAAAAGTGCAAAAACGTGTCAAAAATGCTACGTGTGTAGGAGTATTTTTGTTTTTGTTTATTTATTTTGCCTTATATACAAGTCATCACCCTGGAAAGGATGTTCCTTACGCCGTAAAAGTGGCGTAATACTCTGACGACGTTGTTGACAGCAGTGTTCTGGGAGTCAGAGATGCTTCCAGGGGTCTTCCCCATGTTGTTCCCATGTCATTTGAGCACAGTTCCCATCGATTTGGGTAATTTTTAGGCCCTCTGCAGACCGCCGTGGGGAGCCACCTGAAAAATGCTCAAGTTTCCCCTAGACTTATATTGGGCTCATTGCTCGGGTTGAGCACCCGAGTATTTCAATTTGCTCGACCCGAGCAACGAGTACTCGAGCATTTTAGTGCTCGCTCATCACTAATGACAACCAAAAACATCCAAATAATCCTGATCAAAAAGTTCACATACCCTGGTGATTTTGGCCTGATAACATGCACAGAATTTGACACAAATGGGTTTGAATGGCTACTAAAGGTAACATCCTCACCTATGACCTGTTTGCTTGTAATCAGTGTGTGTGCATAAAGCTGAGTGAGTTTCTGGGATCCAGCCACTGACTTTTCTGGATTTTGAGATGGGGAAAGCAAAAGAATTATCAACGGATCTACGGGAAAAGGTAGTTGAACTGTATAACACAGGAAAGGGAGGCAAAAAGAGTATAACACAGGAAAGGGATACAAAAAGATATCCCAGGAATTGATAATGCCAGTCTGCAGTGTTCAAACTGTGATTAACAAATGGAAAATCAGATGCTCTGTAAAAACCAAACCACAGTCAGGTAGACCAACAAAAATTTCAGCCACAACTGCCAAGAAAATTGTTCGGGATGCAAAGAAAAACCAACAAATAACATCAGCTGAGAACAAACTTAGGGGTGTACTCACTTTTGTTGCCAGCGGTTTAGACATTAATGGCTGTGTGTTGAGTTATTTTGCAGGCACACCAAATTTACAGTTAAACAAGCTGTACACTGACTACTGTACATTGTATCAAAGTGTCGCATCTTCAGTGTTGTCCCATCAAAAATATATATATGTATTCCGGCCCATTTTTGGAGTTTTGTGTGAAATTATGTCCAATTTGCCTTTTTTTTCTCAGTTTTTTTGTGTTGTTCCAATAAACACAAAGGAAATAAACATGCGTGTAATAAAACATGTGTAATTTTCTGAAACAATTTCAAGGGTGCCAGCACTTTCCGCCATGACTGTATATGCAGGTAGAGTCCTTAACCCCTTTACAACCCAAAGTGGTTTGCACATTAATGAGAAGGCCAATTTTTACAATTCTGACCACTGTCACTTTATGAGGTAATTACTCTGGAACGCTTCAACGGATCCCCCTGGTTCTGAGAATATTTTTTCATGACATATTGTACTTTATGATTGTGGTAGAATTTCTTCGATATCACTTGTGTTTATTTGTGAAAAAACAGATATTTGGCGAAAATGTTGAAAATTTTGCAATTTTCAAAATTTGAATTTTTATGCCCTTAAATCGGAGAGATATGTCACACAAAAAAAGTTAATAAATAACATTTCCCATATGTCTACTTTACATCAGCACAATTTTGGAACCCAAATTTATTTTTATTAGGGAGCTATAAGGGTTAAAATTGACCAGCGATTTCTCATTTTTCCAACAAAATTTACAAAACCATTTTATTAGGGACCGCATCACATTTGAAGTCACTTTGAGGGGTCTTTATGACTGAAAATACCCAAAAGTGACACCATTTTTAAAACTGCACCCCTCAGTGAATCGGGTCATCATGGCAACATCCGGGAAGCCGCGGCACACATTGCTGGAAACCGGCAGGAGAGGTGACTATCCCGATCACCTCCCCTTGCCCCCGCAATGCTGCGAACGACTTCGATCGCAGCATTGCGGGGGTTAATGTGCGGGACCTCTCCCAGCACATAGCACCGGGTGTCAGCTGTGACAATCAGTTGACACCCGGCGGCGATCACGCCCGCACAGCCTGTGTGCGGGCGCGATCGCAAAGATGTACTAATACATATCAGGCTCTTAAGTCCCAGGGCGCAGATACGTATCAGTACGTCTTGGGCTTTAACCCCTTAATAACATCTGACGTACTAATACGCGTCTGTGCCCTGGGACTTAAGAGCCAGACTCGTATTAGTACGTCATCGCGATCGCGCGCGCACATAGGCTGTGCGGGCGCGATCGCCGCCGGGTGTCAGCTGATTGTCACAGCTGACACCCGGTACTATGTGCAGGGAGCGGTCCTGCACCGCTCCCAGCACATTAACCCCCGCGATGCTGCGATCGAAGTCGATCGCGGCATTGCGGGGGCAAGGGGAGGTGATCGGCGATACTCACCTCCTCTTCCGGCTTCCAGCGCAGTCTGCAAAGGCTTCCCGGGTGTTGCCATGACGACCCGATGTCGTCATGACAACATCCGGGTCACCAGAGAGCAGGAAGATTGCTTGGACATGCGCAGTGCATCTCCAAGCAATCTTCACACTGTGCATTTCTGACAGCCTTCATGGCATAGGGATGGTGCTCCATTCCTGTGCCATGCAGGCGATCAGAAAAAAAAAAAGTGAAAGTCCCAGAGTGGGACAAAGTAATAAAGTGTATAAACTGTGTGAAAGTGGAAAAAAAAAAAAAAAATGTGCAAAAATATTATAAAAAAATAAAAAAAATAATACACCAAAAATAAAAATATAATGTACCCATCAATAAATATTATTATAAAAAAAATATTTGGTATCGCCGCGTCCGGAAAAACCTGACCTATAAAACTGTCCCACTAGTTAACCCCTTCAGTGAACACGGTAAAAAAAAAAAAAAAAAAACGAAGCAAAAAGCAATGCTTTATCACCATACCGCCAAACAAAAAGTGGAATAACACGCGATCAAAAAGACGCATATAAATAAAAATGATACTGCTGAAAACGTCATCTCGTCCCGCAAAAAACAAGCCGCCATACAGCTCCATCAGCCGAAAAATAAAAGTTATAGCTCTCAGAATAAAGCGATACTAAAAAATATTTTTTTCTATAAAATAGCTTTTATTGTGTATAAGCGCCAAAACATAGAAAAATGATACAAATGTGGTACCGCTGTAAACGTACTGACCCGAAGAATAAAGCTACCTCATCAATTTTACCACACGCGGAACAGAATAAAAAAAAAAAAAAAAAACAATTCCTGAATTGTTGGTTTTTGTTTATTCTGCCTCCCAAAAATCGGAATAGAAAGCGATCAAAAAATGTCACGTGCCTGAAAATGGCACCAATAACAACGTCAAGTCATCCCGCAAAAAACGAGCCGTCACATGACTGTCTGCCAAAATCTGGAAAAATTATAGCTCTCAAAATATGGCGATGCAAAAACTAGATTTAAAAAAAAATGCGTCTTTTAGTGTGTGACAGCTGTCAGTCATAAAAACCCCATATGATTCTGGCATTGCTGTAATCACACCGACCCGAAGAATAAAGTCGTCTAATCACTTATACCGCACAAGGAACGGCGTCAAAAATAAACTCTTGGGTTAGGATTGGGCTAGGGTTAGGGCTGGGTTTGGGGCTAGGGTTGTGCTGGGGCTAGGGTTGTGCTGGGGCTAGGGTTGTGCTGGGGCTAGGGTTGTGCTAGGGTTAGGGCTGGGGTTGGGATTTTTTTCAAAAGTAAGAAAAAAAGATGACGATATGGCGACTAGTGTTGAGAGCAAGTGCTCGCTACTTGAGTTTGCATCGGGTGCTCTGGTATGCATTGAGTATCGTGGGTATTTGAGTGACATGCTCGAGTCTCTGCCCCATATGCTTCGCGGCCAAAAAACTTTACGGGGATTGCCTGCCATGCACGAGCGATCCCCACATGTTTTTTTTGGGGTGTCTAATAACCGTGAAACATGCGGAGCAGGGACTCGAGCATGTCACTCGAGCACACGCTGTACATGGTGCATACCTGAGTACCCGATGCAAACTCAAGTAGCGAGCACTTGCGCTCAAGAATAATGACAACTTATTCAATATGATGACCTAATGTAAACAAATTCTGTGCCGTACCTCTGGGTTCAAAATGTTCACTATACACCTTAATAAAATCCTTGAGGGGTATAGTTTCCAAAATGGGGACACTTGTGGGGGAGCTCCACTGTTTAGGCACATCACGGGCTCTCCAAACGCGACATGGTGTCCGCTAACAAATTGAATGGAAAATCGGCTCAAATTGTTAGCGGACGCCATGTTGCGTTTGGAGAGCCCCTGTGTGCCCAAACATTGGAGCTCCCCCACAAGTGACCCCATTTTGGAAACTAGACCCCCGAAGGCACCTATCTAGATGCATAGTGAGCACTTGGAATCCCCAGGTGCTTCACAAATTGATTCGTAAAAATGAAAAAGTGAAAAAAAAAACACTTTTTCATTTTTATGAATCAATTTGTGAAGCACCTGGGGTTCCAAGTGCTCACTATGAATCTAGATAGGTGCCTTGGGGGGTCTAGTTTCCAAAATGGGGTCACTTGTGGGGGAGCTCCAATGTTTGGGCACGCAGGGACTCTCTAAATGCAACATGGTATCCGCTAACAAATTGAATGGAAAATCGGCTCAAATTGTTAGCGGATACCATGTAAAGTAGACATGTGGGAAATGTTATTTATTAACTCTTTTGTGTGACATATCGCTCTGATTTCAGGGCTTAAAAATTCAAATTTTGAAAATTGCAAAATTTTCTAAATTTCCGCCAAATTTCCGTTTTTTTCACAAATAAACGCAAGTGATATCGAAGAAATTTTTCCACAATCATGAAGTACAATATGTCACGAAAAAACAATCTCAGAATCAGGGGGATCCGTTGAAGCGTTCCAGAGTAATTACCTCATAAAGTGACAGTGGTCAGAATTGTAAAAATTGGCCCGGTCATTAACGTGCAAACCACCCGCGGGGCTTAAGGGGTTAAAGAAGTTAAAATTATGTGAAAATGGGAAAAGTCACAAAACTTTGCAACTTTTCAAGAGCTTTATGCCAGTTTTCTGGCAAAAACACTGGTGAATCGGGTTCATAATCTCTAATCCTTTCAGCTCCCTTTAATTAGACTACTTTCAACAAACTAATTATAAGTATTGGGTCTGGTTTTTTTTAATGCTTTTAAAATAATTGTAAATATTTTCAATCCCCTTTTGTTATAAGGATTTCCCAAAAATTAGCTAATCATAGGTTGTCCTGCATTCGTGACAGTGATTGACTGCGCGGTCACTTGGAAGTTTACATTGGCATCACTACAGGGCCGGTAAAGAAGGACTGTCAGGGACCCCCAGAGTGTGGTAAAATGCGCCAACTAATTCATAATTCATTTAATTCTCACACAATATACTAAGTTAGTGTAAGTCTACAAAAAAGCAACAAAACTTGGTGCTAAAAAAATTGAGCATAACTTTTTGAAAAATGAACCAGGTTATGCCAAATCTTACATATTTTGTGACTTTGTGATCAGTTATCAACACAAATATTTTACTCAAATTACCAGATCGATGGATAAGCATTGGGACTTTTCCCTAAATCTCTCCAAAACATCACCGCTTATAGAAGACCACCCTCATATCCAGATCAGATTTTCTGTGAGAGATGCCCAGATTCATAATATAGTATGCCTACTGGCCATCTATGAGAAGTCCACCCCAATGGAAGTCCAGTTATTAAAGAGGATTTTACTGTTTATATAAGGGGCAGACAATGACAGTGAAGGGCCCTTAATCAGGACTTCTGATCTGGGCCCCCCACCCTCCATCAGGCACCACCTACATATACATTTCCATGTATATTTATATTAGGCACACATATAAAATTTGCACATGCTAATACTCTATACACATTTTAACGTATGCATATACATAGTGCACACAAACATAAAATACAGACATACACATAAGATGCACATACACAGTATACAGTCCCGGTAGTCCTCATAGTTTTAAGCATGGACCCTGGCAAATTGTAGACGGACTTTTATTGTTCATGGGCTTTAAGGGAGAGAGGCTTCCTTTGTGGAGGACACTCATGAATGCCATTCA
Source organism: Phyllobates terribilis (assembly GCF_046119375.1). Taxonomy (NCBI): domain Eukaryota; kingdom Metazoa; phylum Chordata; class Amphibia; order Anura; family Dendrobatidae; genus Phyllobates; species Phyllobates terribilis. The sequence goes on from NW_027363324.1 coordinate 243,909, forward strand.
TTTGCAGTGTACACCGTGTCGTGTTATGGAAAACACTCACCCTAGTTTGGCTTTCTACTTCTTCAGCTAATAGCAATGAATTTGCCTGTCGATTTTCTTCTCATCAGAAGATGCTTTTGTTTAGATGTTAGCTTCCATCTGACTGATAAGAAAAGCTTTGCTGATCTTCTTGTAGACTTCACATTTTTTGTAAAGAAATTATTTTCTTTCTCAGAAATGTCTTGTGACATTTCTCTTCTATGTGGTGCCACTTACCCTTCTCATCAGAGGACGCTTTTGTTTAGGTGTTAACTTCCATAGTCGGCCTGGACGTCTCTGTAAGATGGTTGCAGTTCCATCTTTGTTATAGTTTTGCATCACTTTTGCTACAGTATTCTGACTGATAAGTAAAGTTTTGCTGATCTTCTTGTAGACTTCACATTTATTGCAAAGAAATTATTTTCTTTCTCAGGTTTTGTGACATTTCCCTTCTATGTGGTGCCATTGCTGATAGCATGAAATGGGAAGGAGTTTTCTTTATTAAGTAACTTCCTTTTACAGACACCTGTCTGCTGGACATCTGTTTAATGAATAATTACACTTACCTGTGGTTCAGTTCTTGTTAATTCGAATTTTGTTGTCTAAACTTAGCTTTTCTCTTAAGACTGTTACTGGGATGTTCTCATTTTTGAAACATGATCTTGAATGAGTTTGTTAAGAAAATTACTTTTTTGGGGTCTGCAAAATACCAAATCTTGTTTGCATTCAATGGCTCAAATTTGCGAGAGTATTTTGTAGTATGGTATCCCATATAAAATGATGATTCTGAAAGGAAACTACAGGTTTGCTGACAAATCTATTTGGGTGTACTGATTTATGCTAAACACTGTATATATATATATATATATATATATATATATATATAAACCTTATAAGTTTGGTATCACAGTAATCGTACTACTGACTCTGAATCATTTTGCCAGTTTGTTTTTACAACACAATACACACTGTAAAATGAAGGAGCCCAAACCTGGCATTTTTTCTCATTTTTCAACACATTATATGATAAAATGAATGGTGTTGTTCAAAACTACAACATTAAGCGTCAGCACACTGTGATTTGCTGATCTGTAAGATGCGTTCTTTGTGCTGTGAAAATACACAGCTGTGATATCTCACCAAATATTCATAGTGGGAACTTAAAATTATGTTTTTCTGCCATGATTAAGGATGGTTTGGATGTATGAAACATGTTGACCTTTTATTTCTATCTTTGTGGAATTAAGGCTGCATGAACCAGTCACCAACCATTATCTGTATATGTACAAATATTAAGTGCTACTGAGTGCTGTAGGAAAAACTTAGAATAGTGAGGTGATTTGATAGTCCTGCCACAAATAATCTGTTTCTACTGCACACTTAAAATCTCTGATAGTGGGAATGAACATGATTGCCTGCAGTAGTGCACTCCTGAGAGCTGGTGCAGCAGAGAAAATGTCTTGGACATGAGAGTGGGAGGTCCTGATTATGGAGGATGTTAATCTTAGCTCATTGGAGTGTAGATATGGTAGAGATGCAGGACTGTGCAGCAGGGTGCAGAGGTTTGTGGATGAGTGTAATGACTGGTACAGGGTGGAGGCACCAGTGTAACTGCTGGACAGAAATATGAGACTGACTGCTGCATTAAGGATAATGAGAAATACATTTAGTGAGAAGAAGAGCAATTAGTGAGTTACAAGTATTTGTGAATTCAAGACAAAAAGGAATCAGAGCAACAGTAACAGATTTTACTTTTTTTTAATTAATAATGGGATGAATAAAATCGTGAACATTATCAAAAGACTAAATCAAAGTCAGGAAGATAGCCGAGGTCAGATACCAGGTGATCAGTAAATGACAAGTCAGACGAGCAGTATGAATACCGCGGAGCCCGATGACAGAGGCGTTACTGAAACTTGTCCAGGTTGACCAGTCAGAAGGCCACAGGTAGATGGTGAAGGTCCTTCTATACAGCTCCAGCAGTGATGATGGATCTGCTGGACTTCAGGGCGCTGGATGCTTAGGTGTCCCGTCTTTTAGATGGTTTTAGGGCAACAGTGACAGCATGCAAATGCGCGAGCAGCCCTGGATAATCCACGCCGGCAGGATGATAAGATCCGGCGGAAGATGGAACCTATGAGAAGAGAAATAAATATAATGTAAGTGATGGGACTCCATATTACATGATAATGCTGTGCAGTCACTGTGGCCGGACGGCAGAGGAATATTATCATACAGAGGTCAGGGGTCATTGTCAGCAATCATACATGTGACAATCCCATCACTGACAGATGACATCTACTCCACATGAATTATTCTCACTGACATCACACAACATGGAGTTGATTCTCACACTTACCTCGTCTCTTTTTCCCATTTTTTCCATTTTCTGAGTTTTGTTGCTCCATACTCAGATTTATTGCCGATTTTCTTTCTTCATGAGATGGAAATTCTGATGAAAAATTAAAAAAAAAAATCAATAACAATATCTTCTTATAGGATCTGCTTTGTCATAATATGGATAACATAAGAGACCTATAGTATTGTATAAAACCATGTGGGAATATTTGAGCCTTGAAGTCAACATTCACATTGCTGGTGCTGTAGACATGTACATACCTGGCAATGGGGACGAGGGTGGCAAGATGGTAACAGCATCGTCTGTATTACATACAGGAACAGATACTTTCTGCCTGTTTGAAGAAGAAAAACATGTAAATCTCAAGTAAACTCCATATAAAAGGGGTTGTCTCACTAGAAGAACACCGACTATAAGGACTAGTAGGACATATGACTGTCATAGTGGGGAAGGTCTTCTGCTCAAGACTACCTTTTATAGATAGCTGAGAGGAAAACAACTACCAAGAATGGCCGGCATTTCATACTACATCTCTCCTACAGTGAGGGCAGCACTAAAAGTGCATGACCGGCCACAATTATGGGCTGTTATATCCAACAATTCCGAAAGCTGAAAGCACAATGACCCATAACCATGGGGCGGTGGATGCTGCTTTTGATATTATGGTATTTATGTCCTATATTTGGTGTTGTGCACATATATCAGCCTGGAGCTCCCAGTAATGACCCCATAATCTACTCACATTTCTGAGATGTTTGTGTTCGATTCTGGTGTACACTCTGGAGGGGCCTTGGGATCCTCGTTGTTCACCATCCCGTTAGTGGTGGTAGAGTGCTAAATGTGGATAACAATAAGTTATTAAATATATATACTTTTTAATTTTATAGATCCTTTTTTGTACATATTTTGGATTTATCGATCACATACTTACTTTAGAAAGCCTCTCAGAAGATGATGATGCAAATATTCGGAAGATAAAGTTCTCATCGTCCTCACTTGTGCCCTCCTTATCCTCTGAGATCAGATGGTTGTTTTCATCAGAGTGATCTACAAGACATAGGTAAGGAAGGATTGTTAGAGGGTGTCAGTATAACACAGTCGCTATATCTCACTAGGTTAAAAGATAATGCAACGTAATAAACAGAATACATGAAAAAAAACTCCTGTACAAAATTAGGGAAATAGGGATACAGTACGAACCCATGGTCAACATAGCTGAGATCCATGAAACATGGATAACATAGTAGACCAGAAAAACCATGTGGAAATATTTGAGCCTTGAAGTCAACATTCACATTGTTGGTGCTGTAGACATGTACATACCTAGCAATGGAGACGAGGGTGGCAAGATGGTAACAGCATCGTCTGTATTACATACAGGAACAGATTCTTTCTGCCTGTTTGAAGAAGAAAAACATGTAAATCGTAAGTAAACACAGTATAAAATGGGTTGTCTCACTATAAGAACACTGACTATAAGGCCTAATAGGACATATGACTGTCATAGTGGGGAAGGTTTTCTGCTCCAAACTACCTTCCATGGATCAGAACACAACTACCAAGAATGTCTGGCAAGTAATACTACAGCTCTCCTACAGAGTAGGCAGTGCTAAAAATGCATGACATGCCACAATTATGGGCTGTTATCTTCTGCATTTTCTGAAGCCAAAAGTACAATGACCGTTAACCATGAAACGGTGAATGCTGCATTTGATATTCTGTTATTTATGTCCTATATTTGGTGTTGTGTACATAGATCAGCCTGGAACTCCCAGTAATGAAGTAATGACCCTTTCTAATCTACTCACATTTCTGAGATGTTTGTGTTGGTTTCTTGTGTATACTCTGGAGGGGCATTGGGATCCTCATTGTTCACCATCCTGGTAGCGATGGTACAGAGCTAAATACGGATAAAAATAAGATATAAAATATTTTTTTATGTACTTTTAGAGTTTTTTTTCTTTTTTTTTACATATTTTGGATTTATTAATCACATACTTACTTTACAAAGCTTTTCAGAAGATGACGTAAAATTTTGGAAGTCAAGGCTCTCATTATTCTCACTTGTGCCTTCCTCATCCTTTGAGACCAGATGTTTGTTTATATCAGAATGATCTACAAGAAATAGGTAATGAAGTATTATTAGAGGTTGTCAGTATAACACAGTCACTATTTATCACTAATATTAATGGGAACAGATGATCACATATTAGGGAAGATGAGACAAACAGTCGCTTAGTCTAGATGACGTCTCCTTCTACTTACTGATAAATAAGCTGGTGTCTGCGTCTGAAACAAGCTGAGGAACATACTCCAGCTCCTGGCTCAGAATGTTGTCAAAGTCCAAGTCACTCAGGAATGGATGAACCTTGATCTCAAATGCTCCTCCTAGAAAAAGAAAAACAAAAGTGATGCGGACATAGTCAGGGATGGCTCCATATCTGAACAGTTTATCGTAATCTGAACTAATGACAAAACTGAGCCGACATGAAGGAAATAAACTGGAAGTCTTAGTGTGGAGAACTAGAAATACAGTAGATGAGCTGATAGAGAAATGCTGATCTTCATGGACATGAGCGATATGTCCTTGGTCTAATAAGGGAATATTAATACTAGTATATCTGTTACCTGTCCCAAGTCTACGCACAGGATTTCTTCTGAGCAGCTCAGTGATGAGATTCTGAGCATCCAGGGGTGGAGCGCGATCACAATTCCAAATTAGTTCTCCTGTTACATAGAAAATTACAGAAAATAAAACCTCTTTACTGGACTGTAACTTAGAGCAAAGGAAATAACTAAACAAATGTAACCAATCAACGCAATGATCGGATTATTCTACTCACCAATGACAACCCTTTTATAAAGCTCAGTGAGGGAATCAGAATCAAATGGTACACATCCCAGCAGGAATTTATGCAGGATGATCCCCAATGACCACCAGTCAACAGGTCTTCCATAGCCTTCTTTCAGGATGATCTCTGGGGCTATGTAACATGGGGTGCCACAGAACTGGAAACCAACAGAACATAGAGATGAGAATCGATGAAACAATTATTATGACAAGATATCATCGTTAAAACACAATGCAGAAGATAAAATATTAGTGGAAAAGTTCTCTAGAAAGGAAGAACGTAGAGAAGAGACAATAGTGTGATGAGATTTGCAAATAACAAGCTAAGTTCTTGTAGGTGATGCTGACCTCACGGTCCTGGAACTCTCTGGAGATGTCCACTGCTAATTCCTTGTAGGTGTTGGTTTTCGGTATCATTAGACCAAGTTTTGAAATCCCAAAATCGGTAACTTTAATATGTCCAGTAGATGTAATCAGGAGGCTGCAAAAGAGAAGATGGTTTTAGCCTCACAGACTGAATGATAATAAATGACAACTTTCCCCACTTTATTATACTTCGGGGGCACTTACTTTTCCGGCTTCAGGTCTCTGTGCACCACACCGTAACTATGCAGGTATTCCACGGCAAGTACCGCCTCTGCAAAGTACAAGCGGGCCATGGGGACAGAGAAAGGACCCCTGGTGCTTAGAAGGGTCCCACAGTCTCCACCTATAGAAGAAAGGAAATATGACCGGTGAGGGGTTTATACAGAAGATAACCATGATATACCACGAGCAGATAACCATGATGTATAATGAGCAGTGAGCGGAAACATCCTGGGGAGATCACACAGATAGTGGCGTACATAGAAATCACAAGACCCCATATCAAAAGTTGTAATTGCCCCCAACCCTAAAAAATAAAAAAGAAATATATTTATATCCCTGTTGAAGCAGCTTGGTGTTCTCACCAGCAATACAACTTTTATGGCCATTTTAGAGTATGATGCTCCCAAAAATGCCCACACCCACACTCAATGAGTATGGTATCCCCACAGTGAATCCTCCTAAGGAGGCCACCACTTAGAAGGAGGCCAGCCACAACCCCCTACTCGGTGTGATGGCACCCACAGCAACCCTCCCACTCAGGATAATGGTTCCCACAGTCCCTCACACAATATAATGGTCCGCATAACTCCCCACTCAGTATGATGTCCCCACACAGAATGGGGGCCTCCATATAGAGTGAGGACCCCCACAGCACCCCACTTAATATGATGACCTCCACTCATCATTCACAGTCCCCCCATATCTAGTCATACGGCCCCCTTTCAGTATTTTGGCCCCTACTAGCCACCTACTCAGTATTTTTGCCCCCACCAACCCCACCTCCTTGAAGAAGCAAATACCGCTGAAATTGTGATGACAGGTGGAGGGATGCTGCCCACTGCTGAGCGTCGACAGACCCCCTCCGACTGATGAGCCCCATAGCGCCCCTGCACCAAGATCAATGAATTTACGAGCATCTTGGTAATAGATAACCTATAGTAAATGCTCTGTGGGGATGTAACCAACAATGTCCTAATGATATGAGCAGTGATAAGATGAAAGCAGACATGGGCTGAATATAATACAATAGATGTGTCTTACCTCCTACATACTCCATGACCATACACAGGTGAGATCTAGTTGGAAAGGAGCAGAGCATGGAGACCACAAAGGGACAATCAGCAAATGTTAAGATGTCCCTCTCCAGAAAGGCCCATTCCAATCTCTGTGCAGTATTTAGGTTCCGCTTAGCCATTTTCTTCATAGCAAAGGTCTGGTGTGAGTCTTTATGATGCACTAAGTAGACGGCCCTGGAGAGAAGGAGAATCCATCGGTTATAATAAATCCTTATTAATAATCCATCTATAGAAATCATTATATGTTTAATACTGGTATCCAAGGGGTAACATTTCTCCTTGCGGAGAGTGAAATGTTAAGCTTGTCAAGGTGAGGAGACTTTTAAGCCTCAATGATCCTCTGGGAAATATGCAAATTGTCTCTTCAGAGAGGAAGAGAACTAGAACACTAGTGCCCCTTATAGGAAGTAGTAATCCTAAAAGTCAATATCGACCCTTTAACGAGCCTTATCATATGACATGGAATAATAGCCATAACCAAAAACTCAATTTTCGGACACTATGTTTTGGGGTACAAGCACTCATCAGTGCAAAGTGTGAGATATGGTTTGGCTGGGTGAGAGGCATCTGACCGGGATCCAAGCGGTAACGTTTCTCCTTGCGGAAAAAGCCATGTTAAGCATGTCAAGGTGAGGAGACTTTTAAGCTGCAATGCTCTTCTGGGAAATATGCAAATTGTCTCTTTTCAGAGAGGAAGAGAACTAGCACCCTAGTGCCACCTATAGGAAGTAGCAATCCTATTTCCCAGAGGAGCATTGTGGCTTAAAAGTTTCCTCATGTCCGCAAGGAGAAACGTCAACCCCTTGGATACCGGTCAGACACCTCTCACCCAGTCAAACCATATCTCACACTTTGCACTGAAGAGGGGCAGTACCCCAGAACGCAGTTCCTGCAAATTGAGATTTTGGTTTTGGCTATTATCCTAAGTCATGTGACAAGGCTTGTTAAAGGGTCGATATTGACTTTTAGGATTGCTACTTCCTATAGGTGGAGTTCTAGTTTGCTTCCTCTCTGAAGAGACAATTTGCATATGTATAATACTAAAAGTCTGGCCGCCACTATAAATGCACATCTAGAAATACATAAAATAGCACTACATAGATCACCTATTGGAGGTCTCCACAATGCCACTTCTGCCGGAGCCATCACCCAGGTCACATTATAGATACGAGAATCTATCGAAATTCTCTTTGGGCAGATTCGCTATAACTGACCAAATACAATTTAGTGCAAATAAAATTGGTCCAAAATGAATGTGCTCCAGGGCTCTCTTCTGCTGCTGAGGCCAGTGATTGGGCCCACATGGTCATGGTGGAGGGTGTAGATGTCATTGACGTCAATATGGTGTCACCCTTCATGTGACCATGTGTAGCCAACTTCTCTGATCAGCTTCATAATGGAGCCCCCCCCATCAAAACAAAGATCAGAGTGGAGAGCAGAAAAGCTCAGGTGGAGGAGGCAGCATAAGAACAGATGAGGGTCTAGCTACAGATCACATAATTTCCCTATGATAACACTGAATGGCAGAGTGCAGGGGCAGAAGCATTGTCATAGGGAACCCTGAGAAATGTGGATTATGGCAACAGAAATCTCACCCAAAATTTCCACTGCTGATGAGTTTGGAAGTTTCATAGTCGCTCATATGCGGCTTTCTCGCCGGAACCAATGAATCGATCACGCTCTATAAAAGAATAAGAAATAATACTGATTTATTGAAGATGCAGGAAAAAAGTTACAGATGCAAAAACTTCTCCCCCCATATTATGTCCCAGATGATTTACACTGATATAATGTTGGGAGGATACAAACCGGACGCTGGGCAGACCTGGCGCTAGCACCCAGCACACCCAGGCAAGTGCCGGGGCCCTGAGTAGGCGAGGGGCCCACTTGCTGTCGGGCACCCTGGCGCGGTATGGGACCGGTGAGCAGAGGAGAGTGGTGCCAGCGCCAGCTAGTGGGCCTTGCTCCCCCCCCCAATGCTTGCTCAGGACCACGGCCGGCACAATACTTACCTCTCCACAGCTGGTGAGCAGTGAGGTGAGCATTTGATTTTTTTTTTTTTATGTACGGAGGTATGGGGCATTATATGGGGGGAGAAGTGACATCCTGCATGGGGCATTGTATGGGGGGGAGGTAGGGACATCCTGCGTGGGGTATTATATGGGGGGGGAGAAGTGACATCCTGCATGGGGCATTATATGGGGGGAGTGACATCCTGCATGGGGCATTATATGGGGTGAGAGGTGACATCCTACATGAGGCATTATATGGGGGGGACATCCTGCATGGGGCATTCTATAGGGGGTGACATCCTGCATGGGGTATTATATGAGGGGGAGAAGTGACATCCTGCATGGGTCATTATATGGGGGGGGGGAAGTGACATCCAGCATAGGGCTTTATATGGGGTGAGAGGTGACATTCTGCATGGGGCATTATATGGGGGGTGACATCCTGCATGGGGCATTATATGGGGGGAGTGACATTCTGCATGGGGTATTATATGGGGGGAGAAGTGACATCCTGCATGGGGCATTATATGGGGTGAGAGGTGACATCCTGCATGGGGCAATATATGGGGTGAGAGGTGACATCCTACATGGGGCAGTATGTGTTGGGGGGACATCCTGCATGGGGCATTATATGGGGGGGTGATATTCTTCATGGGCATTATATGGGGGGTGACATCCTGTATGGGCCATTATGTGGGGTGGGACATCCTGCATGGACCATTATGTGGGGGGGACATCCTGCATGGGGAATTATATGGGGGGTGACATCCTGCATGGGGCATTATGTGGGGGGGATATACTGCATGGGGCATTATGTGTGGGGGACATCCTGCATGGGGCATTATGTGGGGTGGGACATCCTGCATGGGGCATTATGTGGAGGGGACATCCTGCATGGGGAATTATATGGGGGGTGACATCCTGCATGGGCCATTATGTGGGGGGGCACAGCCTACATGGGGCATTATGTGGTGGGCACAGCCTGCATGGGACATTATGTGGGAGGGACATTCTGCATGGGGAATTATATGGGGGGTGACATCCTGCATGGGCCATTATGTGGGAGGGGGACATCCTGCATGGGGCATTATGTGGGGGGGGGCACAGCCTGCATGGGGCATTATGTGGGGGGTCAAAGCCTGCATGGGGCATTATGTGGGGGTCACAGCCTGCATGGAGCATTATGTGGGGGGTCAAAGCCTGCATGGGGCATTATGTGGGGGGCCAGCCTGCATGGGGCATTATATGGGGGCACAGCCTGCGTGGAGCATTTTATGGGGTCCATTATTCTATATGGAGCAATATATGGAGCTCATAATACGGTATAGAGGACTATGTGGTGCCATTATACTGTGTGGAGGACATTACTGTCCGGTCTGCACTGTGAGCTGTGAGGATTCGCCGCTTTCTGAGTTATTGTGGAATTTACAATAGATATCGCTCATGTAATGTAAGAAGTGAAATCTTCGGCCATGTACTATATATATATATATATATATATATATATATATATATATATATATATATATATATATATATTATCTGCGGTATCTGTGCATCATGAATCGTGGTATGTGTTAAAGGGGCCACTGAGACTCTTTCGCCCAGGGCCCATGAAATCCTGGAGCCGCCCTGCAACGGTCATCATACATTACTATAACATTCTGGATAATGTGGGAGATCACACAGAGGAGGACTTACAGGTAATCTGTCACCAGGTGTTTGCTATGTATTCTGAAAGCACCATGATGTAGGGGCAGAGACCCTGATTCCAGTGATGTGTTACTTACTAGGCTGTGTGTGGCTGTTTCAATAAAATCAGTAGATTATCACTAGAAGACTATCTGTCTAGCCAGGTAGTCCTATTGCTCTGTACCCCTGCCTCCACCACTGATTAGCAGCTTTCTGCCTATGCACAGTGTACACAGAAAGCTGCCAATCAATGGTGTGGGCGGGGTTATACAAGACTCAGCATTCAGAGCTCTGCAGCAGAAAAAAATAGTGATTTTATCGCAACTACTCCACCGAGTAAAGTAATCAACACATGGAATCAGGGTCTCTGTCCCTGCATCATGCTTCTCTCAGACCAAATAGCATAAACCTGGTGACAGATTCCCTGTAATTCAAATGTAATTAACACCATAGGGTCATCTACACTTAGAATAGAGACGTCCCATGGTTGTATGGGGGATAATACTGGACGAGTCATTCACACCCCATGATCTGATGATACACACGCATCCCCCTCTATGATACTTACGGATTCTTGGATCTCCGGGATCTCACTAATTCCATTGTTAGGATTCGACAGCTCAGTTGTTTCTAAAATAATGATGAAGAAATGAAATGTATTAGAGGATATTATTCCTACATAGATAATACAGCAATATAACGGAGAAATGACAAGATGTCTGTAAATGGGATTAATACTCGTTATATGGGGATTCTAAATATGAGAATATACGGGGAATCCATAGATAAATGTAATGTAAATGATGGAGGAACCCCTTCATAAATAACAAAAGACTGACCATCACTTCCGAAAAGAAAATGGGTGTGAACAGGTGCATACTAAGAGTAGCCATCCAAATATATAACTAACAAAGTTGCACTCTGTAACGCTATAGCATGTAAACATGAAATAAATTAAATTTGAATTGCATTACTGCTGTAGAAAATAGGATAAAAGGAAGATACTTAGCACATAATTTGGCCAATTCATGCATGGCCAGCAGCCACGGCAAGGCGACCTTCTTTTTCTGGGTGCATGCCAAGTAGCCACGGCAAGGTGACCCTTTTTTTTGCTGGGTGCATGCCCAGCAGTCACGGCAAGACGACCTTCTTTTGCTGGGTGCATGCCTAGCAGTCACGGCAAGGCGACCTTTTTTGCTGGGAACCTATCTCCACACATCAGCCCGGGGTGGTTTTAATTACAACAGGATCCTACCTACCCATATAAATGTAGGCTTCAGCCTAGGAGAGGATTCACATTAGGAGAGGATTCCAACAAAAAGATCGCCTTGTCATTGGCTGCTGGGCATTCATGAATTGGCCAAATTATGTGCTCAGTATCTTAGTTTTTTCCCATTTTCTAGAGCAGTAATGCAATTTAAATTTAATTTATTTCATGTTACTTGCTATAGCACTGCAGAATGGACCCTCCATCACATGAATGAGGAAGCCCCCACCCACGCTGCACATACGAGTGATGGTAAGAGAGCTGAAACATAGGAGAGATTTGCAAATTAGCCTGGAAGTGCACTGGGGGCGTGTCACTGCACTTGGATTTCTTCTTTCACGCCCCCAGCGCACTTCCATTCTGATTTGTATATGGTGTCTACTTTACATTTCTCCTGACTGGCACATTGGATTTCTACAAACAATTATTATTAGGGGACAATGGCCTATACCGTCACACCACTACTTCTATATGTAACAATGTGCTGCCAGGTTCCCATTACACAGAGTAGAGAGTAAATCTAACATTATCCTCCGTCCTCTGTAATATCTGGATATTCCTTGTAGAAGGTCGGGTGATCGCTCACCTGTAATCAGATCGCTGTTCAGCTCCGGCTGACTCCTATTAGGGTCAGGGATTTTCGGGCTCACATTTTGCCCATATTTGGCGTCGCCTCCTGTTGTTTCCTGATAGATATAATATATATAATTAATATGTGGAAGATTTTACTAAATCACCAAATACATAAATCATGAAGGACTAAACCAACATTTACAGATGCACCAATTGTAACGATACAAATCCCGCGCCATCTTCAGACCTTTTCTCAGAAAGTCTCCTCAGATACGGTGGATTAAGATACGTCTATTAATATTGATCCTTACCGGGCGTTCCAATGAGCGTTCTAGTATAGACAGGACTTTTTCGGCCAGTTCTTTAAAGACAGCCAAATCTTCAGTCTGAGATCTTTCTTCAGCCTATAAAGAAGGAAAAATGGAAAAGAGAATTTTCAGATGAAAGCGGTCAGAATGGAGGCGGAAATTGTATGTGACATCGGTTCTCTGTCTGCAGATACAATGACTACATACTGTATTTGGGGACTCGTTGTGTTTTACCGTATTTTATGGACTATAAGATCCTTTTTTTCCAAAATTTTTGACCTCCCTTCTAACACTCTCGCACCCCTCCAATCTATCCTAAACTCTGCTGTCTGACTAATCCACCTGTCCCCCCGCTATTCCCTGGCTTTTCCCCTCGCTCCGCCAATCCCTTCACTGGCTCCACATTACCCAGAGACTCCAGTTCAAGACCCTAACCTTGGCATGCAAAGCCACCCACAACCTGTCTCCTCCATATATCTGTGACCTAGTCTCCCGGTACTTACCTGCACGCAACCTCCGATCCTCACAAGATCTTCTTCTCTACTCCCCTCTTATCTCCTCTTCCCACAATCGCATACAAGATTTCTCCCGTGCATCCCCCCTACTCTGGAGCTCTCCACCCCAGCATATCAGACAGATTATTAATAATAATAATTGTCTGAATGTAGCTTACCAGGGGGGTGGCTGTGGTGGAGTGAGGTCACAGGAGGTGGGGTCACTGCTGCAGGAAGCCGGCAGTAGAAATGGGGCGCTCCTGCGGGCCAGCGGGGTGTCCAGGACGTGCGAGGCTGCGGGCCCTGGGCTTCAAGGAAATGTTAGCGGTGATTTAGGAGGGGAGTCCCCGCTCTGCCCATTGATTTTCTGGCGGTGGGCTTCAGGCAAATGGCCGCTGGAGGCAGTGCATGTGCAGATTTAGATCTCGGCTCAATGACGAGCTGAGATCTCAATTTGTGTATTGGCCATCTCCAGCAGCCTACTTCTTGAAGCCCACTGCAGAGAAATCAATAAGCAGAGCAGGGCCTCCCCTCCTGAATTACCGCTAACATTTCCTTGAAGCCCAGGGCCCGCAGCCTCGCACCTTCTGGACACCCCGCTCCTCCCAGCTTGGGGCCCACAGCAGCGCCCCACTCCTACTGCCGACTTCCTGCAGCAGCGACTCTGCCTCCTGTGACCTCGCTCCACTGCCACCACCCCCCTCAGTAAGAAACCGAAAATTCGGACTATAAGACAGGACTATAAGACAGACCCCCATTTTATTATAATAAATGTTTTTCCTATTTACCTCCCAAAAATTTTTGGTACGTCTTATGGTCTGCAAAATACGATATATTAGAAGAAAAAGCTTCTATCCCTCCATTATTATCTATTAATATTGAGATGTTCTGTGCAGAGTGTCCGCCACTTACCTGGTGTAGTAATGTCCTGATGTTCTGAAGTAAATCCGTCAGATAGTCTGACGTTAGACGACGTTGTCGGTGTTTGGTCACGCAATCCTTTACTAGCTCCATCACCAGCCGGTGAGTGAAGCTGAGGACGCCATCGGGTGGTAGAAGCACACTGTTAGGACGATTGATCATAAGGATCAACAATAGTGCTTTTACCTGAGAAATGTCCAAAACAATTCCAGCCATAGTGAAAAACTGCAAGTGCTATCAGTCACTATAGAGCCAAGAAAGGCACGGGTGAGCCTATGTGCATTGTATATATAGCGACTGTGAGCAGTGATGTCACCATCACCTGTGATGTCATCACGGAATCTTGTGATAGAATCTTCACGGAGCAGCTCTGCGCAAATAGAATGCGGCCTGGTAATATATAAAGTGAAAACACCATACAATTAACTACCCATGTTATCATGGCCGTTCTATTTTATATCCAATTAGAACACAACCAGGATAAAGGTGTGTTCACAAGTTGGATTTTGGCAGCATTTTTTTTCTACCTCAAAAATCAAAGGAGGCAGGAAAAACGCTGCTTAAAATTCAGGTGTTTTTACTTGTGTTTATTTTTCCATTCATTTGAATGGGTGAAAAATGCTGCAAAACCTCTGAAAGACTTGACAAGCTGCAGATTTAAAAAAAATGCAAAAAAACAGCATGTGAATGAGATTTCAGAAATGTCATTCACTAAGATGGTGCTGTAAAACACAGCATTTTTGCTGCAGAAGAAAAAACAGTGAATACACCCTAAAGATATCCTCAGTCATATTATGGGAAATATTGTATATTTCGCATTTATTATCTCACGTGTTTTTCTTCACCATAGAACTTTTAAGGCTGTGTGCCCACTATGCGTTTCTTAGGCGTTTCTGCAGCGTAACTTCCGCCGCGGAAACACTTAAAAAACGCTTGGTGATAGGTCTGCAATGGTTCCCAATGATAATCCGCATGTGCTGTGCACATGCTGCAGAGATTTCCGCTGCGGATTATCATTGCGGAAAAATCCGCAGCACGTCCTTTAATTTTGCAGAGTCGCTGCGATTTAGCCGCCATTGACTTGCATTGGAACGCATAACATCCGAATGACTAAAAATACACATGTGGATACTATACGACTCAATGCATGGATGGTACCCGGGTCAGGAGATGAAGAGACTCTCCTCCAGACCCGGGTACCATAGTACCTGTAGTTAAAATAGAATTAAAATAAAAAATAAACATATACTTACCTTCTGATGGCCCCTGTCTGCTCCCGGCGGTGCTGCTGGCTCTTCGGCTGCTCGCGGTGGTAAAATGACCTTCCATGATGCCATTTAGTCATGTGACAGGTCACGCGACCGCTGACATCGGCGGTCGCGTGACCTGTCACAAGACTAAATGACGTCATGGAAGGTCCTTTTACAGCACCGTGATCCGCCGAAGACACCGGACGCACCGGAGAAGAAGATCGAGGACCATCGGAAGATGAGTATAATGTTTTTTTTTTATTTTTCACCATTATTATTCTTTTTTTTCATTATTGATGCTGCATTTGCAGCATTGTAACTTGGTCACACTATATAAATCCATGCCGGTTGCATGGAATTATATAGTGTGACCAAGTTGTCAAGCACTTTTCCAAGTGATGCTAAAATCACTTGGCAAAGCGCTTGACAATCCAGGGAGATGCAGAAACGCTTAGGAAAAATCCGCAGCATTTCTGCATCGTGGTCATATATCCTAACTCATTGGCGAACTGTTACACAAGGCTATATTCACACTAGACGTTTTTTTAAGCGGGCTTTTTTATGCAAATTTTCAGCTGCGTTTTACAGTACCAACAAAGTCTATGAGATTTCCGAAATCTCATGCACAAAGCTTGCTTATTTGTCCTCAGTATTTTGTGCTTTCCATGGCTTTTTGCAATAGAGTATGTCACTTGTTTCAGCGTTTTTCACCCATTAAAAAAAAGGGTGGTGGAAAAAAATGCTGAAAAAAAGCCTAGTGTGAACATTTTGCTGCGTTTTTAGTGAAAAAAGCAAGTATGTGACACACATTTACTTTTGTGATTTTCCCAAGTTTAAACCATCTTGTCTTGGTCACCTGATATAGCAGCTTGGATTATTACAGTTTAATTAAATTAGTGATGCCTACAAAGTAAACATTGGTTGAGCTAGGTGTGAGATTGAACAACACGTGTGGCCCAGGGAGGTGTGAAAATGAACAATGCCTGAGCAACTCAATGGCAAACCATAATGTGAAAGTAAATAGTGTCCTACAAATTCAATGCACTGCCAGGGTCTTAGATAAACTATTCCAGACCAATTCACCCCCCCCTATTACATTTGTAATGTGTACTTTTTCATGAACATATGTCTTGCAATGGTGACCTGTTTTCATGTGTCTATGGTGGAAGCAAAGCTGAACTTTGGGATCCTGAAAAACGCACCAAAAATGCACCAAGAACCACTGCAAAAAAACACACCAAAACCTGCGTTTTTGATGCTACTTCTTTCCTGCCAAGAGATTATGTTTTGCTGCAGAAAAAAAACACCTAGTGTGAATATAGCCTAAGACTTACTCTGCCAGCATTAATAGTCAATATTCTGTATACAAATAGGACTCCAATCCATGTATTCAGTTTATCATAAACAAGCCTGAGTTAATCTGCCAAATACACATAGTATGCTTTCTCATAGGTGAAATATAAATCCTGTTAAAGGTCCAAGTTGCAGCAGTTAAGTAGAACAAAACAGACCTCTTCATTCTTTGTAGGTGGAAAAACTTTCGAAATTTTCAGTGTATCAAGTACTTATACTCCTGACTGTATATAGTATAATTGCCGCACTGCTACATACAGGTGCTTCTCAGAAAATTAGAATATCATCAAAAAGTGAATTTATTTCAGTTCTTCAATCCTAAAAAATGAAACTCATATATTATACAGAGTCATTACAAACAGAGTGATCTGTTTTAAGTGTTTATTTCTGCTAATGTTGATGATTATGGCTTACAGCCAATGAAAACACAAAAGTCATTATCTCAGTAAATTAGAATTAACAAGAAACACCTGCAAAGGCTTCCTAAGCATTTAAAAAGGTCCCTTAGTCAGTTTCAGTAGGCTCCACAATCATGGGCAAGACTGCTGACTTGACAGATGTCCAGAAGGCAGTCATTGACACACTCCTCAAGGAGGGTAAGCCACAAAAGGTCATTGCTAAAGAAGCAGCTGTTCACAGAGTGCTGTATCTGAGCATATTAATGGACTTGGAAGGAAAAAGTGTGGTAGAAAAAGGTGCACAAGCAACTGGGATAACCGCAGCCTTGAAAGGATTGCTAAGAAAAGGCCATTCAAAAATTTGGGGGAGATTCACAAGGAGTGGACTGCTGCTGGAGTCACTGCTTCAAGAGCCACCACACACAGACGTATCCAGGACATGGGCTACAAGTGTCGCATTGCTTGTGTCAAGCCCCTCATGACCAATAGACAACGCCAGAAGCGTCTTACCTGGGCCAAAGAGAAAAAGACCTGGACTGATGCTCAGTGGCCCAAGGTGTTGTTTTCAGATGAAAAGTAAATTTTGCATTTCATTTGGAAATCAAGGTCCCAGAGTCTGGAGGAAGAGTGGAGAGGCCACAATCCAAGCTGCTGGAGGTCTAGTGTGAAGTCTCCACAATCAGTGATGGTTTGGGGAGCTATGTCATCTGCTGGTGGAGGTCCACTGTGTTTTATCAAGACCAAAGTCAGCGCAGCCGTCTACCAGGACATTTTACAGCACTTCATGCTTCCCTCTGCCCACAAGCTTTATGGAGATGGAAATGTCATTCTCCAGCAGGACTTGGCCCCTGTCCACACTGCCAAAAGTACCAATACCTGGTTTACACACAACAGTATCACTATGCTTGATTGGCAGCAAACTCGCCTGACCTTTACCCCATAGAGAATCTATTATAGAGAATCTATGGGGTATTGTCAAGAGGAAGATGAGACCCCAGACCCCACAATACAGATGAGCTGAAGGCTGCTATCAAAGCCACCTGGGCTTCCATAACACCTCAGCAGTGCCACAGGCTGATCCCTCCATGCCACATTGCCGCATTGATGCAGTAATTGATGCACAAGGAGCCCGAACAACTATTGAGGGCATTTACTAAACATACATTTCAGTAGGCCACCTTTTCGGATTTTAAAAACATTTTTCAAGCTGTTGTTATGAAGTATTCTAATTTACTGAGATAATGACGTTTGTGTTTTCATTGGCTGTAAGCTATAATCATCAACATTAACAGAAATAAACACTTAAAATAGATCCCTCTGTGTGTAATGACTCTATATAATAGATCCCTCTGTGTGTAATGACTCTATATAATAGATCCCTCTGTGTGTAATGACTCTATATAATAGATCCCTCTGTGTGTAATGACTCTATATAATAGATCCCTCTGTGTGTAATGACTCTATATAATAGATCCCTCTGTGTGTAATGACTGTATATAATAGATTCCTCTGTGTGTAATGACTCTATATAATAGATCACTCTGTGTGTAATTACTCTGTATAATAGATCCCTCTTTGTGTAATGACTCTATATAATAGATCCCTCTGTGTGTAATTACTCTATATAATAGATCCCTCTGTGTAATGACTCTATATAATAGATCCCTCTGTGTGTAATGACTCTATATAATAGATCCCTCTGTGTAATGACTCTATATAATAGATCACTCTGTGTGTAATGACTCTATATAATATAGGAGTTTCACTTTTTGCATTGAAGAAATGAAATAAACTAACTTTTGATGATATTCTAATTTTGTGAGAAGCACCTGTATATAGTATGAAGCCCCTCTGCCCCATATCTGTATGTATAATTTGATGCACATGACTCGCCCCCTGGGCCGTGGGGTACACGGAACCGGGCCTTCTAGTGTACGGTGCTGATGGGGGTAGTAGTGGTAACCCGATCCCGTGGCTCAGGGTGGTCAGACCAAATGGTGGCAGTCTATTTATCAGTGTTTTGAATGTCCGACTACGCCACCCGTGGATTGCGGTCAGGGATAACCGCCGCTGCGAGGCAGACTGCTGAGGCTGGTGTTGGTGTGCAGCACAGGTGTAGGATAACTCCCCACGGGAAGAGTGTAGCCTCAGGGCAGTGTAGGTGGATGTTGGGGGTGATAGTGCAGGCCGCAATAGTAAGAGTTCAGAGTCCGCTTCAAACAGTTCAGGGTCTTTATTGTAGATATTATTAATGACCCAACAGTACCGGTTAGGAATGGGCCTGGGTGTCTGAGAGCATTCGGGCGAGCCCCACTGGTCAGGGTGAGTGTGTAGGCCTACCGTTCTCTCTATGCTCTTTCTGACTATCCCCCTTTTCGTGGTGTAATAGCCCACGTCCCTGAACTGGCCGTGTACTTCTCGCCTGTATGGCATGCGACTAGGGTCTTGGGTACCTGTTGCTTGCTCCTCGCTGTACTGGTCCCTCTGTGTGGCGGAGCCTCCAGGATTCTTAGGCCAAGGGACCTGAAATCCCTCGCAGGTTGGTTCTCTGCTGCTGGGCTTGTAACCCTGACAGCCCCGGACCCCAATGCCCGGTAGATTGGTTCTCTTCCAGGACCGGCTCTCGTCGCCTCTGTCCCTGGCTTGCAGTTTCTCCTCTGCCTCACGGACTCCTCAGCTACAGCTGAACTGTCCCTCCTTCTCTGGGACTAGTCTCACTCCTGAGCTAGGTCTTCCAGTTCTCTCTAACCCTGCCCCCAGTTCCAGCTTTTATAGGGGCAGCCAGCTCCCCCTGCTGGCCTGGGACAGGAGGTGCTGTATGCTAATTGTCCCTAACCAGTGGACCTCCCTCCTGCTCTCAGACACAGATTATTGTTTGTGGCATCCAGGCCTGGGGTGACACATTCTCCCCTAGTAAAATTTAGTACTTCGGACTAAACAGGAACCACAAATACAGGGTATAAATGACAACATAACATATACACAAGTATATTTTGTCCTTGAGGTCACAGCGCTTCCGTGACCGGGTGTCCATGTCACCCAACAAGGTGAAGTTTTCCACGGTGTGGGGACCTGTTTCCATAAACCCCAAGTTCCTGGCCTTGGGCGTGGCGACAAGGCTGAGCTCTCTACTTTGGGCCACAAGGAGGCCACACCGGACAGATTTTTCTTCCGTGGCCATCTTCGAAAGAGGGCACCAAGTGCAACTATCTACAAGACAGTTCCGGTTATTCAGCGTCCATAACCTGTTAGTCCATGAACTAGAAAGACTGGAAAAACATAATTAGCAACCAGGCAACAAACATAAAACATTTACAATATACAGCATTTAGATCTTCCAGCGAGCTGGTATTTGCCCCCTAGTGCTCCGGGTTGACCTGCGTAACCCACTGTCTGGTGGTGGTCTAACCTGACTTTCCCCACTAGCATTCAGGGTACAGCTTCTAGCTGGGTTTACAGGCAGTGCAGGCAGCTATCTGCGGGTCCTTTGGCTTACCGCAGGTATGGCAGGCTCACTGTCAGCAGAGGGTTGACTCTCTTGTGCTGCTGGCATGGGTTCTTCTGCCTCTAGGGCTGCTTGGTCTTCTAATTCCTCCTGCTCTCCTGTAGGTTCCTGCTGGGTTGGTTGAAGGAAGTGTAGGACGGGTACCACTATTGCATCATTTATCCGAGTCCAGGACCGGGGGAACTCTCCAAGAACTGTGCTGATCATTTCTTTCTTGTCTTCTGCGGGTTCAAGGTCATCTTGATCTTCTCCTGCACTCTGTAGTTGCTTGGGGCACCTTTTTAGGTGGTCTCTGGAGACGGTGCTAGTGGTTTCTCCTCCATCCTTGGTAATTACACATACCTTCGGGTTGTTGTGGTTGGACTGCAGTACTGTGTACGGGTCGCTCTCCCACTGGTCATCTAGCTTGTGAAGCCTTCTCTTCCGCTTCAGGACCTGCTCACCAGGTTCCAGGGGACCAGCAGGGGCGTGTTGGTTGAAGAGCCTCTCTTGCTTTTCTCTCGCTTGAGCCAGACTCCTCTCCACACTCTCCTGTACCTTCTTGTACTGTAGCCGCCGTTCCGTATCCCAGTCCGCGTCTGGGGAGGTGTCCTCGGGGGTCAGGACTCCCATCTCCAGGTCTATCGGCAGCTTACCTGGTCTTGCCCTCATCAGGTAAGCCGGGGTGCAATTTGTAGCATTCACCAGGATATGGTTGTATAAGTCTATCAGGTCTGGCAGCTTCTCCGGCCACAGGCTGCGTTCTTCCAGGGGCAACGTTTTGAGGAGATCAATGACGATATTATTCATTTTCTCACATAGCCCGTTGGTTTGTGGGTGGTAAGACGTTGTCCGAATCTTCTTACAGCCGTAGAGGTTGCAGAACTCCTGGAAGATTTCAGCCTCAAACCCTGGACCTTGATCTGTCAAGACCTGTTCCGGATACCCGTGTGGACGGCAGAAGTGTTGTTGGAAGGCTCTGGCCGCTGTTTGGGCTGTCAAGTCTTTAACAGGAACCACCACCAGGAACCGGGAATAGTGGTCCACTATTGTCAGGGCATAGACGTAGCCCAACCGGCTTGGAGCCAGTTTCACATGGTCCAGAGCTACCAGCTCAAGAGGCTGCCTGGTGATGATGGGCATCAAGGGCATCTTCTGGCTGGTACCGTCCTTCCTTCTGAGGTTACATGGGCCGCAGTCCCTGCACCACTTCTCTATGGCCCCTCTCATTCCGACCCAGTAGAACCGCTCTCTCAGTAGGAACTCCAGTTTCTTCCACCCGAAGTGTCCCGCTCTGTCATGGTAGGCCTCCAGGACCATTGCTGCATCTCGTCTCGGGACCACTACCTGCCAGGTCAGCTCGTGCGTCCGGTGGTTGACAAGCCTTCTGCACAGCTTACCTTCGTAGAGGAATAGCCTGCTTTTCTCCTTCCATAACTGCTTGGCTTCCTCTGGAGCGTCCGAGCCAGGGCTAGCGTCTGCCTGGGTCAACAGGTCTTTCACCAGGCGAATTGCAGGGTCACTATCTTGCGTTTCAGCCCAGCCGTGGTGAGGTAAGGGATTGAA
Source organism: Phyllobates terribilis (assembly GCF_046119375.1). NCBI lineage: Eukaryota > Metazoa > Chordata > Amphibia > Anura > Dendrobatidae > Phyllobates > Phyllobates terribilis. The sequence goes on from NW_027363324.1 coordinate 266,119, forward strand.
CATGACAGTGGTCAAGTCTTTGTCTCTTACACGGTGGGAGTACTGAGTGGCCCCGTACCGGTGGAATGCAGGGAGCTCTATTTCCTCCAACTCGTCTGGATCTTCTCCCTCATCAGGCAAGTGGGGAATTCTCGATAGGGCATCTGCATTGGCATTGTCTCGGCCTGCCCGGTACTTGATGGTGAAGTCATAGTTTGCTAGCCGGGCCATCCACCGCTGCTCTAGGGCACCAAGTCTCGCATTGTCCAGATGTGTCTACGGATTGTTGTCCGTGTACACAGTGAACTTCACAGAGGCCAGGTAATGCTTGAAACGTTCTGTTACGTCCCACACCACTGCCAAGGACTCCAGCTTAAAGGAGCTGTAATTCTCCGGGTTTCTCTCGGTGGGCCTCAGCTTCCGGCTGGCGTACGCGATCACCCTTTCTCTGCCCTGTTGGTTCTGTGACAGTACGGCTCCCAGCCCCACATTACTGGCGTCTGTGTGGAGGAGAAAAGGCTGGCCATAATCAGGGTAGGCCAGGATCTCATCCCCCGTGAGGGCCATCTTCAGCTGGCGGAAGGACTCCTCTTCCGGCTTGTCTCACTTGAAGGGTGGCTTTTGGCTTCTGGTCTTAGATTGTCCTATAAGGAGGTCCTGCATAGGGGCTGCCATCTTGGTGAACCTGGGGATGAACCTTTGGTAGTAGCCTACCAACCCGAGGAACTGCCTCACTTCTTTTATGTTAGAGGGGCTTGGCCAGTTCTTTATTGCCGTGATTTTGTCAGGGTCGGGGGCTACTCCTTCTGCACTCACCACATGTCCCAGGTACTGTACCTTCGGCTTTAACAGATGGCACTTGGAGGGTTTCACTTTCATGCCAAAGCCTGCCAAGGCATCGAACACCTCGGCCAGGTGCTTTAGATGGTCCTCGTAAGTCTTCGAATAGACAATCACGTCGTCCAGGTAAAGTAGGACCGTCTCAAAGTTTCGGTGCCCTAGACAGCATTCCATCAGCCTCTGGAAGGTCCCGGGTGCGTTGCAGAGCCCGAACGGCATATAGTTGAATTCACTTAATCCCATCGGGGTGGTGAAGGCGGTCTTCTCCTTATCAGCCTCTGCCACAGGAACCTGCCAGTACCCACTAGTAAGGTCCAAAGTAGAGAAGAAATTAGCTGATTTTAGTGCGACCAAAGACTCCTCTATTCTAGGCAACGGGTATGCGTCTTTATGGGTGATACGATTGACTTCTCTATAGTCCACGCACATTCTCATAGTACAGTCTTTCTTTTTAACCAGAACCAAGGGGGCTGCCCAGGGGCTACAACTGTCTCTAATGACCCCGGCTTCCTTCATTTCTCTCAGCATGCCCTTTGCGTTCTGATAGTGTGCGGGGTGGTACAGATCTGTATCTTTCTTTTATTGGTGGGTGGCTCCCCATGGGGATGTGGTGTTCTACCCCTTTCACTCTGCCGAAGTCTAGCGGGTGCTTACTAAAGATTCTCTCGTACTCTTGAACCACCCGGTAGACTCCTTGTTTTTGGTGCAAGGGAGTGGAGTCAGCACCCACGTGGAGTTTCTGGCACCAGTCCTCCTTGGGTTTCTGGGAACCATTACCCTCTGCTTGGGGAGATGGAGGCAAGGGTTCCATGGCCCTGACAGCATTGTGTTCAACAGTATACAATTTGGCTAGTGTAGCGTACCAAGGCAAGTGTACTTCCCTTTCCCCAATGTTTAAGATCCAGACGGGCACCCTTCCATGGCGGACATCGACCACCCCCTGGGCTGTCAAAATGGTGGGCCTGCTGTCTGAGTACACGGGTTCTACCATGGCTTGGTAGTCTCTCCCTCTTAACCCGATTGCATTCCGACACCAGATCATTTCACTTTTGGGGGGCATGGCAATGGGGAACGGGTCGCTCATCCATTCCTCACGCTACCGATCTCACCACCAGACAGTTCTACCTGTTGCCATCTCATCAGGGCTCTTATCTCCTTCTGGAGGACCCTCTGCTGGCTGGAGCTCACATTCATCGCCACCTGCTGCAAAATTACAATTGCTTCTGAAAGACAATTTTCAATCACATTAGTACCCAAGGTTATTTTAGGGTGACTTTCTCGACGGTCAATGTCCACAATGATCACTCCCTGTGCCGGCAGTTCAACTTTACCAATCTTAATGGTCATCTCTCTGAACCCCACCTGCGGCACGGGTTGACCATTGCTGGCGATGATGCTCAAGTCATCATCTGGATAACGAGTTATATCAGTGTCACTCCAGTACTGCTTGAAAAGTACATATTGGATTGTAGTCACTTGGGACCCGGTGTCCAGCAGTGCACTCATGGGGATACCGTCCAGCACTACGGGTAAAACCGGGCGTTCCCCTACCTACTTACCACGCCAATTAGATGGGCCTGATGACCTTATACCTGGGGGTTGGCCCTTTGCCCCAGGTCGGACCCATTTAAAGTACAGTACCTGGCTACGTGTCCCGGCTGGCTGCAACGGCGGCAAATCGGCTGTCCATCCTCAGTGTAATGATCGGCGGGCCTCCCTCTGAACGACGGGATCCTCCTCCGTCGACGCCACGGGACATCCTCCGGACTGGAAGCCAGCTTGATTGGTCCTGACGGGTCCATCTGTAACGACTGTACGGTCCTGGACAATGCAGCAACACTCTTTGTTAGTTCTTGGACCTGATGGTGCAGGTTTGCAGGCGGGGATGGATTTAGGGCCTGCGCATCAGCCCCCACAAGGTCTGCGGGATAGGGTGCCGCCCCCTGGTGGTAAGGGATGGCAGGGCGCCGGGAAGCTACAGCGCCACCCGGTGCAGGTTCTCGGAGCACCCGGATGGCCCTATCGTTGAACTGTGCAAAAGTCAAATCGGGGTTCTGTAGGGCCATGAGGCGCAGCTGGGTTCTGTGGGCGCTGGACAGCAGACCTTCTATGAACTGGTCAGTCAATAGTTTATCTGTATCCTGCACGCTGCCAGGGTCAGCTTGCTTAATTGCGCCCAAGGCTTCCTGTAAATTTAGGGCATAATCTCGGATGCTATCTTGAGCTCGCTGCTTACATCCATAGAACCGCATTTTGATTTCTGCTGAGGTACGGGTATCAAAGGTGTCCCGTAGACGGGTCAGAACCCCCCTTACAGTCCTTTTCTCCTCAGCTGTCCAAGACTTTACCTCCCGCTGGGCCGCACCAGTTAACTGCCCTATCAGTATGCTTACCTTCTGTTCTTCTGTCAGGGGATAAACTTTGAACAGGCTATACAGCCTTTCTTTAAAGTCACCCAAGGTATGCGACTCGCCAGCATACTGGGGCAGCCAGGCCGCTCCGGGGATATAGGCAGGGGTGGATTAAGAGTAGCAAGGGCCCCGGGCAGTTTAGAAGGCGCGGGCCCCCTCCACACACCTGATTTATCACGTGACATGTCACATGATCCCCTGTGATAGATCATGTGATAGTTCATGGGAAATTAATTTGGCATAATATTAATTGTGCTGCCTCATCTGAGAGCAGCACAATATTGGGGCAGATACCCTGATTCCAGCGATGTGTCACTTTTTCAGCTGCTTGTTGCCATTTTGAGAAAATCACAGTTTTATCTGCTGCAGATCTAGCAGCTCTCTGAATGCTGCGCTCTGTATAGCCCCACCCACACCACTGATTGGCAGCTTTCTGCCCATGCTCAGTGTACACAGAAATCTACTGATCAGTGATGGGGGTGGGGTCCTACAGAACTTACTAGTCATCTAGTGATAATTACCTTCTGACAAATCAATGATTTTATCAAAACAACACTAAACAGCCCAGTAAGTGACACATTACTGGAATCAGTGCCTCTAACCCTACATTATGCTGCTCTCAGATTAGGTGGCAAAAACCTGATGACAGATTCCCTTTAAAAGAGCTGTAAAGACAAAAAAGTTTGTATTAAAAAAATACAAGCCATTTGTTAAATTAACTTTTTTTCATTGTTAATTCACATTAGACTGTATCTTCAACACTTTTGTCAGCAGGTCTTATTACAGACTCTGAATAGGGCAGCTCTCTCCCTCTCCCTCAGCAGAAAGTCACAGCATGGTTAAAAAACGGGATCTTTTATGATTTTCTCATAATAAATAAAAAGGACATGCAAGTCCTCCAAACTATTTTTCGTTTCTCTATAGGGAAGGTCCTAAATCTTTCTTGCTCTTTAGTTGATCACATGTCAAAAATGCAAAGCATTTACTATGAACTCGCCTAAAAAAATATACACTTGGAGAGTAATATCATCATCTGCATGTAAATATTCCTTGACTCTAAGGGCTCGCTCACACTGTCGTATAACACGGCCGAATGCTATGTGATGTTTTATCGGATAGGACTCGGCTCTATGTTATACTATGGGACAGTGCGATTATTGGCATGAGAAAATAATCTCATTCGATATTCGGACCATGTGCACCCATACAAGTCTATGGGTGCACGTAAAACATTGGACTGCACTCGGATGTCATCCAAGTGCAGTCCGATGAACACTCACAGAGACTATGGAGAAAGTAAGTTCTCCATCTTCTCCATATCTGTGCTGCGAGAGAATCGGATCACACTCAGTTGAAGCTCTGACAGAGTTTGAGCCGAGTGTCATTAGCTTAATTGGCCCTATTCTCTTGCATGAGAGAATATATGGCTTAGTGAGTGGACCCTAAAACTGAATAGTAGTGACGGACAGGCACCTCACAAGCGGGATCCATGTAGCTCTCAGATGTCATGTAGGTAGGGCTTCATTCCATGGGGTAGGGTTTAATTTCAAGGTATATAAAAAAATGGACTTCAAATAAAAATTAAATAAACACAAAAAGCACTAATTGAATTATTTTTTTCATATTTATGTTTGCAGCCCCTTTAAAAACCCTTTGAGGACCAAGGCACATATATGTCCCATAGTTTTAAACTGGAAAAAAAATTGATTGAATAAAATTTAAGGTCCTCCAAGGTTTAAGTAGGTCATAAATTCATATGAATACTTGCTCATACAATTGCACATGCCAAAAGATGAAGAAGAACAGAATCAAAAATATGACATTAAGTGGAACACTTACAGGTATTCAAGGTGAAAGAGACCAGCAAAGGCATCGTCTCGAATGACAGTAAATGAGTTAGAATTCAGCAAGCTGAAAATGAAGACAGCAGGTTAGAAGCGAACCAGACTTTATGGTGCTCAGAATTAGTCAAGCAGAATTTATTGACTGCTCTTGCAAAACACTGAGACTCCCGCTGTGTATAGATGGCTCCGTGCGGCCTCCCGCTGTGTATAGATGGCGCCGTGCGACCTCCCACTGTATAGATGGCGCCGTGCGGCCTCCCGCTGTGTATAGATGGCACCGTATAGATGGCTACGTGCGGCCTCCTGCTGAGTATACGTGTATAGCTGGCTACGGTCGGCCTCCTGCTGAGTATAGATGCCGCACGGCGCTCCCCCCAGAGACAGCAGGAGGCCGCACAGCGCCATCTATACTCAGCGGGAGACCGCACGTAGCGATCTATACACAGCAGGAGGCCGCACGGCGACATCTATACTCAGCGGGGGGCCGCACGTAGCCATCTATACACAGCGGGGGGCGCACGTAGCCTTCTATACACAGCGGGGGGGCGCACGGCGCCGTCTATAAACAGCGAGGGGCCGCACGTAGCCGTCTATACACAGCGGGAGGCTGCACGGAGCCCCCCCAGAGACATCAGGAGGCCGCACGGCGCCAACTATACTCAGCAGGAGGCCGCATGCAGTCATACACACACACAAACATATACAGACACGCATAAACACATTTGAAACACAAAAATACATACAAACAGGCATCACACAATGACATCTGCCCACACACACACACACACACACACAAACAGACAGACATCACACACACACACACCTGCCCACACACACACCTGCCCACACACACACACCTGCCCACATACACATCTGTGTGTGTGTATGTATAGTGTGTGTGTGTGTGTGTATAATGTGTGTGTATGTATACTGTGTGTGTATGTATAGTGTGTGTGTGTGTATAATTTGTGTGTGTGTATTTTTTTTTTAAGTTAAAAACAAGTAAAATGCTTGTGGCATCAATATCAAGACTCCAGATATAAGGGCCTATTCACACTGAATTTTGCAATGCATTCATCTCCTCTTTCCAGGCTTCTATCTAAATCCCTGAAAAATGGCATTCAGATGTGCCTTGACATAGCCATTGATTTGAACAAAGGCAAACCGAGGCTAAAGTCTGAATCTTTAGGCTCCATTTTCTCTGCTTTCAGATGTCTCATTTCAGACAGCACAATCCTGAATTTCAGGGATTCAGTTGTAAGCCTTGTGTAAAGACCTGAATGCAGCGCTGAATGTAGTGTGAATAGGTCCTTACATCCTACACCACCTCAGGGGATTGTTGTTATGGAGTATTGCCCCTGGGTGGCCGCAGTTATGACCACCACCAGGGCTCGCGGTCACCCACCCTAACTTTGGTATTCTGGGGAGCTGGTATAATGAATATCTGAGAAGAGCCCTAGAGAAGCAAGAACATTGGACAACCAAGAGGTGGTGGCCTCAAGTCAGGTGTAGTGTTCAACAGGGCAAGAATTTCTAACCTGCCCACACACACACACACACACACATATACACACACACACCTGCCCACACAGACACACACACACACCTGCCCACACAGACACACACACACCTGCCCACACACACACACCTGCCCACACACACATCTGCCCACACAGACACACACACACCTGCCCACACACACACACACCTGCCCACACACAAACACACCTGCCCACACACAAACACACCTGCCCACACACACACACCTGCCCACACATACACACCTGTCCACACACACCAACACCTGCCCACACACACACACACCTGCCCACACACACACACCTGCCCACACACACACACACCTGCCCACACACACACACACACCTGCCCACACACACATCTGCCCACACAGACACCTGCCCGCAAACACACACACACACACCTATATACACACACCTGCCCACACACACACCTGCCCACACACACACACACACCTGCCCACACACACACCCACACCTGCTCACACAGACACCTGCCCACACACATATACACACACACACACCTGCCCACACAGACACACACACATATACACACACACACATATACACACACACACACACCTGCCCACACAGACACCTGCCCCCAAGAAACCTGCCCACAAACACACACACACCTGCCCACACACACATCTGCTCACACACACTCACCATCCCCCGGCTCAATTCCTCCTGCCTGCTCTCTCTCTTTTCCGGTGCAGCACTGCAGGCCGGGGCGCACTGTGTGACGTCACAGCTAGGAGACACAGCCGCGCACAGGGCCATGTCTCCTAGCAGTGACGCGGCCGGGCCAGCACAGGGAAGTTAACTGCTGCAGTGCTGGCCCGGCCGATGAAGAAGTAGCGGTGGCCGCTGCTGGGGGAGCAGTCCAGGCCCCCCCCTCCCGCCACTGCTACCGCTATGTGCCGCGGCGGCCCGCACATATAATGAGGGCAATCCGGCATTAGACACCCCGCCTGGAGCCGCGGACCCCCTGCAGGCTCGGGGCCCTGGGCGGTCGCCCGGATTGCCCTCATTATAATCCGCCTATGGATATAGGGCATGGAAAACGGCATCACAGCTGCAGCGGCTACGCTGGTGGTAGAGGGTCCCTCCGCGTCCGACATCTTCCTCCCTCCTAATTAACCGTGGCCTACCTTCTGGCGATCCTCTTCTGTAGGCCGCGGCTTCCCTCGCGATGCTCTGGGAGAGGACCTTGCGTTGCTCGGTGATGACGTCGGCATCCGCTGGATCTCCATCCAGGACCTTGAGCAGCGTCTCAGCGTAGGGCGGGGCTTCAGGTCTCACGCGTTTTTGGACGTCCACGCCCCTCTTCTTCCCGCGCGTCGTCCCGAAGATGGCGCCCGATGGTGGGAAACGGCTCCGATTGGCGGGAAATGGCCCCAAATGGCGGGAATCTTCACTCAGATATGTATAGAGTCTTTTCCAGGCACGCAATACCCATTTGTGGCGGGTTGGTCACAATTCTGCCGACTACGCCAAAGCTGACTCCCCCCCTGGGCCGTGGGGTACCCGGAACCGGGCCTTCTAGTGTACGGTGCTGATGGGGGTAGTAGTGGCAACCCGATCCCGTGGCTCAGGGTGGTCAGACCAAATGGTGGCAGTCTATTTATCAGTGTTTTGAATGTCCGACTACGCCACCCGTGGATTGCGGTTGGAGATAACCGCCGCTGCAAGGCAGACCGCTGAGGCTGGTGTTGGTGTGCAGCACAGGGGTAGGATAACTCCCCATGGGAAGAGTGTAGCCTCAGGGCAGTGTAGGTGGATGTTGGGGGTGATAGTGCAGGCCGCAATAGTAAGAGTTCAGAGTCCGCTTCAAACAGTTCAGGGTCTTTATTGTAGATATTATTAATGGCCCAACAGTACCGGTTAGGAATGGGCCTGGGTGTCTGAGAGCAATCGGGCGAGCCCCACTGGTCAGGGTGAGTGTGTAGGCCTACCGTTCTCTCTATGCTCTTTCTGACTATCCCCCTTTTCGTGGTGTAATAGCCCACGTCCCTGAGCTGGCCGTGTACTTCTCTCCTGTATGGCTTGCGACTCAGGCCTTGGGTACCTGTTGCTTGCTCCTCGATGTACTGGTCCCTCTGTGTGGCGGAGCCTCCAGACTTCTTAGGCCAAGGGACCTGAAATCCCTCGCAGCTTGATTCTCTGCTGCTGGGCTTGTAACCCTGACAGCCTCGGACCCCAATGTCCAGTAGATTGGTTCTCTGCCAGGACCGGCTCTCGTCGCCTCTGTCCCTGGCTTGCAGTTTCTCCTCTGCCTCACGGACTCCTCAGCTACAGCTGAACTGTCCCTCCTTCTCTGGGACTAGTCTCACTCCTGAGCTAGGTCTTCCAGTTCTCTCTAACCCTGCCCCCAGTTCCAGCTTTTATAGGGGCAGCCAGCTCCCCCTGCTGGCCTGGGACAGGAGGTGCTGTATGCTAATTGTCCCTAACCAGGGGACCTCCCTCCTGCTTTCAGAAACAGATTATTGTTTGTGGCATCCAGGCCTGGGGTGACACACACACACTGCTCTATATTTAGTATGATGCCCCCACTCCTCCATATATATAGCATGATAGTCCCACTGCTCCATATATAGGTGCATCTCACTAAATTAGAATATCATCAAAAAGTTAATTTATTTCAGTTCTTCAATACAAAAAGCTGTCTTTCAGCTCATCTGCATTGTTGGGTCTGGTGTCTCTCATCTTCCTCTTGACAATACCCCATAGATTCTCTATAATAGATTCTCTATGGGGTTAAGGTCAGGCGAGTTTGCTGCCAATCAAGCACAGTGATACTGTTGTGTGTAAACCAGGTATTGGTACTTTTGGCCGTGTGGACAGGGGCCAAGTCCTGCTGGAGAATGACATTTCTATCTCCAAAAAGCTTGTCGGCAGAGGGAAGCATGAAGTGCTGTAAAATGTCCTGGTAGCCGGCTGTGCTGACTTTGGTCTTGATAAAACACAGTGGACCTACACCAGCAGATGACATGGCCTCCCAAACCATCACTGATTGTGGAGCCTTCACACTAGACCTCAAGCAGCTTGGATTGTGGACTCTCCACTCTTCCTCCAGACTCTGGGACTTTGATTTCCAAATGAAAATTGGAACTCTAGGACCTTGTGGAGTGTGTCAATGACTGCCTTCTGGACATCTGTCAAGTCAGCAGTCTTCCTCATGATTGTGGAGCATACTGAAACAATATTGAAGAACTGGAATAAATTAACTTTTTGAAGATATTCTAATTTAGTGAGATGCACCTGTATATACTATGATGGTCCCACTGCCCCACATACATATAGTATAATGGCCCCACTACTCCATATGTAGTATGATGGACCCACTACTCCAGATATATAGTAGGATGGCTCCACTGCCCGATCATTTAAAAAAATATCTCACTTAATCCTGATTCCCTACATCACGGCCTCTGTCTCCTCTTCCATGGCGGGACAGCAGAGCAGAGCGATGCAATGATGTCACCGAGCCACCTGCGTGAGGATGCTGACATCTCGTTAACCGCAGGCCTATGGCGATCTGTGGCATATGAAAGAGATAGTGATAGGGCAGGGAGCTTGTGTCCCACTGCTTTATCATGCGACGCCTCTGCATAAGAGATATTAGGGCTACATTAGCTACGTCACAGAAGACACTGGAGCTGGAGTATATAGAATAGGAGACACTGGGGCTGGCGTATATTCATCACAGGATACATTGGGGCTAGAGCATATACATCACAGAAGAAGCTGGAGTATATAGAATAGGAGACACTGGGGCTGGAGTATATAGAATAGGAGACACTGGGGCTGGCGTATATTCATCACAGGATACATTGGGGCTAGAGCATATACATCACAGAAGAAGCTGGAGTATATAGAATAGGAGACACTGGGGCTGGAGTATATAGAATAGGAGACACTGGGGCTGGCGTATATTCATCACAGGATACATTGGGGCTAGAGCATATACATCACAGAAGAAGCTGGAGTATATAGAATAGGAGACACTGGGGCTGGAGTATATAGAATAGGAGACACTGGGGCTGGCGCATATACAGTTCTGCTCAAAAGTTTACATACCCCGGCAGAATTTTTCCTTTCTTGGCCTTGTTTCAGAAAAAATGAATGATAACAAAAACACTTTTTCTCCACTCATGGTTATTGGTTGGGTGAAGCCATTTACTGTCACATTTCTGTGTTTTCTCTTTTTAAATCTTAATGACAACTAGTGATGAGCGAGCATGCTCGCTACTGCTCGGTGCTCGCCCGATTCACTGCTCGAGATGCTCTGCGCTCACCGAGTATTTCCGGGTTGGTCGGGCGGGAAGTCGGGACCCATCCCTGCATGTTTGGTGCTCTTTACAGAGCCAATGAACATGCAGGGATTGCCTGCCATGCACTGTAATGCCATAGCCATGTTGGTTGTGGGCATTACAGTGATTGGCTGGCCGCACAGCGTCATCAGGTCTATATCTGACCTGGCACCGCCATGCTCATCACAGTCACTCCGGATCAGACAGTGTAGGGAGAGCTGCTGCGTTAGGGAGAGATTTGATCGTGCATTAGGTAGTGTAGTGAGAAAAACCGCACATTACACATATACATCTCAACAAACAGTCCTTCTGAGGACTAATCCATCTGCAGATATATCAGGCAGGCAGTGTAAATAGGCAGGCAGGCAGTGTATATAGCAGACTGCAGTGCATATAGCACAAGAGGCTCCATTCCAAATCTGCCTTCTGCTGCTGTTAGATATTTCTATACAAAGGCCCAGGTCTCAGGGGCGAGGAATACTTTTCTTTGGATCTTAATCCTCATTATTTGCTTATAAAGCAATCCAGAGAACAACGTTTTTCTGCACCATTTGCTTGTTGGCACTGCAGAATACAGCCAGGTCCTTTCCATATTAGAGCGCTAGAAATCCAGCTATTTAAAACTGTGTTTTCTCCGTCACACAGATCACATATACGTTGTCAGAAAATACTGCCATTTCTGGCCTCCATTTTTTCAGTGTGTCAGTGAAGCAATTCACAGCAGTTTGCTGTTCACACTACTTACCTACAGGCCAGGTATTTAAAACTCTGTTTTCTCCATCACACCGATCACATATAACTTCGCTTCAAACTCAATCATTTGTAGTGAGCGTGGAAGATACTATCCTCCATTTAAAATGGGCAAGGCACGTGGCAAGGGACGGGGAACTGGACGTGATGGTAATGGTGCATGCAGAGGCCGAGTACAAGGCCGTGGGCAAGCCGAAATTGTGCCACAACAAACACCCACATCTTCTCGCCTGACCTTCCTGTCCCAATTTCTAGGGGACCGCAGCACACCACTATTGAACCCAGATCAGTGTCAAAAGGTTGTTGGTTGGATAGCGGATAATGCTTCCAGTCACTTAGCCACCACCACCACCACCACCCTGTCTTCCACACGGTCAAGTCTCAGTAGCCATGAGTCTGGACCTCATATTCCTCACCCTGATCCTCCTTCCTCCCACCATGCCGAGTACCCAGAGACAATTGATCCCACACTTGGACAATCTGAAGAGCTGTTCACTTTTCCATTTATAGATTCGGGCCTCTCGCCCGGTCCACTTGAAGCGGGGCAAGAGGAGATCACGTGTAGCGATGCCCAAATATTTGAGCAGCCACGGTCACACGAAGGCGACGGTGGGAAACTGTCATAAGAGGTGGACGATGATGAGACACAATTGACAGAAAGTCAGGAATAGTACCAGGGTGCAGAAGTGGGAGACGAGGTGGTGGATGATATAGTAACTGACCCAACCTGGCAGGAGGACATGCAGAGCAAGGACAGCAGCACACAGGGGGAGGGAGGCAGAGCACCCCAACAGGCAGGAAGAAGCAGTGTGGTGGCCGCAGACAGAAGGCAGGCTACCATTTCCCGTAACACCAACATGAAGGAAGTTGCCACTACAACTGTTAGGTCTTCCCGAGTCTGGTTGTTTTTTAAAGACTCTGCCGATAACTCCAAAAAGGCCATTTGCATCACGAGCCAGACCAGCATCAGCAGGGGTGGCAAAACGACCAGCCTGACCACCACCAGCATGATGAGGCACATGGCAGCAAAGCACTCGACTTTGTGGGCCGAACACCAGGGTCCAGGAACAGTGTCTACAGGTGGCACCATTGCTTCTTCTGCTGTTGTGCATGCAAGTCAATCCCCTGTCCATAGTACAAAGATGCCTCCTGCCCTGCTCCTGTCATTGCACACTCTCAAGTAGCAGCATCAGGAAGCACGTCCATGTCCTTCTCCCAGCGCAGCGTTCAGTTGTTCATACTCCAGTCCTTGGAATGCAAGCGCAAATATGCAGCCAACGTCCCACAGGCCACACTACTAAATTCTCACAATTCACGACTGCTTGGCTCGAAATGTTGCCTTTTAGGCTTGTGGAAACAGAAGCATTCCGCAACCTGATGGCGGCGGCCGTCCCTCGGTACTCTGTCCCCAGCCGCCACTATTTCTCCCAGTGTGCCGTCCCCACATTACACAAGCAAGTGTCCCAAAACATTAGCCGTGCCCTCAACAACGCAGTTACCGGTAAAGTCCACCTAAACACGAACACGTGGACAAGTGCTTGTGGGCAGGGACGGTACATCTCGCTGATGGCACACTGGGTTAACATAGTGGAAGCCGGGACCCAGTCGGACCTTGGGATGGAACACGTCCTCCCGACGCCAAGGATTGCAGGCCCTAGGTCAATCAGGGTTGCCCCCACGGTCTACAGCTCCTGAACCTCATGCTCCTCAGCCTGCTCCTCCTCCTCAGCCTCCATCTCCGAAATGACCACATCAGTCACAAGCTGGAAGCACTGCAGCACTGCCTCGGCCAAGCGGCAACAGGCTGTGCTGAAGCTAATATGCTTAGGTGAAAAAACACACAATGCTGAAGAGTTATGGACAGCTCTGAAAGAGCAGGCAGATCTGTGGCTCAAACCGCTGAACCTACAGCCAGGCATGGTCGCGTGTGACAATGGCTGGAACCTGGTGGCGGCTCAGAGGCGAGGCGAGCTCACACACGTACCATGCCTGGCCCATGTGCTTAACCTCGTGGTTCAGCGGTTACTCAAATCCTACCCGGAGCTGCCGGATCTGCTTGTTAAAGTATGCCGCCTGTGTGCCCATTTTAGAAAGTCAGCTACAGCTTCCGCTGCCCTTGCAGTGTTTCAGCAGCGTTTGCAGCTTCTGGCTCACAGACTGGTGTGTGATGTCCCCACACGTTGGAACTCTACATTGCAGATGTTGGGAAGGATTTGTGAGCAGAAGAGGGCAGTTGTTGAGTACCAGCATCAAAAAGGCTATCGGTATTCAGTTCAGACTCCACACATAAGACCTCAGTAGTGGACGTGGATGTCAGACATATGTACCATCCTCCAAAACTTTGAGGACTCCACCAAGATGGTGAGCGGCGATGACGCCATAATTAGCGTCACCATCCCGCTTCTCTGTCTTCTGAAACGCTCTCTGCTCACAATCAAAGATGATGCATTGCAGGCGAAGCATGATAAGATGGAGCAATTAACCATACAGGGTGATTACACACAGCCAAGCCTCATCTCATCCCAACGTGGATTGGGTGACAATGAGGAAGAGGAGGAGGAGGAAGGACAGGAACTAGTTTCATGCACTATAGACGGTGCTATCTGCACAGCTGTCATACCGTCTGTTCAGCGTGGATGGCCAGAGGACAGAGAGGAGGAGGAGGAGAGCATGGTCAGTCATCCTCTTGGTGAGGACACGGAAGTCTTGCCTGTTAGTAGTCTGGCACGCATGGCTGAGTTTATGTTATGCTGCCTTTCCCATGACCCTCGCATTCTCAAAATTTTAGGTCATTACTGGTTGGTGACACTTCTAGACCCACTCTACAAGGAGAACTTTATATCTCTTATTCCTGAGGCGGACAGGTGTACAAAAATGAGGCAGTACCAGAAGGCCCTTGTTGCGGACCTATTAAAAAAATTCCCATCTGAAAACGCTGGAGGCAGAGGGCACACTTCGTTCGACAACCAAGGAGTACAGGCGAGAGAGACACAACTTCAATCCAGCAGAGGCAGGGGAACACTGTCAAAGTTCTGGGAGAGTTTTCTCAGACCCTCCCATCGCACAGGCCCTGAGGCGCAGGGTACTCTCACAAGGAGTGCAAAGTTTGGGAAGATGCTGAGGGAGTACCTTGCCGTACCGTACCAACGTCCTCCGTGATTCCTCTGTGCCTTATAAATATTGGGTATCCAAGCTAGATATGTGGAATGAACTGGCTCTCTATGCCTTGGAGGTCCTGGCCTACCCTGCCGCCAGCGTTTTATCAGATCGGGTTTTTAGTGCCGCTGGTGGAATTATAACTGATAAGCGCATCCTCCTGTCAACTGAAAATGCTGACAGGCTGACTCTTATAAAAATGAACAAGGGCTGGATTGGGCCAGACTTCTCAACACCACCGAATGATAGCAGCGTAACATAAACTCAAATCCAGTGTCTTTTCTTGGGAGGTGTATTCCCATGCACCTTTTCACACCCACACATGGGTATACGCTTCCTGATTTTGGCTATTTGCTCTTGTCCTCCTCCTTCTCCTCATCCTCCACCACCATATCACCAGGGTGACCGTGGTCCATGATGCAACACCCACATAATTTTTTTTAAGGGTGTTTGACTCGCCCCTGGGCCGTGGGGCACTCGGAGCCGGGCAATAGGGAGACGGTGGGGGTAGTAGTGGCGACCCGGTTCCGTGGCTCAGGGTGGTCAGACCAGTGGTAGTCCTTTAGCCGTCCTAAGTGATGTCCGACTGCGCCACCCGTGGATTGCGGTTATTATGAACCGCCGCTGCAAGGCAGATCGCTGGGGCTGATGATGTATGCAGCTGAGGTAGTGTGACTCCCCACGGGAAGAGTGCAGCCCCAGGGCAGTGTAGTGGATGGTGGGGGTGATGGTGCAGAGAGTCCCAGTGCCGTTAGTGCTGGAGGAGCGAAAGAGTACACAGACAACGTACTGCAGTCCAATGTCTTTTACTCACAGTTCATGTACTCCGGGTCACTTCTGTCAGCAATGACCGCCCGAGCCGTGCTGCGTCCACCAGGTGAGGGGCTCGGTCAACCCCAGGCAGTTCAGGAGCATGACACAGGACACCTTCAATCCTTTCTCTGGCCTGCCTCACCAGTGACCCACTTTTGTCCAGCTGCCGCAGACTTGTGCGGGTAAATGTGGTTCCCGTTCCCCGCTGTCCTATATGGTGCCTTCCTAGCAGGTTTGATGAGGTGTCGCACCAATAAATGATCACGACCTCCGGTCTTTGGCTGAGGGCTGTTTCTCCTCCACCAACTTGGGATCCGGTACCCTTAATCTGCCTGACCCTTCACCCTGTATTCTCGTTGGTTCTTAGGGTCCCTTCTGCCGTCTTGTTCCTGAGCCCTTCTGTTTCTCTCTTTCTCTTTCTCTTCTGTTCCTTTCTGTTCTTGTTCCTTTCTGTTCTTATTCCTTTCTGTTCCTGGCCTTCACCCTAGGCCTGCCTCGTGGAGCTGGGCCCAGACTGAGCCACAGCTCCCTGTCAGCCCTCTCTGGCTGAACTCCTTCTCTTACTCCACTCACTGAACTTCTCTTCTTCTCTTCTCTCTGTGCTGGCTGGGCCTCAGAGGCTAGGCCCGCCTACGGAGAAGAGCCCCTTGCAGAGGCCCCCACTCTGTCACTTCTTCTCTCTGACTGAACACTGTTCTAAGATGGTGCCTACCTTTTATACCTCCCTCTAGAACATGAGCCCAGGTGACCAGCAAACAATGGGCTCCTATCTACGCTCAGGAACCAACCCCTATCTGCTCCTACATCACTGGGTATTCCTACCCCCTCCCCACTCCAGCCAGGGACATGGTCTGTCTGCCTGCATTTCTGTCTAATGGGAGCACCGTTGAGCTGTCCCTCGGAAATGGGGTGAGTGTGCTGTATGCAGCTAACTGAACCCTGGTCCATACTCCATCCTTACCCAGGAGTGGAATATCACACCTCTGGCAGAGGTGCAATACCCCTGTAGCGGTCGAGCCCTCGGGGCGCTACATTTTTATGATGCCCGTAAAAAAAATTTTTTATACAGTATGTTCATGTATACCCCCCAGGAGTAAATGTTTGTCAGCCCATACACTTAGTGCATGGCATTACAAGTATAGGAGGCCCGCTCCTTTCTAATGGTAACAATTTTTTATGATGCGCTCCTCCACGTCTCTTCCAAGGGCCATTGAAGTGCCTCCAAATTTTTGGCAGCTCTTGCAGTCACTGCATAGTCCAACACTATGGGAGACTCTCTCCTTTCTAATGGGAATTTGTCATTACTGTGGCCTGGTCTATGTGTCTTTAAATTCTTAGTGGGTTTTTTCCTAAACTTGGTCAGCCGGTGGACTCACTGCATACCCTATAACTGTATAGCAGACCCTCTCCTTTCTAATGGGAACATGTCGTACCTTGTTAATGTGGCCCTGCTCTGTGTGTCCTTAAATTCTTAGTGGGGTTTTTCCTAAAATTTGTCAGCCGTTGGATTCACTGCATACCCTATAACTGTATAGCAGACCCTCTCCTTTCTAACGGGAACATGTCGTACCTTGTTACTGTGGCCATGCTCTTTGTGTCTTTAAATTGTTAGTGTTTTATTCAAAAATTTTGGCCACCCTTGCAGTCACAGCATGGGCATTACCACTATAGAAGACCCGCTCCTTTATAATGGGAACATTTTTTTTACTGAGACCCTCCTCTATGTCTCTTCAAAGGGGTATTAGGTTGCGTCCAAATTTTTGACAACCCTTGCAGTCACTGGATGCGCAATAACAGTATAGGAGACCCACTTGTTAATAATGGGAACAACAAAGCATAGCCCTCTGATGGCTCTCTAACAATAGCTAGGGCCGACTGCTGGCCTTTTAAGAATAGTAAGGGCCGTCTGATGTTCCTATAAAAATAGGCTTTATGACTTTCAGAGTCCCTCCATCATAAATAAAACAGGATGTGTCTGATGACACCACATTGCCAGATTAGGTTGTAAAATGTTAAAATGACTTTTCCCGGTGAATGCATTTGTCCTTAAAAATAACATAAAAAAACATAACAATAGGATCTTTCTTTAGTATAAAAAATAGCATCACCAATTTAACCTCAATGTAATCACATTGTTCAGCTCATGCACCTCCTCCTCCATCTCCGAAATGACCACATCAGTCACAAGCTGACAGCACTGCTGCACTGCCTTGGCCAAACAGCAGCAGGCTGTGCTGAAGATAACATGCTTAATGCTTAATTAACAAACCGCCCAGCGCTGCATAGTTGTTGAAAGCTGTAACACAGCAGCTTGATCTGTGGCTCTCACCGCTGAACATACAGCCAGGCATGGTCGTGTGTTACAATGGGCGGAACCTGGTGACGGAGAAATGACAACCGGGGTAAATAAGGTTTCCCTATATGCCAGTCCTTTCACAGAGCTAAAGAATATGGCATGCTGTGAAATACAACTCCCACTGAGAAGCTGTTTCAGATTGAAAAACATTCTGCCCACCAGAGGATTTGTTTCTGAGGGCTAACCTTTCTCACCCGCTCAAGAGCCCCATAGCAGCTGCAAAGTTAGCGCTATCATGAACTCTCCTGAGGTAGAAGCCAAGGCACACCAGAGAATTCTCTGGTGGGACTGTCCAACCCTGTGGGAGAACATACAAATTTCTTGCAGATGTTGTCCTTGCTGGGATTTGAACCCAGGATCCCAGTGCTGCAAGACTTCAGTGCTAACCACTGATCCAATGTGCTGCCGTTCACCCTCTAATATCTAACAGGCTGGAGAAACTTGAACCTACTGCCACTCTATCATCAGCTCCTTTGTGAGAAAATTTATTTTGGCAGCCACTCAGTCTACCAAATAAAATTCCAGAGAAGGAAATTGAGGATGGCTTCGCTGCTGGTACTGGGGGCAGTGCTAATACCATGGTGTTGTACCATAGTTTGCTGGAAATATTCCAGGCTGGTAGGAGGCAAGAAAATTGCCACAGAAAAGTACCAGCAGTAATGTTCAGGCCACATTTCAAGTGCAAGCAGCTTTAGAGGGCTTCCTGGGAGAAATGACACTCAGGGTAGATACGGTTTCCCTCTATGCCAGTCCTTTCACTGAGCTAAATACAACTCTTATCAAAAAAAGTTGTGGACTGGCTCCGTACCGTCCCTGGCCACATTCACCTGTCCACGTGTTTGTGGTTAGGCAGTCCTTCTTAGTAAGTGCACTGGGTAGGGCATGGGTAATGTTGTGGGACCCGTGCTTGTGGAAGGCGAAGGCGATACCGGGAAAAATACTGGCGGCTGGGGACCGAGTATGGACACCCGGCCGCCGCCTGCATGAGGTTGTGAAAAGCTTCCACCTCCACAAGCTTAAAAGGCCATATTTCAAGTGCAAAGAGCTGCCCAGAAATCTGTCAGTTTAGTGTTGCGGCCTGTGGGTGGGTGGGTGGCTGGCTGCATACTTGCAATTGCATTCCAAGTAACAGAAAACTAAGCAGATGATGGCCTCTATCATCATCATGGCCTCACCTCGGCACTATGAACTCTCCTGAAGGAGAAGCCAGGGCCCGCCGGAGGAGTCTCTGGTTCTCTGGTGGGCCCGTGCAACCCTGCCGAAAAGCAGCCCTGGCTAAGAAAAGTGTGGGGGAAGGTTCCTGGACACTCTATGGCTGCTTTTTTAATGCGGATCAGCCATGCTTATGCATGTTATTTCTCAAAACGCATTACGGATCAGGCCATTTTCCAACTCTGTATTCAAGAAATTAAATGCGCAAAGAAAGATGTGTGTGTGTCAAAGCACCATTGACAAGTGCGAGTTGATGTTGGATGGGCTGCCATTGCTTCTGCAACAAGCTCAATTACAGGATTTTCTGGGAGAAATGACGTGCAGGGTAGATACGGTTTCCCTCTATGCCAGTCCTTTCACCGAGCTAAATACAACTCTTAGCAAAAAAAGTTGTGGACTGGCTCCGTACCGTCCCTGGCCACATTCACCTGTCCACGTGTTTGTGGTTAGGCGGTCCTTCCCAGTAAGTGCACTGGGGAGGGCACGGGTAATGTTATTGGACCCGTGGTTGTGGAAGGCGGAGGCGATACCGGGAAATATAGTGGCGACTGGGGACCGAGTATGGACACCCGGCCGCCGCCGGCATGAGGTTATGAAAAGCTTCCGCCTCCACGAGCCTAAAAGGCCACATTTCAAGTGCAAGCAGCTGTCAAAAATTTGGCAGTATAGTATTGCAGCCTGTGGGTGGGTGGCTGCCGGCATTCTTGTGCTTGCATTCCAAGGAATGGGGTAGGGACAACTGAACACTGCAGTGGGACAAGGACGTGGACGGTGATTGTTGCAAGTCTGCAACGACAGGTGCATGGCGGGAGGCATCTTCGCATGTGCCAAGGATCACTTATGATGGGCACACATTTAGGCAGTGACCTGGGATTCAGAGATGTTTACAGAGGTCTTCCCCTTGCTGTTCCCATGTCTTTTCAGCACTGTATGCATGTGTCTGATGATGTGTCACACACCACATGGCCAGATAAGGTTGTAAAATGTTAAAATGACATTTCCTGGTGAATGCATTTGTCTTGGTTGAAAGCAATGCAAAAGTGCAAAAACGTGTCAAAAATGCTACGTGTGAACATAGCCCAAGGTGTGTAGGAGTATTTGTGTTTTTGTTTATTTATTTTGCCTTATATACAAGTCATCACCCTGGAAAGGATGTTCCTTACGCCGTAAAAGTGGCGTAATACTCTGACGACGTTGTTGACAGCAGTGATCTGGGAGTCAGAGATGCTTCCAGGGGTCTTCCCCATGCTGTTCACATGTCATTTGAGCACAGTTCCCATCGATTTGGGCAATTTTTAGGCCCTCTGCAGACCGCCGTGGGGAGCCACCTGAAAAATGCTCAAGTTTCCCCTAGACTTATATTGGGCTCATTGCTCGGGTTGAGCACCCGAGTATTTCAATTTGCTCGACCCGAGCAACGAGTACTCGAGCATTTTAGTGCTCGTTCATCACTAATGACAACCAAAACATCCAAATAATCCTGATCAAAAAGTTCACATACCCTGATGATTTTGGCCTGATAACATGCACAGAATTTGACACAAATGGGTTTGAATGGCTACTAAAGGTAACATCCTCACCTATGACCTGTTTGCTTGTAATCAGTGTGTGTGCATAAAGCTGAGTGAGTTTCTGGGATCCAGCCACTGACGTTTCTAGATTTTGAGATGGGGAAAGCAAAAGAATTATCAACGGATCTACGGGAAAAGGTAGTTGAACTGTATAACACAGGAAAGGGAGGCAAAAAGAGTATAACACAGGAAAGGGATACAAAAAGATATCCCAGGAATTGATAATGCCAGTCTGCAGTGTTCAAACTGTGATTAACAAATGGAAAATCAGATGCTCTGTAAAAACCAAACCACAGTCAGGTAGACCAACAAAAATTTCAGCCACAACTGCCAAGAAAATTGTTCGGGATGCAAAGAAAAACCAACAAATAACATCAGCTGAGAACACACTTAGGGGTGTACTCACTTTTGTTGCCAGCTGTTTAGACATTAATGGCTGTGTGTTGAGTTATTTTGCAGGCACACCAAATTTACAGTTAAACAAGCTGTACACTGACTACTGTACATTGTATCAAAGTGTCGCATCTTCAGTGTTGTCCCATCAAAAATATATATATGTATTCCGGCCCATTTTTGGAGTTTTGTGTGAAATTATGTCCAATTTGCCTTTTTTTTCTCAGTTTTTTTGTGTTGTTCCAATAAACACAAAGGAAATAAACATGCGTGTAATAAAACATGTGTAATTTTCTGAAACAATTTCAAGGGTGCCAGCACTTTCCGCCATGACTGTATATGCAAGTAGAGTCCTTAACCCCTTTACAACCCAAAGTGGTTTGCACGTTAATGAGAAGGCCAATTTTTACAATTCTGACCACTGTCACTTTATGAGGTAATTACTCTGGAACGCTTCAACGGATCCCCCTGGTTCTGAGAATATTTTTTCATGACATATTGTACTTTATGATTGTGGTAAAATTTCTTCGATATCACTTGTGTTTATTTGTGAAAAAAACAGATATTTGGCGAAAATTTAGAAAATTTTGCAATTTTCAAAATTTGAATTTTTATGCCCTTAAATCGGAGAGATATGTCACACAAAAAAAGTTAATAAATAACATTTCCCATATGTCTACTTTACATCAGCACAATTTTGGAACCCAAATTTATTTTTATTAGGGAGCTATAAGGGTTAAAATTGACCAGCGATTTCTCATTTTTCCAACAAAATTTACAAAACCATTTTATTAGGGACCGCATCACATTTGAAGTCACTTTGAGGGGTCTTTATGACTGAAAATACCCAAAAGTGACACCATTCTTAAAACTGCACCCCTCAGTGAATCGGGTCATCATGGCAACATCCGGGAAGCCGCGGCACACATTGCTGGACGCCGGCAGGAGAGGTGACTATCCCGATCACCTCCCCTTGCCCCCGCAATGCTGCGAACGACTTCGATCCCAGCATTGCGGGGGTTAATGTGCGGGACCTCTCCCAGCACATAGCACCGGGTGTCAGCTGTGACAATCAGTTGACACCCGGCGGCGATCACGCCCGCACAGCCTGTGTGCGGGCGCGATCACAAAGATGTACTAATACGTATCAGGCTCTTAAGTCCCAGGGCGCAGATACGTATCAGTACGTCTTGGGCTTTAAAGAAGTTAAAATTATGTGAAAATGGGAAAAGTCACAAAACTTTGCAACTTTTCAAGAGCTTTATGCCAGTTTTCTGGCAAAAACACTGGTGAATCGGGTTCATAATCTCTAATCCTTTCAGCTCCCTTTAATTAGACTACTTTCAACAAACTAATTATAAGTATTGGGTCTGTTTTTTTTTAATGCTTTTAAAATAATTGTAAATATTTTCAATCCCCTTTTGTTATAAGGATTTCCCAAAAATTAGCTAATCATAGGTTGTCCTGCATTCGTGACAGTGATTGACTGCACGGTCACTTGGAAGTTTACATTGGCATCACTACAGGGCCGGTAAAGAAGGACTGTCAGGGACCCCCAGAGTGTGGTAAAATGCGCCAACTAATTCATAATTCATTTAATTCTCACACAATATACTAAGTTAGTGTAAGTCTACCAAAAAGCAACAAAACTTGGTGCTAAAAAAATTGAGCATAACTTTTTGAAAAATGAACCAGGTTATGCCAAATCTTACATATTTTGTGACTTTGTGATCAGTTATCAACACAAATATTTTACTCAAATTACCAGATCGATGGATAAGAATTGGGACTTTTCCCTAAATCTCTCCAAAACATCACCGCTTATAGAAGACCACCCTCATATCCAGATCAGATTTTCTGTGAGAGATGCCCAGATTCACAATATAGTATGCATACTGGCCATCTATGAGAAGTCCACCCCAATGGAAGTCCAGTTATTAAAGAGGATTTTACTGTTTATATAAGGGGCAGACAATGACAGTGAAGGGCCCTTAATCAGGACTTCTGATCTGGGCCCCCCACCCTCCATCAGGCACCACCTACATATACATTTCCATGTATATTTATATTAGGCACACATATAAAATTTGCACATGCTAATACTCTATACACATTTTAACGTATGCATATGTGGCACCCCAGGGGTCTGGTTTCCACAGTAACAGCAATGTTATGTCTGAGAGCAGGTGGGAGGTCTCTTGGTCAGGAATCCTATGCATGCCACACCTCCTGCCCAGTCCTGGGAGGGGAAGGACTTCCCCTATATAAACCTGGGGCTGAGGCAGGGTTAGAGAGTTCAAAGGGAGAGTTGAGCCAGGAGGGCGGACAGGGAGCTGTGGCTCCGGCTGGGCCCAGCTCCCGGGCCATGCCAGAAGTAGAGACAGAGAAGAGAAGCAGCATAGGAAGAAACAACAGGAGCTCTGTGGGAGCAGTGCTACAAGGAGTCAGGGGCTGGCAGCTGCAGAGCTCGCCCTGACTGAGAAGTTATCACCGGACCCGGAGTCCGAGGCTGTGGGGACTAACCCTTACCCAGCAGCAGAAACCGTCCGGCAGGGGATTTCAAGTCCTCTGGCCCAGAAACCCGAAGGCACGGTCACACGCGTGGGACCAGCACCGCCGTCGTGGAGCGGAAGGCACTAGAAGGCCCCGAGTCACCGGCCATACGGGTGAGCACCACACGGTACACTCAGGGACGTGGGCTACTTTTACCCGCCTCTAGCAAGGTAGCCAGAAGAGTACAGTTAGTTGGGAAGGCCTACAACTCCACCTGGCCAGGGGAGATCCCATCTGCTCAAGGACTGGCCAGGCCCCGATCGCTAGCAAGTACTCCGGGAGGGTCTGTCTTTGTCACCAGTAAAGACCCTGAACTACACCGCATCGTCTCTGAGTTGTTCCTGCTACCCCCATCTTCCACGTCGGCTGCCCTGAGGCCATACCCCTCCCGTTGGGGGTTATACCATCCACGCTGCACCATCCTTCCACCGGCCTCAGCGGTCTGCCCTGCAGCGGCAGCTCCATAGCTGCATTCAACGGGTGGCGTAGTCATCCTACATCTACTGCTAATATACCGCCACTTAGTCTGACTCCCTGGGCACGGACCGGGTCACCGCCACGAGACTACTACCCCTATCAGATCCGGCTCCGGGTAGTCCCTGCGTGCGCAACGCTACGTCACATAGGCCCAGGGCGCGTCACATATACATAGTGCACACAAACATAAAATACGGACATACACATAAGATGCACATACACAGTATAGAGTCCCGGTAGTCCTCATAGTTTTAAGCATGGACCCTGGCAAATTGTAGACGGACTTTTATTGTTCATGGGCTTTAAGGGAGAGAGGCTTCCTTTGTGGAGGACACTCATGAATGCCATTCATTTGCAGTGTACACCGTGTCGTGTCATGGAAAACACTCACCCTAGTTTGGCTTTCTACTTCTTCAGCTAATAGCAATGAATTTGCCTGTCGATTTTCTTCTCATCAGAAGATGCTTTTGTTTAGATGTTAACTTCCATCTGACTGATAAGAAAAGCTTTGCTGATCTTCTTGTAGACTTCACATTTTTTGTAAAGAAATTATTTTCTTTCTCAGAAATGTCTTGTGACATTTCTCTTCTATGTGGTGCCACTTACCCTTCTCATCAGAGGACGCTTTTGTTTAGGTGTTAACTTCCATAGTCGGCCTGGACGTCTCTGTAAGATGGTTGCAGTTCCATCTTTGTTATAGTTTTGCATCACTTTTGCTACAGTATTCTGACTGATAAGTAAAGTTTTGCTGATCTTCTTGTAGACTTTACATTTATTGCAAAGAAATTATTTTCTTTCTCAGGTTTTGTGACATTTCCCTTCTATGTGGTGCCATTGCTGATAGCATGAAATGGGAAGGAGTTTTCTTTATTAAGTAACTTCCTTTTACAGACACCTGTCTGCTGGACATCTGTTTAATGAATAATTACACTTACCTGTGGTTCAGTTCTTGTTAATTATAATTTTGTTGTCTAAACTTAGCTTTTCTCTTAAGACTGTTACTGGGATGTTCTCATTTTTGAAACATGATCTTGAATGAGTTTGTTAAGAAAATTACTTTTTTGGGGTCTGCAAAATACCAAATCTTGTTTGCATTCAATGGCTCAAATTTGCGAGAGTATTTTGTAGTATGGTATCCCATATAAAATGATGATTCTGAAAGGAAACTACAGGTTTGCTGACAAATCTATTTGGGTGTACTGATTTATGCTAAACACTGTATATATATATATATATATATATATATATATATATATATATATATATATACAGTACAGACCAAAAGTTTGGACACACCTTCTCGGTTAAAGATTTTTCTGTATTTTCAAGACTATGAAAATTGTACATTCACACTGAAGGCATCAAAACTATGAATTAACACATGTGGAATAATATACTTAACAAAAAAGTATGAAACAACTGAAAATATGTCTTATATTCTAGGTTCTTCAAAGTAGCCACCTTTTGCTTTGATGACTGCTTTGCACACTCTTGGCATTCTCTTGATGAGCTTCAAGAGGTAGTCACCGAAAAAGGTTTTCACTTCACAGGTGTGCCCTGTCAGGTTTAATAAGTGGGATTTCTTGCCTTATAAATGGTGTTGGGACCATCAGTTGTGTTGTGCAGAAGTCTGGTCGATACTCTGCTGATAGTCCTACTGAATAGACTGTTAGAATTTGTATTATTGCAAGCAAAAAGCAGCTAAGTAAAGAAAAACGAGTGGCCATCATTACTTTAAGGAATGAAGGTCAGTCAGTGCGAAAAATTGGGAAAACTTTGAAAGTGTCCCCAAGTGCAGTTGCAAAAACCATCAATCGCTACAAAGAAACTGGCTCACATGAGGACCACCCCACGAAAGGAAGACCAAGAGTCAGCTCTGCTTCTGAGGATAAGTTTATCCGAGTCACCAACCTCAGAAATCGCAGGTTAACAGCAGCTCAGATTAGAGGCCGGGTCAATGCCACACAGAGTTCTAGCAGCAGACACATCTCTTCAACAACTGTTAAGAGGAGACTTTGTGCAGCAGGCCTTCATGGTAAAATAGCTGCTAGGAAACCACTGCTAAGGACAGGCAACAAGCAGAAGACACTTGTTTGGGTTAAAGAACACAAGGAATGGACATTAGACCAGTGGAAATCTGTGCTTTGGTCTGATGAGTTCAAATTTGAGATCTTTGGTTTCAACCACCGTGACTTTGTGCGATGCAGAAAAGGTGAACGGATGGCTCTACATGCCTGGTTCCCACCATGAAGCATGGAGGAGGAGGTGTGATGGTGTGGGGGTGCTTTGCTGGAGACACTGTTGGGGATTTATTCAAAATTGAAGGCATACTGAACCAGCATGGCTACCACAGCATCTTGCAGCGGCATGCTATTTCATCCGGTTTGCGTTTAGTTGGACCATCATTTGTTTTTCAACAGGACAATGACCCCAAACACACCTCCAGGCTGTGTAAGGGCTATTTGACCAAGGAGGAGAGTGATGGGGTGCTACGCCGGATGACCTGGCCTCCACAGTCACCAGACCTGAACCCAATCGAGATGGTTTGGGGTGAGCTGGACCACAGAGTGAAGGCAAAAGGGCCAACAAGTGCTAAGCATCTCTGGGAACTCCTTCAAGACTGTTGGAAGACCATTTCCGGTGACTACCTCTTGAAGCTCATCAAGAGAATGTCAAGAGTGTGCAAAGCAGTCATCAAAGCAAAAGGTGGCTACTTTGAAGAACCTAGAATATAAGACATATTTTCAGTTGTTTCACACTTTTTTGTTAAGTATATAATTCCACATGTGTTAATTCATAGTTTTGATGCCTTCAGTGTGAATGTACAATTTTCATAGTCATGAAAATACAGAAAAATCTTTAAATTAGAAGGTGTGTCCAAACTTTTGGTCTGTACTGTATATATATATATATATATATATATATATATATATATATAAACCTTATAAGTTTGGTATCACAGTAATCGTACTACTGACTCTGAATCATTTTGTCAGTTTGTTTTTACAACACAATACACACTGTAAAATGAAGGAACCCAAACCTGGCATTTTTTCTCATTTTTCAACACATTATATGATAAAATGAATGGTGTTGTTCAAAACTACAACACTAAGCGTCAGCACACTGTGATTTGCTGATCTGTAAGATGCGTTCTTTGTGCTGTGAAAATACACAGCTGTGATATCTCACCAAATATTCATAGTGGGAACTTAAAATTATGTTTTTCTGCCATGATTAAGGATGGTTTGGATGTATGAAACATGTTGACCTTTTATTTCTATCTTTGTGGAATTAAGGCTCCATGAACCAGTCACCAACCATTATCTGTATATGTACAAATATTAAGTGCTACTGAGTGCTGTAGGAAAAACTTAGAATAGTGAGGTGATTTGACAGTCCTGCCACAAATAATCTGTTTCTACTGCACACTTAAAATCTCTGATAGTGGGAATGAACCTGATTGCCTGCAGTAGTGCACTCCTGAGAGCTGGTGCAGCAGAGAAAATGTCTTGGACATGAGAGTGGGAGGTCCTGATTATGGAGGATGTTAATCTTAGCTCATTGGAGTGTAGATATGGTAGAGATGCAGGACTGTGCAGCAGTGTGGAGAGGTTTGTGGATGAGTGTAATGACTGGTACAGGGTGGATGCACCAGTGTAATTGCTGGACAGAAATATGAGACTGACTGCTGCATTAAGGATAATGAGAAATACATTTAGTGAGAAGAAGAGCAATTAGTGAGTTACAAGTATTTGTGAATTCAAGACAAAAAGGAATCAGAGCAACAGTAACAGATTTTACTTTTTTTTAATTAATAATGGGATGAATAAAATCGTGAACATTGTCAATAGAATAAATCAAAGTCAGGAAGATAGCCGAGGTCAGATACCAGGTGATCAGTAAATGACACGTCAGACGAGCAGTATGAATACCGCGGAGCCCGATGACAGAGGCATTACTGAAACTTGTCCAGGTTGACCAGTCAGAAGGCCACAGGTAGATGGTGAAGGTCCTTCTATACAGCTCCAGCAGTGATGATGGATCTGCTGGACTTCAGGGCGCTGGATGCTTAGGTGTCCCGTCTTTTAGATGGTTTTAGGGCAACAGTGACAGCATGCAAATGCGCGAGCAGCCCTGGATAATCCACGCCGGCAGGATGATAAGATCCGGCGGAAGATGGAACCTATGAGAAGAGAAATAAATATAATGTAAGTGATGGGACTCCATATTACATGATAATGCTGTGCAGTCACTGTGGCCGGACGGCAGAGGAATATTATCATACAGAGGTCAGGGGTCATTGTCAGCAATCATACATGTGACAATCCCATCACTGACAGATGACATCTACTCCACATGAATTATTCTCACTGACATCACACAACATGGAGTTGATTCTCACACTTACCTCGTCTCTTTTTCCCATTTTTTCCATTTTCTGAGTTTTGTTGCTCCATACTCAGATTTATTGCCGATTTTCTTTCTTCATGAGATGGAAATTCTGATGAAAAATTAAAAAAAAAATCAGTAACAATATCTTCTTATAGGATCTGCTTTGTCATAATATGGATAACATAAGAGACCTATAGTATTGTATAAAACCATGTGGGAATATTTGAGCCTTGAAGTCAACATTCACATTGCTGGTGCTGTAGACATGTACATACCTGGCAATGGGGACGAGGGTGGCAAGATGGTAACAGCATCGTCTGTATTACATACAGGAACAGATACTTTCTGCCTGTTTGAAGAAGAAAAACATGTAAATCTCAAGTAAACTCCGTATAAAAGGGGTTGTCTCACTAGAAGAACACCGACTATAAGGCCTAGTAGGACATATGACTGTCATAGTGGGGAAGGTCTTCTGCTCAAGACTACCTTTTATAGAGAGCTGAGAGGAAAACAACTACCAAGAATGGCCGGCATTTCATACTACATCTCTCCTACAGTGAGGGCAGCACTAAAAGTGCATGACCGGCCACAATTATGGGCTGTTATATCCAACAATTCCGAAAGCTGAAAGCACAATGACCCATAACCATGGGGCGGTGGATGCTACATTTGATATTATGGTATTTATGTCCTATATTTGGTGTTGTGCACATATATCAGCCTGGAGCTCCCAGTAATGACCCCATAATCTACTCACATTTCTGAGATGTTTGTGTTGGATTCTGGTGTACACTCTGGAGGGGCCTTGGGATCCTCGTTGTTCACCATCCCGTTAGTGGTGGTAGAGTGCTAAATGTGGATAACAATAAGTTATTAAATATACATACTTTTTAATTTTATAGATCCTTTTTTTGTACATATTTTGGATTTATCGATCACATACTTACTTTAGAAAGCCTCTCAGAAGATGATGATGCAAATATTCGGAAGATAAAGTTCTCATCGTCCTCACTTGTGCCCTCCTTATCCTCTGAGATCAGATGGTTGTTTTCATCAGAGTGATCTACAAGACATAGGTAATGAAGGATTGTTAGAGGGTGTCAGTATAACACAGTCGCTATATCTCACTAGGTTAATAGATGATGCAACGTAATATACAGAATACATGAAAAAAAACTCCTGTACAAAATTAGGGAAATAGGGATACAGTACGAACCCATGGTCAACATAGCTGAGATCCATGAAACATGGATAACATAGTAGACCAGAAAAACCATGTGGAAATATTTGAGCCTTGAAGTCAACATTCACATTGTTGGTGCTGTAGACATGTACATACCTGGCAATGGGGACGAGGGTGGCAAGATGGTAACAGCATCGTCTGTATTACATACAGGAACAGATTCTTTCTGCCTGTTTGAAGAAGAAAAACATGTAAATCGTAAGTAAACACAGTATAAAATGGGTTGTCTCACTATAAGAACACTGACTATAAGGCCTAATAGGACATATGACTGTCATAGTGGGGAAGGTTTTCTGCTCAAAACTACCTTCCATGGATCAGAACACAACTACCAAGAATGGCTGGCAAGTAATACTACAGCTCTCCTACAGAGTAGGCAGTGCTAAAAATGCATGACCTGCCACAATTATGGGCTGTTATCTTCTGCATTTTCTGAAGCCAAAAGTACAATGACCGTTAACCATGAAGCGGTGAATGCTGCATTTGATATTCTGATATTTATGTCCTATATTTGGTGTTGTGTACATAGATCAGCCTGGAACTCCCAGTAATGAAGTAATGACCCTTTATAATCTACTCACATTTCTGAGATGTTTGTGTTGGTTTCTGGTGTATACTCTGGAGGGGCATTGGGATCCTCATTGTTCACCATCCTGGTAGCGATGATACAGAGCTAAATACGGATAAAAATAAGATATAAAATATTTTTTTTATGTACTTTTAGAGTTGTTTTACATTTTTTTTACATGTTTTGGATTTATTAATCACATACTTACTTTACAAAGCTTTTCAGAAGATGACGTAAAATTTTGGAAGTCAAGGCTCTCATTGTTCTCACTTGTGCCTTCCTCATCCTTTGAGACCAGATGTTTGTTTATATCAGAATGATCTACAAGAAATAGGTAATGAAGTATTATTAGAGGTTGTCAGTATAACACAGTCACTATTTATCACTAATATTAATGGGAACAGATGATCACATATTAGGGAAGATGAGACAAACAGTCGCTTAGTCTAGATGACGTCTCCTTCTACTTACTGATAAATAAGCTGGTGTCTGCGTCTGAAACAAGCTGAGGAACATACTCCAGCTCCTGGCTCAGAATGTTGTCAAAGTCCAAGTCACTCAGGAATGGATGAACCTTGATCTCAAATGCTCCTCCTAGAAAAAGAAAAACAAAAGTGATGCGGACATAGTCAGGGATGGCTCCATATCTGAACAGTTTATCGTAATCTGAACTAATGACAAAACTGAGCCGACATGAAGGAAATAAACTGAAAGTCTTAGTGTGGAGAACTAGAAATACAGTAGATGAGCTGATAGAGAAATGCTGATCTTCATGGACATGAGCGATATGTCCTTGGTCTAATAAGGGAATATTAATACTAGTATATCTGTTACCTGTCCCAAGTCTACGCACAGGATTTCTTCTGAGCAGCTCAGTGATGAGATTCTGAGCATCCAGGGGTGGAGCGCGATCACAATTCCAAATTAGTTCTCCTGTTACATAGAAAATTACAGAAAATAAAACCTCTTTACTGGACTGTAACATAAAGCAAAGGAAATAACTAAACAAATGTAACCAATCAACGCAATGATCGGATTATTCTACTCACCAATGACAACCCTTTTATAAAGCTCAGTGAGGGAATCAGCATCAAATGGTACACATCCCAGCAGGAATTTATACAGGATGATCCCCAATGACCACCAGTCAACAGGTCTTCCATAGCCTTCTTTCAGGATGATCTCTGGGGCTATGTAACATGGGGTGCCACAGAACTGGAAACCAACAGAACATAGAGATGAGAATCGATGAAACAATTATTATGACAAGTTATCATCGTTAAAACACAATGCAGAAGATAAAATATTAGTGGAAAAGTTCTCTAGAAAGGAAGAACGTAGAGAAGAGACAATAGTGTGATGAGATTTGCAAATAACAAGCTAAGTTCTTGTAGGTGATGCTGACCTCACGGTCCTGGAACTCTCTGGAGATGTCCACTGCTAATTCCTTGTAGGTGTTAGTTTTCGGTATCATTAGACCAAGTTTTGAAATCCCAAAATCGGTAACTTTAATATGTCCAGTAGATGTAATCAGGAGGCTGCAAAAGAGAAGATGGTTTTAGCCTCACAGACTGAATGATAATAAATGACAACTTTCCCCACTTTATTATACTACGGGGGCACTTACTTTTCCGGCTTCAGGTCTCTGTGCACCACACCGTAACTATGCAGGTATTCCACGGCAAGTACCGCCTCTGCAAAGTACAAGCGGGCCATGGGGACAGAGAAAGGACCCCTGGTGCTTAGAAGGGTCCCACAGTCTCCACCTATAGAAGAAAGGAAATATGACCAGTGAGGGGTTTATACAGCAGATGACCATGATATACCATGAGCAGATAACCATGATGTATAATGAGCAGTGAGCGGAAACATCCTGGGGAGATCACACAGATAATGGCGTACATAGAAATCACAAGACCCCATATCAAAAGTTGTAATTGCCCCCCACCCTAAAAAATAAAAAAGAAATATATTTATATCCCTGTTGAAGCAGCTTGGTGTTCTCACCAGCAATACAACTTTTATGGCCATTTTAGAGTATGATGCTCCCAAAAATGCCCACACCCACACTCAATGAGTATGGTATCCCCACAGTGAATCCTCCTAAGGAGGCCACCACTTAGAAGGAGGCCAGCCACAACCCCCTACTCGGTGTGATGGCACCCACAGCAACCCTCCCACTCAGGATAATGGTTCCCACAGTCCCTCACACAATATAATGGTCCGCATAACTCCCCACTCAGTATGATGTCCCCACACAGAATGGGGGCCTCCATACAGAGTGAGGACCCCCACAGCACCCCACTTAATATGATGACCTCCACTCAGCATTCACAGTCCCCCCATATCTAGTCATACGGCCCCCTTTCAGTATTTTGGCCCCTACTAGCCACCTACTCAGTATTTTTGCCCCCACCAGCCCCACCTCCTTGAAGAAGCAAATACCGCTGAAATTGTGATGACAGGTGGAGGGATGCTGCCCACTGCTGAGCGTCGACAGACCCCCTCCGACTGATGAGCCCCATAGCGCCCCTGCACCAAGATCAATGAATTTACGAGCATCTTGGTAATAGATAACCTATAGTAAATGCTCTGTGGGGAAGTAACCAACAATGTCCTAATGATATGAGCAGTGATAAGATGAAAGCAGACATGGGCTGAATATAATACAATAGATGTGTCTTACCTCCTACATACTCCATGACCATACACAGGTGAGATCTAGTTGGAAAGGAGCAGAGCATGGAGACCACAAAGGGACAATCAGCAAATGTTAAGATGTCCCTCTCCAGAAAGGCCCATTCCAATCTCTGTGCAGTATTTAGGTTCCGCTTAGCCATTTTCTTCATAGCAAAGGTCTGGTGTGAGTCTTTATGATGCACTAAGTAGACGGCCCTGGAGAGAAGGAGAATCCATCGGTTATAATAAATCCTTATTAATAATCCATATATAGAAATCATTATATGTTTAATACTGGTATCCTGGTAACATTTCTCCTTGCGGAGAGTGACATGTTAAGCTTGTCAAGGTGAGGAGACTTTTAAGCCTCAATGATCCTCTGGGAAATATGCAAATTGTCTCTTCAGAGAGGAAGAGAACTAGAACTCTAGTGCCACCTATAGGAAGTAGTAATCCTAAAAGTCAATATCGACCCTTTAACGAGCCTTATCACATGACATGGAATAATAGCCATAACCAAAATCTCAATTTTCGGACACTATGTTTTGGGGTACAAGCACTCATCAGTGCAAAGTGTGAGATATGGTTTGGCTGGGTAAGAGGCATCTGACCGGGATCCAAGCGGTAACGTTTCTCCTTGCGGAAAAAGCCATGTTAAGCATGTCAAGGTGAGGAGACTTTTAAGCTGCAATGCTCTTCTGGGAAATATGCAAATTGTCTCTTTTCAGAGAGGAAGAGAACTAGCACCCTAGTGCCACCTATGGGAAGTAGCAATCCTATTTCCCAGAGGAGCATTGTGGCTTAAAAGTCTCCTCATGTCCGCAAGGAGAAATGTCAACCCCTTGGATACCGGTCAGACACCTCTCACCCAGTCAAACCATATCTCACACTTTGCACTGAAGAGGGGCAGTACCCCAGAACACAGTTCCTGCAAATTGAGATTTTGGTTTTGGCTATTATCCTAAGTCATGTGACAAGGCTTGTTAAAGGGTCGATATTGACTTTTAGGATTGCTACTTCCTATAGGTGGAGTTCTAGTTTGCTTCCTCTCAGAAGAGACAATTTGCATATGTTTAATACTAGAAGTCTGGCCGACACTATAAATCCACATCTAGAAATACATAAAATAGCACTACATAGATCACCTATTGGAGGTCTCCACAATGCCACTTCTGCCGGAGCCATCACCCAGGTCACATTATAGATACGAGAATCTACTGAAATTCTCTTTGGGCAGATTCGCTATAACTGACCAAATACAATTTAGTGCAAATAAAATTGGTCCAAAATGAATGTGCTCCAGGGCTCTCTTCTGCTGCTGAGGCCAGTGATTGGGCCCACATGGTCATGGTGGAGGGTGTAGATGTCATTGACGTCAATATGGTGTCACCCTTCATGTGACCATGTGTAGCCAACTTCTCTGATCAGCTTCATAATGGAGCCCCCCCATCAAAACAAAGATCAGAGTGGAGAGCAGAAAAGCTCAGGTGGAGGAGGCAGCATAAGAACAGATGAGAGTCTAGCACAGGCGAATGTAATAATATTATATTATTATATATTATATTATATGTAATTATATTATTTAAATCACTTTCCTTACAGTTTGATTTGCTACAGATCACATAATTTCCCTATGATAACACTGAATGGCAGAGTGCAGGGGCAGAAGCATTGTCATAGGGAACCCTGAGAAATGTGGATTATGGCAACAGAAATCTCACCCAAAATTTCCACTGCTGATGAGTTTGGAAGTTTCATAGTCGGTCATATGCGGCTTTCTCGCCGGAACCAATGAATCCATCACACTCTATAAAAGAATAAGAAATAATACTGATTTATTGAAGATGCAGGAAAAAAGTTACAGATGCAAAAACTTATCCCCCCATATTATGTCCCAGATGATTTACACTGATATGATGTTGGGAGGATACAAACCGGACGCTGGGCAGACCTGGCGCTAGCACCCTGCACACCCAGGCAAGTGCCGGGGCCCTGAGTAGGCGGGCCTTGCTCCCCCCCCCCCTCAATGCTTGCCCAGGACCACGGCCGGCACAATACTTACCTCTCCACAGCTGGTGAGCAGTGAGGTGAGCATTTGATTTTTTTTTTTATGTATGGAGGTATGGGGCATTATATGGGGGGAGAAGTGACATCCTGCATGGGGCATTATATGGGGGGGAGGTAGGGACATCCTGCGTGGGGTATTATATGGGGGGGAGAAGTGACATCCTGCAATGGGCATTATATGGGGGGGAGTGACATCCTGCATGGGGCATTATATGGGGTGAGAGGTGACATCCTACATGAGGCATTATATGGGGGGGACATCCTGCATGGGGCATTATATAGGGGGGTGACATCCTGCATGGGGTATTATATGAGGGGGAGAAGTGACATCCTGCATGGGTCATTATATGGGGGGGGGGAGTGACATCCAGCATAGGGCTTTATATGGGGTGAGAGGTGACATTCTGCATGGGGCATTATATGGGGGGTGACATCCTGCATGGGGCATTATATGGGGGGAGTGACATCCTGCATGGGGTATTATATGGGGGGAGAAGTGACATCCTGCATGGGGCATTATATGGGGTGAGAGGTGACATCCTGCATGGGCCAATATATGGGGTGAGAGGTGACATCCTACATGGGGCATTATATGGGGGGGTGACATCCTGCATGGGGCATTATATGGGGGGTGACATCCTGTATGGGTCATTATGTGAGGTGGGACATCCTGCATGGAGCATTATGTGGGGGGGGGACATCCTGCATGGGAAATTATATGGGGGGTGACATCCTGCATGGGGCATTTTGTGGGGGGGATATCCTGCATGGGGCATTATGTGTGGGGGACATCCTGCATGGGGCATTATGTGGGGTGGGACATCCTGCATGGGGCATTATGTGGAGGGGACATCCTGCATGGGGAATTATATGGGGGGTGACATCCTGCATGGGCCATTATGTGGGGGGGCACAGCCTGCATGGGGCATTATGTGGGGGGCACAGCCTGCATGGGGCATTATGTGGGAGGGACATTCTGCATGGGGAATTATATGGGGGGTGACATCCTGCATGGGCCATTATGTGGGAGGGGGACATCCTGCAAGGGGCATTATGTGGGGGGGGCACAGCCTGCATGGGGCATTATGTGGGGGGTCAAAGCCTGCATGGGGCATTATGTGAGGGTCACAGCCTGCATGAAGCATTATGTGGGGGGTCAAAGCCTGCATGGGGCATTATGTGGGGGGCACAGCCTGCATGGGGCATTATGTGTGGGGTCACAGCCTGCATGGGGCATTATATGGGGGCACAGCCTGCGTGGAGCATTTTATGGGGTCCATTATTCTATATGGAGCAATATATGGAGCTCATAATACGGTATAGAGGACTATGTGGTGCCATTATACTGTGTGGAGGACATTACTGTCCGGTCTGCACTGTGAGCTGTGAGGATTCGCCGCTTTCTGAGTTATTGTGGAATTTACAATAGATATCGCTCATGTAATGTAAGAAGTGAAATCTTCGGCCTTGTACTATATATATATATATATATATATATATATATATATATTTATCTGCGGTATCTGTGCATCATGAATCGTGGTATGTGTTAAAGGGGCCACTGAGACTCTTTCGCCCAGGGCCCACGAAATCCTGGAGCCGCCCTGCAACGGTCATCATACATTACTATAACATTCTGGATAATGTGGGAGATCACACAGAGGAGGACTTACAGGTAATCTGTCACCAGGTGTTTGCTATGTATTCTGAAAGCACCATGATGTAGGGGCAGAGACCCTGATTCCAGTGATGTGTTACTTACTAGGCTGTGTGTGGCTGTTTCAATAAAATCAGTAGATTATCACTAGAAGACTATCTGTCTAGCCAGGTAGTCCTATTGCTCTGTACCCCTGCCTCCACCACTGATTAGCAGCTTTCTGCCTATGCACAGTGTACACAGAAAGCTGCCAATCAATGGTGTGGGCGGGGTTATACAAGACTCAGCATTCAGAGCTCTGCAGCAGAAAAAAATAGTGATTTTATCACAACTGCTCCACCGAGTAAAGTAATCAACACATGGAATCAGGGTCTCTGTCCCTGCATCATGCTTCTCTCAGACCAAATAGCATAAACCTGGTGACAGATTCCCTGTAATTCACATGTAATTAACACCATAGGGTCATCTACACTTAGAATAGAGACGTACCATGGTTGTATGGGGGATAATACTGGACGAGTCATTCACACCCCATGATCTGATGACACACACGCATCCCCCTCTATGATACTTACGGATTCTTGGATCTCCGGGATCTCACTAATTCCGTTGTTAGGATTCGACAGCTCAGTTGTTTCTAAAATAATGATGAAGAAATGAAATGTATTAGAGGATATTATTCCTACATAGATAATACAGCAATAAAACGGAGAAATGACAAGATGTCTGTAAATGGGATTAATACTCGTTATATGGGGATTCTAAATATGAGAATATACGGGGAATCCATAGATAAATGTAATGTAAATGATGGAGGAACCCCTTCATAAATAACAAAAGACTGACCATCACTTCCGA
Organism: Phyllobates terribilis; assembly: GCF_046119375.1. NCBI lineage: Eukaryota > Metazoa > Chordata > Amphibia > Anura > Dendrobatidae > Phyllobates > Phyllobates terribilis. The sequence continues at coordinate 303,795 of NW_027363324.1, forward strand.
AAAGAAAATGGGTGTGAACAGGTGCATACTAAGAGTAGCCATCCAAATACATAACTAACAAAGTTGCACTCTGTAACGCTATAGCATGTAAACATGAAATAAATGAAATTTGAATTGCATTACTGCTGTATAAAATAGGATAAAAGGAAGATACTTAGCGCATAATTTGGCCAATTCATGCATGGCCAGCAGCCACGGCAAGGCGACCTTCTTTTTCTGGGTGCATGCCAAGTAGCCACGGCAAGGTGACCTTTTTTTTTGCTGGGTGCACGCCCAGCAGTCACGGCAAGACGACCTTCTTTTGCTGGGTGCATGCCCAGGCGTCACGACAAGGCGACCTTCTTTTGCTGGGTGCATGCCCAGCAGTCACGACAAGGCGACCTTGTTTTGCTGGGTGCATGCCTAGCAGCCACGGCAAGGCGACCTTCTTTTGCTCGATGCATGCCCAGCAGTCACGGCAAGGCGACCTTTTTTGCTGGGAACCTATCTCCACCCATCAGCCCGGGGTGGTTTTAATTACAACAGGATCCTACCTACCCATATAAATGTAGGCTTCAGCCTAGGAGAGGATTCACATTAGGAGAGGATTCCAACAAAAAGATCGCCTTGTCATTGGCTGCTGGGCATTCATGAATTGGCCAAATTATGTGCTCAGTATCTTAGTTTTTTCCCATTTTCTAGAGCAGTAATGCAATTTAAATTTAATTTATTTCATGTTACTTGCTATAGCACTGCAGAATGGACCCTCCAGCACATGAATGAGGAAGCCCCCACCCACGCTGCACATATGAGTGATGGTAAGAGAGCTGAAACATAGGAGAGATTTGCAAATTAGCCTGGAAGTGCACTGGGGGCGTGTCACTGCACTTGGATTTCTTCTTTCACGCCCCCAGTGCACTTCCATTCTAATTTGAATATGGTGTCTACTTTACATTTCTCCTGACTGGCACATTGGATTTCTACAAACAATTATTATTAGGGGACAATGGCCTATACCGTCACACCACTACTTCTATATGTAACAATGTGCTGCCAGGTTCCCATTACACAGAGTAGAGAGTAAATCTAACATTATCCTCCGTCCTCTGTAATATCTGGATATTCCTTGTAGAAGGTCAGGTGATCGCTCACCTGTAATCAGATCGCTGTTCAGCTCCGGCTGACTCCTATTAGGGTCAGGGATTTTCGGGGTCACATTTTGCCCATATTTGGCGTCGCCTCCTGTTGTTTCCTGATAGATATAATATATATAATTACTATGTGGAAGATTTCACTAAATCACCAAATACATAAATCATGAAGGACTAAACCAACATTTACAGATGCACCAATTGTAACGATACAAATCCCGCGCCATCTTCAGACCTTTTCTCAGAAAGTCTCCTCAGATACGGTGGATTAAGATACGTCTATTAATATTGATCCTTACCGGGCGTTCCAATGAGCGTTCTAGTATAGACAGGACTTTTTCGGCCAGTTCTTTAAAGACAGCCAAATCTTCAGTCTGAGATCTTTCTTCAGCCTATAAAGAAGGAAAAATGGAAAGGAGAATTTTGAGATGAGAGCGATCAGAATGGAGGCGGAAATTGTATGTGACATCGGTTCTCTGTCTGCAGATACAATGACTACATACTGTATTTGGGGACTCGTTGTGTTTTACCGTATTTTTTGGACTATAAGATGCCTTTTTTTCCAAAATTTTTGACCTCCCTTCTAACACTCTCGCACCCCTCCAATCTATCCTAAACTCTGCTGTCTGACTAATCCACCTGTCCCCCCGCTATTCCCTGGCTTTTCCCCTCGCTCCGCCAATCCCGTCACTGGCTCCACATTACCCAGAGACTCCAGTTCAAGACCCTAACCTTGGCATGCAAAGCCACCCACAACCTGTCTCCTCCATATATCTGTGACCTAGTCTCCCGGTACTTACCTGCACGCAACCTCCGATCCTCACAAGATCTTCTTCTCTACTCCCCTCTTATCTCCTCTTCCCACAATCGCATACAAGATTTCTCCCGTGCATCCCCCCTACTCTGGAACTCTCCACCCCAGCATATCAGACAGATTATTAATAATAATAATTGTCTGAATGTAGCTTACCAGGGGGGTGGCTGTGGTGGAGTGAGGTCACAGGAAGTAGGGTCACTGCTGCAGGAAGCCAGCAGTAGAAGTGGGGCGCTCCTGCGGGCCAGCGGGGTGTCCAGGAGGTGCGAGGCTGCGGGCCCTGGGCTTCAAGGAAATGTTAGCGGTGATTTAGGAGGGGAGTCCCCGCTCTGCCCATTGAATTTCTGGCGGTGGGCTTCAGGCAAATGGCCGCTGGAGGCAGTGCATGTGCAGATTTAGATCTCGGCTCAATGAGGAGCTGAGATCTCAAACTGCGTATTGGCCATCTCCAGCAGCCTACTTCTTGAAGCCCACTGCAGAGAAATCAATAAGCAGAGCAGGGCCTCCCCTCCTGAATTACCGCTAACATTTCCTTGAAGCCCAGGGCCCGCAGCCTCGTACCTTCTGGACACCCCGCTCCTCCCAGCTTGGAGCCCGCAGCAGCGCCCCACTCCTACTGCCGACTTCCTGCAGCAGCGACTCTGCCTCCTGTGACCTCGCTCCACTGCCACCACCCCCCCTCAGTAAGCAACCGAAAATTCGGACTATAAGACAGACCCCCATTTTATTATAATAAATGTTTTTCCTATTTACCTCCCAAAAAATTTTGGTACGTCTTATGGTCTGCAAAATACGATATATTAGAAGAAAAAGCTTCTATCCCTCCATTATTATCTGTTAATATTGAGATGTTCTGTGCAGAGTGTCCGCCACTTACCTGGTGTAGTAATGTCCTGATGTTCTGAAGTAAATCCGTCAGATAGTCTGACGTTAGACGACGTTGTCGGTGTTTGGTCAGGCAATCCTTTACTAGCTCCATCACCAGCCGGTGAGTGAAGCTGAGGACGCCATCGGGTGGTAGAAGCACACTGTTAGGACGATTGATCATAAGGATCATCAATAGTGCTTTTACCTGAGGAATGTCCAAAACAATTCCAGCCATAGTGAAAAACTGCAAGTGCTATCAGTCACTATAGAGCCAAGAAAGGCACGGGTGAGCCTATGTGCATTGCATATATAGCGACTGTGAGCAGTGATGTCACCATCACCTGTGATGTCATCACGGAATCTTGTGATAGAATCTTCACGGAGCAGCTCTGCGCAAATAGAATGCGGCCTGGTAATATTTAATGTGAAAACACCATACAATTAACTACCCATGTTATCATGGCCGTTCTATTTTATATCCAATTAGAACACAACCAGGATAAAGGTGTGTTCACAAGTTGGATTTTGGCAGTATTTTTTTTCTACCTCAAAAATCAAAGGAGGCAGGAAAAACGCTGCTTAAAATTCAGGTGTTTTTACTTGTGTTTTTTTTTCCATTCATTTGAATGGGTGAAAAATGCTGCAAAACCTCTGAAAGACTTGACAAGCTGCAGATTTTAAAAAAATGCAAAAAAAACAGCATGTGAATGAGATTTCAGAAATGTCATTCACTAAGATGGTGCTGTAAAACACAGCATTTATTGCTGCAGAAGAAAAAACAGTGAATACACCCTAAAGATATCCTCAGTCATATTATGGGAAATATTGTATATTTCGCATTTATTATCTCACGTGTTTTTCTTCACCATAGAACTTTTAAGGCTGTGTGCCCACTATGCGTTTTTTAGGCGTTTCTGCAGCGTAACTTTCGCTGCGGAAACACTTAAAAAACGCTTGGTGATAGGTCTGCAATGGTCCCCAATGATAATCCGCATGTGCTGTGCACATGCCGCGGAGATTTCCGCTGCGGATTATCATTGCGGAAAAATCCGCAGCACGTCCTTTAATTTTGCAGAGTCGCTGCGATTTAGCCGCCATTGACTTGCATTGGAACGCATAACATCCGCATGACTACAAATACACATGTGGATATTATGCGACTCAATGCGTGGATGGTACCCGGGTCTGGAGATGAAGAGACTCTCCTCCAGACCCGGGTACCATAGTACCTGTAGTTAAAATAGAATTAAAATAAAAAATAAACATATACTTACCTTCTGATGGCCCCTGTCTGCTCCCGGCGGTGCTGCTGGCTCTTCGGCTGCTCGCGGTGGTAAAAGGACCTTCCATGATGCCATTTAGTCATGTGACAGGTCACGTGACCGCTGACATCGGCGGTTGCGTGACCTGTCACATGACTAAATGACGTCATGAAAGGTCCTTTTACAGCACCGTGATCCGCCAAAGACACCGGACGCACCGGAGAAGGAGATCGAGGACCATCGGAAGATGAGTATAATGTTTTTTTTTTATTTTTCACCATTATTATTCTTTTTTTTCATTATTGATGCTGCATTTGCAGCATTGTAACTTGGTCACACTATATAAATCCATGACGGTTGCATGGAATTATATAGTGTGACCAAGTTGTCAAGCACTTTTCCAAGTGATGCTAAAATCACTTGGCAAAGCGCTTGACAACCCAGGGAGATGCAGAAACGCTTAGGAAAAATCCGCAGCATTTCTGCATCGTGGTCATATATCCTAACTCATTGGCGAACCGTTATACAAGGCTATATTCACACTAGACGTTTTTTTAGCGGGCTTTTTTATGCAAATTTTCAGCTGCGTTTTACAGTACCAACAAAGTCTATGAGATTTCCGAAATCTCATGCACAAAGCTTGCTTATTTGTCCTCAGTATTTTGTGCTTTCCATGGCTTTTTGCAATAGAGTATGTCACTTGTTTCAGCGTTTTTCACCCATTAAAAAAAAGGGTGGTGGAAAAAAATGCTGAAAAAAAGCCTAGTGTGAACATTTTGCTGCGTTTTTAGTGAAAAAAGCAAGTATGTGACACACATTTATTCTTGTGATTTTCCCAAGTTTAAACCATCTTGTCTTGGTCACCTGAGATAGCAGCTTGGATTATTACAGTTTAATTAAATTAGTGATGCCTACAAAGTAAACATTGGTTGAGCTAGGTGTGAGATTGAACAACACGTGTGGCCCAGGGAGGTGTGAAAATGAACAATGCCTGAGCAACTCAATGGCAAACCATAATGTGAAAGTAAATAGTGTCCTACAAATTCAATGCACTGCCAGGGTCTTAGATAAACCATTCCAGACCAATTCACCCCCCACCCGCCCCCTGTTACATTTGTAATGTGTACTTTTTCATGAACATATGTCTTGCAATGGTGACCTGTTTTCATGTGTCTATGGTGGAAGCAAAGCTGAACTTTGGGATCCTGAAAAACGCACCAAAAATGCACCAAGAACCACTGCAAAAAAACACACCAAAACCTGCGTTTTTGACGCTACTTCTTTCCTGCCAAGAGATTATGTTTTGCTGCAGAAAAAAACACCTAGTGTGAATATAGCCTAAGACTTACTCTGCCAGCATTAATAGTCAATATTCTGTATAAAAATAGGACTCCAATCCAGGTATTCAGTTTATCATAAACAAGCCTGAGTTAATCTGCCAAATACACATAGTATGCTTTCTCATAGGTGAAATATAAATCCTGTTAAAGGTCCAAGTTGCAGCAGTTAAGTAGAACAAAACAGACCTCTTCATTCTTTGTAGGTGGAAAAACTTTCGAAATTATCAGTGTATCAAGTACTTATACTCCTGACTGTATATAGTATAATTGCCGCACTGCTACATACAGGTGCTTCTCAGAAAATTAGAATATCATCAAAAAGTGAATTTATTTCAGTTCTTAAATCCAAAAAGTGAAACTCATATTATACAGAGTCATTACAAACAGAGTGATCTGTTTTAAGTGTTTATTTCTGCTAATGTTGATGATTATGGCTTACAGCCAATGAAAACACAAAAGTCACTATCTCAGTAAATTAGAATTAACAAGAAACACCTGCAAAGGCTTCCTAAGCATTTAAAAAGGTCCCTTAGTCTGTTTTAGTAGGCTCCACAATCATGGGCAAGACTGCTGACTTGACAGATGTCCAAAAGGCAGTCATTGACACACTCCTCAAGGAGTGTAAGCCACAAAAGGTCATTGCTAAAGAAGCAGCTGTTCACAGAGTGCTGTATCCGAGCATATTAATGGACGTGGAAGGAAAAAGTGTGGTAGAAAAAGGTGCACAAGCAACCGGGATAACCGCAGCCTTGAAAGGATTGCTAAGAAAAGGCCATTCAAAAATTTGGGGGAGATTCACAAGGAGTGGACTGCTGCTGGAGTCACTGCTTCAAGAGCCACCACACACAGACGTATCCAGGACATGGGCTACAAGTGTCGCATTGCTTGTGTCAAGCCCCTCATGACCAATAGACAACGCCAGAAGCGTCTTACCTGGGCCAAAGAGAAAAAGACCTGGACTGATGCTCAGTGGCCCAAGGTGTTGTGTTCAGATGAAAAGTAAATTTTGCATTTCATTAGGAAATCAAGGTCCCAGAGTCTGGAGGAAGAGTGGAGAGGCCACAATCCAAGCTGCTGGAGGTCTGGTGTGAAGTCTCCACAATCAGTGATGGTTTGGGGAGCCATGTCATCTGCTGGTGGAGGTCCACTGTGTTTTATCAAGACCAAAGTCAGCGCAGCCGTCTACCAGGACATTTTACAGCACTTCATGCTTCCCTCTGCCCACAAGCTTTATGGAGATGGAAATGTCATTCTCCAGCAGGACTTGGCCCCTGTCCATACTGCCAAAAGTACCAATACCTGGTTTACACACAACAGTATCACTGTGCTTGATTGGCAGCAAACTCGCCTGACCTTAACCCCATAGAGAATCTATTATAGAGAATCTATGGGGTATTGTCAAGAGGAAGATGAGACCCCAGACCCCACAATACAGATGAGCTGAAGGCTGCTATCAAAGCCACCTGGGCTTCCATAACACCTCAGCAGCGCCACAGGCTGATCGCCTCCATGCCACATTGCCGCATTAATGCAGTAATTGATGCACAAGGAGCCCGACCAAGTATTGAGGGCATTTACTAAACATACATTTCAGTAGGCCACCTTTTCGGATTTTAAAAACATTTTTCAAGCTGTTGTTATGAAGTATTCTAATTTACTGAGATAATGACTTTTGTGTTTTCATTGGCTGTAAGCCATAATCATCAACATTAACAGAAATAAACACTTAAAATAGATCCCTCTGTGTGTAATGACTCTATATAATAGATCCCTCTGTGTGTAATGACTCTATATAATAGATCCCTCTGTGTGTAATGACTCTATATAATAGATCCCTCTGTGTGTAATGACTCTATATAATAGATCCCTCTGTGTGTAATGACTCTATATAATAGATCCCTCTGTGTGTAATGACTCTATATAATAGATCCCTCTGTGTGTAATGACTCTATATAATAGATCCCTCTGTGTGTAATGACTCTATATAATAGATCCCTCCGTGTGTAATGACTCTATATAATAGATCCCTCTGTGTAATGACTCTATATAATAGATCACTCTGTGTGTAATGACTCTATATAATATAGGAGTTTCACTTTTTGCATTGAAGAACTGAAATAAACTAACTTTTGATGATATTCTAATTTTGTGAGAAGCACCTGTATATAGTATGAAGCCCCACTGCCCCATATGTGTATGTATAATTTGATGCACATGACTCGCCCCCTGGGCCGTGGGGTACACGGAACCGGGCCTTCTAGTGTACGGTGCTGATGGGGGTAGTAGTGGCAACCCGATCCCGTGGCTCAGGGTGGTCAGACCAAATGGTGGCAGTCTATTTATCAGTGTTTTGAATGTCCGACTACGCCACCAGTGGATTGCAATCAGGGATAACCGCCGCTGCGAGGCAGACTACTGAGGCTGGTGTTGGTGTGCAGCACAGGTGTAGGATAACTCCCCACGGGAAGAGTGTAGCCTCAGGGCAGTGTAGGTGGATGTTGGGGGTGATAGTGCAGGCCGCAATAGTAAGAGTTCAGAGTCCGCTTCAAACAGTTCAGGGTCTTTATTGTAGATATTATTAATGACCCAACAGTACCGGTTAGGAATGGGCCTGGGTGTCTGAGAGAATTCGGGTGAGCCCCACTGGTCAGGGTGAGTGTGTAGGCCTACCGTTTTCACTATGCTCTTTCTGACTATCCCCCTTTTCGTGGTGTAATAGCCCACGTCCCTGAGCTGGCCGTGTACTTCTCGCCTGTATGGCATGCGACTAGGGCCTTGGGTACCTGTTGCTTGCTCCTCGCTGTACAGGTCCCTCTGTGTGGCGGAGCCTCCAGGCTTCTTAGGCCAAGGGACCTGAAATCCCTCGCAGGTTGGTTCTCTGCTGCTGGGCTTGTAACCCTGACAGCCCCGGACCCCAATGCCCGGTAGATTGGTTCTCTTCCAGGACCGGCTCTCGTCGCCTCTGTCCCTGGCTTGCAGTTTCTCCTCTGCCTCACGGACTCCTCAGCTACAGCTGAACTGTCCCTCCTTCTCTGGGACTAGTCTCACTCCTGAGCTAGGTCTTCCAGTTCTCTCTAACCCTGCCCCCAGTTCCAGCTTTTATAGGGGCAGCCAGCTCCCCCTGCTGGCCTGGGACAGGAGGTGCTGTATGCTAATTTTCCCTAACCAGGGGACCACCCTCCTCCTCTCAGACACAGATTATTGTTTGTGGCATCCAGGCCTGGGGTGACACATTCTCCCCTAGTAAAATGTAGTACTCCGGACTAAACAGGAAACACAAATACAGGGTATAAATGACAACATAACATATATACAAGTATATTTTGTCCTTGAGGTCACGGCGCTTCCGTGACCGGGTGTCCATTTCACCCAACAAGGTGAAGTTTTCCACGGTGTGGGGACCTGTTTTCATAAACCCCAATTTCCTGGCCTTGGGCGTGGCGACAAGGCTGAGCTCTCTACTTTGGGCCACAAGGAGGCCACACCAGACAGATTTTTCTTCCGTGGCCATCTTCGAAAGAGGGCACCAAGTGCAACTATCTACAAGATAGTTCCGGTTATTCAGCGTCCATAACCTGTTAGTCCATGAACTAGAAAGACTGGAAAAACATAATTAGCAACCAGGCAACAAACATAAAACATTTACAATATACAGCATTTAGATCTTCCAGCGAGCTGGTATTTGCCCCCTAGTGCTCCGGGTTGACCTGCGTAACCCACTGTCTGGTGGTGGTCTAACCTGACTTTCCCCACTAGCATTCAGGGTACAGCTACTAGCTGGGTTTACAGGCAGTGCAGGCAGCTATCTGCGGGTCCTTTGGCTTACCGCAGGTATGGCAGGCTCACTGTCAGCAGAGGGTTGACTCTCTTGGGCTGCTGGCATGGGTTCTTCTGCCTCTAGGGCTGCTTGGTCTTCTGATTCCTCCTGCTCTCCTGTAGGTTCCTGCTGGGTTGGTTGAAGGAAGTGTAGGACGGGTACCACTATTGCATCATTTATCCGAGTCCAGGACCGGGGGAACTCTCCAAGAACTGTGCTGATCATTTCTTTCTTGTCTTCTGCGGGTTCAAGGTCATCTTGATCTTCTCCTGCACTCTGTAGTTGCTCGGGGCACCTTTTTAGGTGGTGTCTGGAGACGGTGCTAGTGGTTTCTCCTCCAACCTTGGTAATTACACATACCTTCGGGTTGTTGTGGTTGGACTGCAGTACTGTGTACGGGTCGCTCTCCCACTGGTCATCTAGCTTGTGAAGCCTTCTCTTCCGCTTCAGGACCTGCTCACCAGGTTCCAGGGGACCAGCAGGGGCGTGTTGGTTGAAGAGCCTCTCTTGCTTTTCTCTCGCTTGAGCCAGACTCCTCTCCACACTCTCCTGTACCTTCTTGTACTGTAGCTGCCGTTCCGTATCCCAGTCCGCGTCTGGGGAGGTGTCCTCGGGGGTCAGGACTCCCATCTCCAGGTCTATCGGCAGCTTACCTGGTCTTGCCCTCATCAGGTAAGCCGGGGTGCAATTTGTAGCATTCACCGGGATATGGTTGTATAAGTCTATCAGGTCTGGCAGCTTCTCCGGCCACAGGCTGCGTTCTTCCAGGGGCAACGTTTTGAGGAGATCAATGACGATATTATTCATTTTCTCACACAGCCCGTTGGTTTGTGGGTGGTAAGACGTTGTCCGAATCTTCTTACAGCCGTAGAGGTTGCAGAACTCCTGGAAGATTTCAGCCTCAAACGCTGGACCTTGATCTGTCAAGACCTGTTCCGGATACCCGTGTGGATGGCAGAAGTGTTGTTGGAAGGCTCTTGGGCTGTCAAGTCTTTAACAGGAACCACCAGCAGGAACCGGGAATAGTGGTCCACTATTGTCAGGGCATAGACGTAGCCCGACCGGCTTGGAGCCAGTTTCACATGGTCCAGAGCTACCAGCTCAAGAGGCTGCCTGGTGACGATGGGCATCAAGGGCGTCTTCTGGCTGGTACCGCCTTCCTTCTGAGGTTACATGGGCCACAGTCCCTGCACCACTTCTCTATGGCCCCTCTCATTCCGACCCAGTAGAACCGCTCTCTCAGTAGGAACTCCAGTTTCTTCCACCCGAAGTGTCCCGCTCTGTCATGGTAGGCCTCCAGTACCATTGCTGCATCTCGTCTCGGGACCACTACCTGCCAGGTCAGCTCGTGCGTCCGGTGGTTGACAAGCCTTCTGCACAGCTTACCTTCGTAGAGGAATAGCCTGCTTTTCTCCTTCCATAACTGCTTGGCTTCCTCTGGAGCGTCCGAGCCAGGGCTAGCGTCTGCCTGGGTCAAGAGGTCTTTCACCAGGCGAATTGCAGGGTCACTATCTTGCGTTTCAGCCCAGCCGTGGTGAGGTAAGGAATTGAACATGACAGTGGTCAAGTCTTTGTCTCTTACAAGGTGGGAGTACTGAGTGGCCCCGTACCGGTGGAATGCAGGGAGCTCTATTTCCTCCAACTCGTCTGGATCTTCTCCCTCATCGGGCAAGTGGGGCATTCTCGATAGGGCATCTGCATTGGCATTGGCTCGGCCTGCCCGGTACTTGATGGTGAAGTCATAGTTTGCTAGCCGGGCCATCCACCGCTGCTCTAGGGCACCAAGTCTCGCATTGTCCAGATGTGTCTACGGATTGTTGTCCGTGTACACAGTGAACTTCACAGAGGCCACGTAATGCTTGAAACGTTCTGTTACGGCCCACACCACTGCCAAGGACTCCAGCTTAAAGGAGCTGTAATTCTCCGGGTTTCTCTCGGTGGGCCTCAGTTTCCGGATGGCGTACGCGATCACCCTTTCTCTGCCCTGTTGGTTCTGTGACAGTACGGCTCCCAGCCCCACATTACTGGCGTCTGTGTGGAGGATAAAAGGCTGGCCATAATCAGGGTAGGCCAGGTTCTCATCCCCCGTGAGGGCCATCTTCAGCTGGCGGAAGGACTCCTCTTCTGGCTTGTCCCACTTGAAGGGTGGCTTTTGGCTTCTGGTCTTAGATTGTCCTATAAGGAGGTCCTGCATAGGGGCTGCCATCTTGGTGAACCTGGGGATGAACCTTCGGTAGTAGCCTACCAACCCGAGGAACTGCCTCACTTCTTTTATGTTAGAGGGGCTTGGCCAGTTCTTTATTGCCGTGATTTTGTCAGGGTCGGGGGCTACTCCTTCTGCACTCACCACGTGTCCCAGGTACTGTACCTTCGGCTTTAACAGATGGCACTTGGAGGGTTTCACTTTCATGCCAAAGCCTGCCAGGGCCTCGAACACCTCGGCCAGGTGCTTTAGATGGTCCTCGTAAGTCTTCGAATAGACAATCACGTCGTCCAGGTAAAGTAGGACCGTCTCAAAGTTTCGGTGCCCTAGACAGCATTCCATCAGCCTCTGGAAGGTCCCGGGTGCGTTGCAGAGCCCGAACGGCATATAGTTGAATTCACTTAATCCCATCAGGGTGGTGAAGGCGGTCTTCTCCTTATCAGCCTCTGCCACAGGAACCTGCCAGTACCCACTAGTAAGGTCCAAAGTAGAGAAGAAATTAGCTGATTTTAGTGCGGCCAAAGACTCCTCTATTCTAGGCAACGGGTATTTATCTTTATGGGTGATACGATTGACTTCTCTATAGTCCACGCACATTCTCATAGTACCGTCTTTCTTTTTTACCAGAACCAAGGGGGCTGCCCAGGGGCTACAACTGTCTCTATTGACCCTGGCTTCCTTCATTTCTCTCAGAATGCCCTTTGCGTTCTGATAGTGTGCGGGGTGGTACAGGTCTGTATCTTTCAGCAATTGGTGGGTGGCTCCCCGTGGGGATGTGGTGTTCTACTCCTTTCACTCTGCCGAAGTCTAGCGGGTGCTTACTAAAGATTCTCTCGTACTCTTGAACCACCCGGTAGAGTCCTTGTTTTTGGTGCAAGGGAGTGGAGTCAGCACCCATGTGGAGTTTCTGGCACCAGTCCTCCTTGGGTTTCTGGGAACCATTACCCTCCGCCTGGGGAGATGGAGGCAAGGGTTCCACGGCCCTGACAGCATTGTGTTCAACAGTATACAATTTGGCTAGTGTAGCGTACCGGGGCAAATGTACTTCCCTTTCCCCAATGTTTAAGATCCGGACGGGCACCCTTCCATGGCGGACATAGACCACCCCCCGGGCTGTCAAAATGGTGGGCCTGCTGTCTGAGTACACGGGTTCTACCATGGCTTGGTAGTCTCTCCCTCTTAACCCGATTGCAGTCCGACACCAGATCATTTCACTTTTGGGGGGCATAGCAATGGGGAACGAGTCGCTCATCCTCACGCTACCGATCTCACCACCAGACAGTTCTACCTGTTGCCATCTCATCAGGGCTCTTATCTCCTTCTGGAGGACCCTCTCTTGGCTGGAGCTCGCATTCATCGCCACCTGCTGAAAAATTACAATTACTTCTGAAAGACAATTTTCAATCACATTAGTACCCAAGGTTATTTTAGGGTGACTTTCTCGATGTTCAATGTCCACAATGATCACTCCCTGTGCCGGCAGTTCAACTTTACCAATCTTAATGGTCATCTCTCTGAACCCCACCTGCGGCACGGGTTGACCATTGCTGGCGATGATGCTCAAGTCATCGTCTGGATAACGAGTTATATCAGTGTCACTCCAGTACTGCTTGAAAAGTACATAGGGGATGGTAGTCACTTGGGACCCGGTGTCCAGCAGTGCACTCATGGGGATACCGTCCAGCACTACGGGTAAAACCGGGCGTCCCCCTACGTACTTATCACGCCAATTAGATGGGCCTGATGACCTTATGCCTGGGGGTTGGCCCTTTGCCCCAGGTCGGACCCATTTAAAGTACAGTACCTGGCTACGTGTCCCGGCTGGCTGCAACGGCGGCAAATCGGCTGTCCATCCTCAGTGTAATGATCGGCGGGCCTCCCTCTGAATGACGGGATCCTCCTCCGTCGACGCCACGGGACATCCTCCGGACTGGAAGCCAGCTTGATTGGTCCTGACAGGTCCATCTGTAACGACTGTACGGTCCTGGTCAATGCAGCAACACTCTTTGTTAGTTCTTGGACCTGATGGTGGAGGTTTGCAGGCGGGGATGGATTTAGGGCCTGCGCATCAGCCCCCACAAGGTTTGCGGGATAGGGCGCCGCCCCCTGGTGGTAAGGGATGGCAGGGCGCCGGGAAGCTACAGCGCCACCCGGTGCAGGTTCTCGGAGCACCTGGATGGCCCTATCTTTGAACTGTGCAAAAGTCAAATCGGGGTTCTGTAGGGCCATGAGGCGCAGCTGGGTTCTGTGGGCGCTGGACAGCAGACCTTCTATGAACTGGTCAGTCAATAGTTTATCTGTATCCTGCACGCTGCCAGGGTCAGCTTGCTTAATTGCCCCTAAGGCTTCCTGTAAATTTAGGGCATAATCTCGGATGCTATCTTGAGCTCGCTGCTTACATCCATAGAACCGCATTTTGATTTCTGCTGAGGTACGGGTATCAAAGGTGTCCCGTAGACGGGTCAGAACCCCCCTTACAGTCCTTTTCTCCTCAGCTGTCCAAGACTTTACCTCCCGCTGGGCCGCACCAGTTAACTGCCCTATCAGTATGCTTACCTTCTGTTCTTCTGTCAGGGGATAAACTTTGAACAGTCTATACAGCCTTTCTTTAAAGTCGCCCAAGGTATGCGACTCGCTGGCATACTGGGCATCCAGGCCGCTCCGGGGATATAGGCAGGGGTGGATTAAGAGTAGCAAGGGCCCCGGGCAGTTTAGAAGGCGCGGGCCCCCTCCACACACCTGATTTATCACGTGACATGTCACATGATCCCCTGTGATAGATCATGTGATAGTTCACAGGAAATTTATTTGGCATAATATTAATTGTGCTGCCTCATCTGAGAGCAGCACAATATTGGGGCAGATACCCTGATTCCAGCGATGTGTCACTTTTTCAGCTGCTTGTTGTCATTTTGAGAAAATCACCGTTTTATCTGCTGCAGATCTAGCAGCTCTCTGAATGCTGCGCTCTGTATAGCCCCACCCACACCACTGATTGGCAGCTTTCTGCCCATGCTCAGTGTACACAGAAATCTACTGATCAGTGATGGGGGTGGGGTCCTACAGAACTTACTAGTCATCTAGTGATAATTACCTTCTGACAAATCAATGATTTTATCAAAACAACACTAAGCAGCCCAGTAAGTGACACATTACTGGAATCAGTGCCTCTAACCCTACATTATGCTGCTCTCAGATTAGGTGGCAAAAACCTCATGACAGATTCCCTTTAAAGGAGCTGTAAAGACAAAAAAGTTTGTATTAAAAAAAATACAAGCCATTTGTTAAATTAACTTTTTTTTATTGTTAATTCACATTAGACTGTATCTTCAACACTTTTGTCAGCAGGTCTTATTACAGACTCTGAATAGGGCAGCTCTCTCCCTCTCCCTCAGCAGAAAGTCACAGCATGGTTAAAAAACGGGATCTTTTATGATTTTCTCATAATAAATAAAAAAGGACATGCAAGTCCTCCAAACTATTTTCCGTTTCTCTATAGGGAAGGTCCTAAATCTTTCTTGTTCTTTAGTTGATCACATGTCAAAAATGCAAAGCATTTACTATGAACTCGCCTAAAAAAATATACACTTGGAGAGTAATATCATCATTTGCATGTAAATATTCCTTGACTCTAAGGGCTCGCTCACACTGTCGTATAACACGGCCGAATGCTATGTGATGTTTTATCGGATAGGACTCGGCCCTATGTTATACTATGGGACAGTGCGATTATTGGCATGAGAAAATAATCTCATTCGATATTCGGACCATGTGCACCCATACAAGTCTATGGGTGCACGTAAAACATTGGACTGCACTCGGATGTCACCCAAGTGCAGTCCGATGAACACTCACAGAGACTATGGAGAAGATGGAGAAATTAAGTTCTCCATCTTCTCCATATCTGTGCTGCGAGAGAATCGGATCACACTCAGTTGAAGCTCTGACAGAGTTTGAGCCCAGTGTCATTAGCATAATTGGCCCTATTCTCTTGCATGAGAGAATATATGGCTTAGTGAGTGGACCCTAAAACTGAATAGTAGTGACGGACAGGCACCTCACAAGCGGGATCCATGTAGCTCTCAGATGTTATGTAGGTAGGGCTTCATTCCATGGGGTAGGGTTTAATTTCAAGGTATATAAAAAAAATGGACTTCAAATGAAAATTAAATGAACACATAAAGCACTAATTGAATTATTTTTTTCGTATTTATGTTTGCAGCCCCTTTAAAAACCCTTTGAGGACCAAGGCACATATATGCCCCATAGTTTTAAACTGGAAAAAAATTTGATTGAATAAAATTTAAGGTCCTCAAAGGTTTAAGTAGGTCATAAATTCATATGAATACTTGCTCATACAATTGCACATGCCAAAAGATGAAGAAGAACAGAATCAAAAATATGACATTAAGTGGATCACTTACAGGTATTCAAGGTGAAAGAGACCAGCAAAGGCATCGTCTCGAATGACAGTAAATGAGTTAGAATTCAGCAAGCTGAAAATGAAGACAGCAGGTTAGAAGCGAACCAGACTTTATGGTGCTCAGAATTAGTCAAGCAGAATTTATTGACTGCTCTTGCAAAGCACTGAGACTCCCGCTGTGTATAGATGGCGCCGTGCGGCCTTCCGCTGTGTATAGATGGCGCCGTGCGGCCTCCCGCTGTGTATAGATGGCGCCGTGCGGCCTCCTGCTGTGTATAGATGACACCGTATAGATGGCTACGTGCGGCCTCCTGCTGAGTATACGTGTATAGATGGCTATGTGCGGCCTCCTGCTGAGTATAGATGCCTCACGGCGCTCCCCCCAGAGACAGCAGGAGGCCGCACAGCGCCATCTATACTCAGCGGGAGACCGCACGTAGCCATCTATACACAGCAGGAGGCCGCACGGCGACATCTATACTCAGCGGGGGGCCGCACGTAGCCATCTATACACAGCGGGGGGCGCACTTAGCCATCTATACACAGCGGGGGGCCGCACGGCGCCGTCTATAATGCACGGAGCCCCACCAGAGACATCAGGAGGCCGCACGGCGCCAACTATACTCAGCAGGAGGCCGCATGCAGTCATACACACACACAAACATATACAGACACGCATAAACACATTTGAAACACAAAAATACATACAAACAGACATCACACAATGACATCTGCCCACACACACACACACAAACAGACAGACATCACACACACACACCTGCCCACACACACACACACCTGCCCACACACACACACCTGCCCACATACACATCTGTGTGTGTGTATGTATTGTGTGTGTGTGTGTGTATAATGTGTGTGTATGTATACTGTGTGTGTATGTATAGTGTGTGTGTGTATAATGTGTGTGTATGTATAGTGCGTGTGTATGTATAGTGTGTGTGTGTGTGTGTGTGTGTATAATTTGTGTGTGTGTATTTTTTTTTTAAGTTAAAAACAAGTAAAATGCTTGTGGCATCAATATCAAGACTCCAGATATAAGGGCCTATTCACACTGAATTTTGCAATGCATTCATCTCCTCTTTCCAGGCTTCTATCTAAATCCCTGAAAATTGGCATTCAGATGTGCCTTGACATAGCCATTGATTTGAACAAAGGCAAACCGAGGCTAAAGTCTGAATCTTTAGGCTCCATTTTCTCTGCTTTCAGATGTCTCATTTCAGACAGCACAATCCTGAATTTCAGGGATTCAGTTGTAAGCCTTGTGTAAAGACCTGAATGCAGCGCTGAATGTAGTGTGAATAGGTCCTTACATCCTACACCACCTCAGGGGATTGTTGTTATGGAGTATTGCCCCTGGGTGGCCGCAGTTATGACCACCACCAGGGCTCGCGTTCACCCACCCTAACTTTGGTATTCTGGGGAGCTGGTATAATGAATATCTGAGAAGAGCCCTAGAGAAGCAAGAACATTGGACAACCAAGAGGTGGTGGCCTCAAGTCAGGTGTAGTGTTCAAAAGGGCAAGACTTTCTAACCTGCCCACACACACACACACATATACACACACCTGCCCACACAGACACACACACACACCTGCCCACACACACACACACACACACCTGCCCACACACACACACACACACACACACCTGCCCACACACACTCACATATACACACACACACACACCTGCCCACACACACACACACATATACACACACACACACCTGCCCACACAGACACACACACACCTGCCCACACACACACACACACCTGCCCACACACACACACACATACACCTGCCCACACACACACACATATACACACACACACACACCTGCCCACACACACACACACATATACACACACACACACCTGCCCACACAGACACACACACACCTGCCCACACAGACACACACACACCTGCCCACACACACACACACACCTGCCCACACACATACACACCTGCCCACACACACACACACACCTGCCCACACACACACACACACCTGCCCACACACAAACATACCTGCCCACACACAAACACACCTGCCCACACACACACACCTGCCCACACACACACACACACACCTGCCCACACACATACACACCTGCCCACACACACACAAACACCTGCCCACACACACACACACCTGCCCAAACACACACACACACCTGCCCACACACACACACACCTGCCCACACACACATCTGCTCACTCAGACACCTGCCCGCAAACACACACACACACCCATATACACACACCTGACCACACACACACCTGCCCCCCCCCACACACACACACATATACACACACACATATACACACACACCTGCCCACACAGACACACACACATATACACACACATATACACACACACACACACCTGCCCACACAGACACCTGCCCCCACAGACACCTGCCCACAAACACACACACACCTGCCCACACACACATCTGCCCACACACACACACACTCACAATCCCCCGGCTCAATTCCTCCTGCCTGCTCTCTCTCTTTTCCGGTGCAGCACTGCAGGCCGGGGCGCACTGTGTGACGTCACAGCTAGGAGACACAGCCGCGCACAGGGCCATGTCTCCTAGCAGTGATGCGGCCGGGCCAGCACAGGGAAGTTAACTGCTGCAGTGCTGGCCCGGCGGATGAAGAAGTAGCGGCGGCCGCTGCTGGGGGAGCGGTCCGGGCCCCCCCCTCCCGCCACTGCTACCGCTATGTGCCGCGGCGGCCCGCACATATAATGAGGGCAATCCGGATTGCCCTCATTATAATCCGCCTATGGATATAGGGCATGGAAAACGGCATCACAGCTGCAGCGGCTACGCTGGTGGTAGAGGGTCCCTCCGCGTCCGACATCTTCCTCCCCCCTAGTTAACTGTGGCCTACCTTCTGGCGATCCTCTTCTGTAGGCCGCGGCTCCGCTCGCGATGCTCTGGGCGAGGACCTTGCTTTGCTCGGTGATGACGTCGGCATCCGCTGGATCTCCTTCCAGGACCTTGAGCAGCGTCTCAGCGTAGGCGTGGCGTCCCGAAGATGGCGCCCGATGGCAGGAAACGCTCCGATTGGCGGGAAATGGCCCTGAATGGAGGGAAACTTCACTCAGATATGTATAGAGTCTTTTCCAGGCACGCAATACCCGTTTTTTGCGGGTTGGTCACAATTCTGCCGACTACGCCAAAGCTGACTCGCCCCCTGGGCCGTGGGGTACCCGGAACCGGGCCTTCTAGTGTACGGTGCTGATGGGGGTAGTAGTGGCAACCCGATCCCGTGGCTCAGGGTGGACAGACCAAATGGTGGCAGTCTATTTATCAGTGTTTTGAATGTCCGACTACGCCACCCGTGGATTGCGATTGGAGATAACCGCTGCTGCAAGGCAGACCGCTGAGGCTGGTGTTGGTGTGCAGCACAGGGGTAGGATAATTCCCCACGGGAAGAGTGTAGCCTCAGGGCAGTGTAGGTGGATGTTGGGGGTGATAGTGCAGGCCGCAATAGTAATAGTTCAGAGTCTGCTTCAAACAGTTCAGGGTCTTTATTGTAGATATTATTAATGACCCAACAGTACCGGTTAGGAATGGGCCTGGGTGTCTGAGAGCATTCGGGCGAGCCCCACTGGTCAGGGTGAGTGTGTAGGCCTACCGTTCTCTCTATGCTCTTTCTGACTATCCCCCTTTTCGTGGTGTAATAGCCCACGTCCCTGAGCTGGCCGTGTACTTCTCTCCTGTATGGCTTGCGACTCAGGCCTTGGGTACCTGTTGCTTGCTCCTCGATGTACTGGTCCCTCTGTGTGGCGGAGCCTCCAGGCTTCTTAGGCCAAGGGACCTGAAATCCCTCGCAGGTTGGTTCTCTGCTGCTGGGCTTGTAACCCTGACAGCCTCGGACCCCAATGTCCGGTAGATTGGTTCTCTGCCAGGACCGGCTCTCGTCGCCTCTGTCCCTGGCTTGCAGTTTCTCCTGTGCCTCACGGACTCCTCAGCTACAGCTGAACTGTCCCTCCTTCTCTGGGACTAGTCTCACTCCTGAGCTAGGTCTTCCAGTTCTCTCTAACCCTGCCACCAGTTCCAGCTTTTATAGGGGCAGCCAGCTCCCCCTGCTGGCCTGGGACAGGAGGTGCTGTATGCTAATAGTCCCTAACCAGGGGACCTCCCTCCTGCTTTCAGAAACAAATTATTGTTTGTGGCATCCAGGCCTGGGGTGACACACACACACTGCTCTATATTTAGTATGATGCCCCCACTCCTCCATATATATAGCATGATGGTCCCACTGCTCCATATACAGGTGCATCTCACTAAATTGGAATATCATCAAAAAGTTAATTTATTTCAGTTCTTCAATACAAAAAGCTGTCTTTCAGCTCATCTGCATTGTTGGGTCTGGTGTCTCTCATCTACCTCTTGACAATACCCCATAGATTCTCTATAATAGATTCTCTATGGGGTTAAGGTCAGGCGAGTTTGCTGCCAATCAAGCACAGTGATACTGTTGTGTGTAAACCAGGTATTGGTACTTTTGGCCGTGTGGACAGGGGCCAAGTCCTGCTGGAGAATGACATTTCCATCTCCAAAAAGCTTGTGGGCAGAGGCAAGCATGAAGTGCTGTAAAATGTCCTGGTAGCCGGCTGTGCTGACTTTGGTCTTGATAAAACACAGTGGACCTACACCAGCAGATGACATGGCCCCCCAAACCATCACTGATTGTGGAGCCTTCACACTAGACCTCAAGCAGCTTGGATTGTGGACTCTCCACTCTTCCTCCAGACTCTGGGACCTTGATTTCCAAATGAAAATTGGAACTCTAGGACCTTGTGGAGTGTGTCAATGACTGCCTTCTGGACATCTGTCAAGTCAGCAGTCTTCCTCATGATTGTGGAGCATACTGAAACAGTATTGAAGAACTGGAATCAATTAACTTTTTGAAGATATTCTAATTTAGTGAGATGCACCTGTATATACTATGATGGTCCCACTGCCCCACATACATATAGTATAATGGCCCCACTACTCCATATGTAGTATGATGGACCCACTACTCCAGATATATAGTAGGATGGCTCCACTGCCCGATCATTTAAAAAAAAAAATAACGTTTATTCTCACTTAATCCTGATTCCCTACATCACGGCCTCTGTCTCCTCTTCCATGGCGGGACAGCAGAGCAGAGCGATGCAATGATGTCACCGAGCCACCTGCGTGAGTATGCTGACATCTCGTTAACCGCAGGCCTATGGCGATCTGTGGCATATGAAAGAGATAGTGATAGGGCAGGGAGCTTGTGTCTCACTACTTTATCATGCGACGCCTCTGCATAAGAGACATTAGGGCTACATTAGCTACGTCACAGAAGACACTGGAGCTGGAGTATATAGAATAGGAGACACTGGGGCTGGCGTATATTCATCACAGGATACATTGGGGCTAGAGCATATACATCACAGAAGAAGCTGGAGTATATAGAATAGGAGACACTGGGGCTGGAGTATATAGAATAGGAGACACTGGGGCTGGCGTATATTCATCACAGGATACATTGGGGCTAGAGCATATACATCACAGAAGAAGCTGGAGTATATAGAATAGGAGACACTGGGGCTGGAGTACATAGAATAGGAGACACTGGGGCTGGCGCATATACAGTTCTGCTCAAAAGTTTACATACCCCGGCAGAATTTTTCCTTTCTTGGCCTTGTTTCAGAGAAAATGAATGATAACAAAAACACTTTTTCTCCACTCATGGTTATTGGTTGAGTGAAGCCATTTACTGTCACATTTCTGTGTTTTCTCTTTTTAAATCTTAATGACAACTAGTGATGAGCGAGCATGCTCGCTACTGCTCGGTGCTTGCCCGAGTATCTCACTGCTCGAGATGCTCTGCGCTCACCGAGTATTTCCGGGTTGGTCGGGCGGGAAGTCGGGTCCCCTCCCTGCATGTTTGGCGCTCTTTACAGAGCCAATGAACATGCAGGGATTGCCTGCCATGCACTGTAATGCCATAGCCATGTTGGTTGTGGGCATTACAGTGATTGGCTGGCTGCACAGCGTCATCAGGTCTATATCTGACCTGGCACCGCCATGCTCATCACAGTCACTCTGGATCAGACAGTGTAGGGAGAGCTGCTGCTGCGTTAGGGAGAGATTTGATCGTGCATTAGGTAGTGTAGTGAGAAAAACCGCACATTACACATATCTATCTCAACAAACAGTCCTTCTGAGGACTAATCCATCTGCAGAGATATCAGGCAGGCAGTGTATATAGGCAGGCAGGCAGGGTATATAGCAGACTGCAGTGCATATAGCACAAGAGGCTCCATTCCAATTCTGCCTTCTGCTGCTGTTAGATATTTCTATACAAAGCCCAGGTCTCAGGGGCGAGGAATACTTTTCTTTGGATCTTAATCCTCATTATTTGCTTATAAAGCAATCCAGAGAACACAGTTTTTCTGCGCCATTTGCTTGTTGGCACTGCAGAATACTGCCAGGTCCTTTCCATATTAGAGCGCTAGAAATCCAGCTATTTAAAACTGTGTTTTCTCCGTCACACGGATCACATATACGTTGTCAGAAAATACTGCCATTTCTGGCCTCCATTTTTTCAGTGTGTCAGTGAAGCAATTCACAGCAGTTTGCTGTTCACACTACTTACCTACAGGCCAGGTATTTAAAACTCTGTTTTCTCCATCACACCGATCACATATAACTTCGCTTCAAACTCAGTCATTTGTAGTGAGCGTGGAAGATACTATCCTCCATTTAAAATGGGCAAGGCACGTGGCAAGGGACGGGGAACTGAACGTGATGGTAATGGTGCATGCAGAGGCCGAGGACAAGGCCGTGGGCAAGCCGAAATTGTGCCACAGCAAACACCCACATCTTCTCGCCTGACCTTCCTGTCCCAATTTCTAGGGGACCGCAGCACACCACTATTGAACCCAGATCAGTGTCAAAAGGTTGTTGGTTGGATAGCGGATAATGCTTCCAGTCACTTAGCCACCACCACCACCACCCTGTCTTCTACACGGTCAAGTCTCAGTAGCCATGAGTCTGGACCTCATATTCCTCACCCTGATCCTCCTTCCTCCCACCATGCTGAGTACCCAGAGACAACTGATCCCACACTTGGACAATCTGAAGAGCTGTTCACTTTTCCATTTATAGATTCGGGCCTCTCGCCCGGTCCACTTGAAGCGGGGCAAGAGGAGATCACGTGTAGCGATGCCCAAATATTTGAGCAGCCACGGTCACATGAAGGCGACGGTGGGAAACTGTCACAAGAGGTGGACGATGATTAGACACAATTGGCAGAAAGTCAGGAATAGTACCAGGGTGCAGAAGTGGGTGACTAGGTGGTGGATGATATAGTAACTGACCCAACCTGGCAGGAGGACATGCAGAGCAAGGACAGCAGCACACAGGGGGAGGGAGGCAGAGCACCCCAACAGGCAGGAAGAAGCAGTGTGGTGGCCGCAGACAGAAGGCAGGCTACCGTTTCCCGTAACACCAACACGAAGGAAGTTGCCACTACAACTGTTAGGTCTTCCCGAGTCTGGTTGTTTTTTAAAGACTCTGCCGATAACTCCAAAAAGGCCATTTGCATCACGAGCCAGACCAGCATCAGCAGGGGTGGCAAAACGACCAGCCTGACCACCACCAGCATGATCAGGCACATGGCAGCAAATCACTCGACTTTGTGGGCCGAACACCAGGGTCCAGGAACAGTGTCTACAGGTGGCACCATTGCTTCTTCTGCTGTTGTGCATGCAAGTCAATCCCCTGTCCATAGTGCATGCAAAGATGCCTCCTGCCCTGCACCTGTCATTGCACACTCTCAAGTAGCAGCATCAGGAAGCACGTCCATGTCCTTCTCCCAGCACAGCGTTCAGTTGTTCATACTCCAGTCCTTGGAATGCAAGCGCAAATATGCAGCCAACGTCCCACAGGCCACACTACTAAATTCTCACAATTCACGACTGCTTGGCTCGAAATGTTGCCTTTTAGGCTTGTGGAGACAGAAGCATTCCGCAACCTGATGGCGGCGGCCGTCCCCCGGTACTCTGTCCCCAGCCGCCACTATTTCTCCCAGTGTGCCGTCCCCACATTACACAAGCACGTGTCCCAAAACATTAGCCGTGCCCTCAACAACGCAGTTACCGGTAAAGTCCACCTAACCACGGACACGTGGACAAGTGCTTGTGGGCAGGGACGGTACATCTCGCTGATGGCACACTGGGTTAACATAGTGGAAGCCGGGACCCAGTCGGACCTTGGGACGGAACACGTCCTCCCGACGCCAAAGATTGCAGGCCCTAGGTCAATCAGGGTTGTCCCCACGGTCTACAGCTCCTGAACCTCATGCTCCTCAGCCTCCTCCTCCTCCTCGGCCTCTATCTCCGAAATGACCACATCAGTCACAAGCTGGAAGCACTGCAGCACTGCCTCGGCCAAGCGGCAACAGGCTGTGCTGAAGCTAATATGCTTAGGTGAAAAAACACACAATGCTGAAGAGTTATGGCCAGCTCTGAAAGAGCAGGCAGATCTGTGGCTCAAACCGCTGAACCTACAGCCAGGCATGGTCGTGTGTGACAATGGCCGGAACCTGGTGGCGGCTCTGAGGCGAGGCGAGCTCACACACGTACCATGCCTGGCCCATGTGCTTAACCTCGTGGTTCAGCGGTTACTCAAATCCTACCCGGAGCTGCCGGATCTGCTTGTTAAAGTATGCCGCCTGTGTGCCCATTTTAGAAAGTCAGCTACAGCTTCCGCCGCCCTTGCAGTGTTTCAGCAGCGTTTGCAGCTTCTGGCTCACAGACTGGTGTGTGATGTCACCACACGTTGGAACTCTACATTGCAGATGTTGGGAAGGATTTGTGAGCAGAAGAGGGCAGTTGTTGAGTACCAGCATCAAAAAGGCTATCGGTATTCAGTTCAGACTCCACACATAAGACCTCAGTAGTGGACGTGGATGTCAGACATATGTACCATCCTCCAAAACTTTGCGGACTCCACCAAGATGGTGAGCGGCGATGACGCCATAATTAGCGTCACCATCCCGCTTCTCTGTCTTCTGAAAAGCTCTTTGCTCACAATCAAAGATGATGCATTGCAGGCTCAGCACGATAAGATGGAGCAATTAACCATACAGGGTGATTACACACAGCCAAGCCTCATCTCATCCCAACGTGGATTGGGTGACAATGAGGAAGAGGAGGAGGAGGAAGGACAGGAACTAGTTTCATGCACTATAGACGGTGCTATCTGCACAGCTGTCATACCGTCTGTTCAGCGTGGATGGCCAGAGGACAGAGAGGAGGAGGAGGAGAGCATGGTCAGTCATCCTCTTGGTGAGGACACGGAAGTCTTGCCTGTTAGTAGTCTGGCACGCATGGCTGAGTTTATGTTATGCTGCCTTTCCCATGACCCTCGCATTCTCAAAATTTTAGGTCATTACTGGTTGGTGACACTTCTAGACCCACTCTACAAGGAGAACTTTATATCTCTTATTCCTGAGGCGGACAGGTGTACAAAAATGAGGCAGTACCAGAAGGCCCTTGTTGCGGACCTATTAAAAAAATTCCCATCTGAAAACGCTGGAGGCAGAGGGCACACTTCGTTCGACAACCAAGGAGTACAGGCGAGAGAGACACAACTTCAATCCAGCAGAGGCAGGGGAACACTGTCAAAGTTCTGGGAGAGTTTTCTCAGACCCTCCCATCGCACAGGCCCTGAGGCGCAGGGTACTCTCACAAGGAGTGCAAAGTTTGGGAAGATGCTGAGGGAGTACCTTGCCGTACCGTACCAACGTCCTCCGTGATTCCTCTGTGCCTTATAAATATTGGGTATCCAAGCTAGATATGTGGAATGAACTGGCTCTCTATGCCTTGGAGGTCCTGGCCTACCCTGCCGCCAGCGTTTTATCAGATCGGGTTTTTAGTGCCGCTGGTGGAATTATAACTGATAAGCGCATCCTCCTGTCAACTGAAAATGCTGACAGGCTGACTCTTATAAAAATGAACAAGGGCTGGATTGGGCCAGACTTCTCAACACCACCGAATGATAGCAGCGTAACATAAACTCAAATCCAGTGTCTTTTCTTGGGAGGTGTATTCCCATGCACCTTTTCACACCCACACATGGGTATACGCTTCCTGATTTTGGCTATTTGCTCTTGTCCTCCTCCTTCTCCTCATCCTCCACCACCATATCACCAGGGTGACCGTGGTCCATGATGCAACACCCACATAATTTTTTTTAAGAGTGTTTGACTCGCCCCTGGGCCGTGGGGCACTCGGAGCCGGGCAATAGGGAGACGGTGGGGGTAGTAGTGGCGACCCGGTTCCGTGGCTCAGGGTGGTCAGACCAGTGGTAGTCCTTTAGCCGTCCTAAGTGATGTCCGACTGCGCCACCCGTGGATTGCGGTTATTATGAACCGCCGCTGCAAGGCAGATCGCTGGGGCTGATGATGTATGCAGCTGAGGTAGTGTGACTCCCCACGGGAAGAGTGCAGCCCCAGGGCAGTGTAGTGGATGGTGGGGGTGATGGTGCAGAGAGTCCCAGTGCCGTTAGTGCTGGAGGAGCGAAAGAGTACACAGACAACGTACTGCAGTCCAATGTCTTTTACTCACAGTTCATGTACTCCGGGTCACTTCTGTCAGCAATGACCGCCCGAGCCGTGCTGCGTCCACCAGGTGAGGGGCTCGGTCAACCCCAGGCAGTTCAGGAGCATGACACAGGACCCCTTCAATCCTTTCTCTGGCCTGCCTCACCAGTGACCCACTTTTGTCCAGCTGCCGCGGACTTGTGCGGGTAAATGTGGTTCCCGTTCCCCGCTGTCCTATATGGTGCCTTCCTAGCAGGTTTGATGAGGTGTCGCACCAATAAATGATCACGACCTCCGGTCTTTGGCTGAGGGCTGTTTCTCCTCCACCAACTTGGGATCCGGTACCCTTAATCTGCCTGACCCTTCACCCTGTATTCTCGTTGGTTCTTAGGGTCCCTTCTGCCGTCTTGTTCCTGAGCCCTTCTGTTTCTCTCTTTCTCTTTCTCTTCTGTTCCTTTCTGTTCTTGTTCCTTTCTGTTCTTGTTCCTTTCTGTTCCTGGCCTTCACCCTAGGCCTGCCTCGTGGAGCTGGGCCCAGACTGAGCCACAGCTCCCTGTCAGCCCTCTCTGGCTGAACTCCTTCTCTTACTCCACTCACTGAACTTCTCTTCTTCTCTTCTCTCTCTGCTGGCTGGGCCTCAGAGGCTAGGCCCGCCTACGGAGAAGAGCCCCTTGCAGAGGCCCCCACTCTGTCACTTCTTCTCTCTGACTGAACACTGTTCTAAGATGGTGCCCACCTTTTATACCTCCCTCTAGAACATGAGCCCAGGTGACCAGCAAACAATGGGCTCCTATCTACGCTCAGGAACCAACCCCTATCTGCTCCTACATCACTGGGTATTCCTACCCCCTCCCCACTCCAGCCAGGGACATGGTCTGTCGTGCCTGCATTTCTGTCTAATGGGAGCACCGTTGAGCTGTCCCTCGGAAATGGGATGAGTGTGCTGTATGCAGCTAACTGAACCCTGGTCCATACTCCATCCTTACCCGGGAGTGGAATATCACACCTCTGGCAGAGGTGCAATACCCCTGTAGCGGTCGAGCCCTCGGGGCGCTACATTTTTATGATGCCCGTAAAAAAAATTTTTTATACAGTATGTTCATGTATACCCCCCAGGAGTAAATGTTTGTCAGCCCATACACTTAGTGCATGGCATTACAAGTATAGGAGGCCCGCTCCTTTCTAATGGTAACAATTTTTTATGATGCGCTCCTCCACGTCTCTTCCAAGGGCCATTGAAGTGCCTCCAAATTTTTGGCAGCTCTTGCAGTCACTGCATAGTCCAACACTATGGGAGACTCTCTCCTTTCTAATGGGAATTTGTCATTACTGTGGCCTGGTCTATGTGTCTTTAAATTCTTAGTGGGTTTTTTCCTAAACTTGGTCAGCTGGTGGACTCACTGCATACCCTATAACTGTATAGCAGACCCTCTCCTTTCTAATGGGAACATGTCGTACCTTGTTAATGTGGCCCTGCTCTGTGTGTCCTTAAATTCTTAGTGGGGTTTTTCCTAAAATTTGTCAGCCGTTGGATTCACTGCATACCCTATAACTGTATAGCAGACCCTCTCCTTTCTAACGGGAACATGTCGTACCTTGTTACTGTGGCCATGCTCTTTGTGTCTTTAAATTGTTAGTGTTTTATTCAAAAATTTTGGCCACCCTTGCAGTCACAGCATGGGCATTACCACTATAGAAGACCCGCTCCTTTATAATGGGAACATTTTTTTTACTGAGACCCTCCTCTATGTCTCTTCAAAGGGGTATTAGGTTGCGTCCAAATTTTTGACAACCCTTGCAGTCACTGGATGCGCAATAACAGTATAGGAGACCCACTTGTTAATAATGGGAACAACAAAGCATAGCCCTCTGATGGCTCTCTAACAATAGCTAGGGCCGACTGCTGGCCTTTTAAGAATAGTAAGGGCCGTCTGATGTTCCTATAAAAATAGGCTTTATGACTTTCAGAGTCCCTCCATCATAAATAAAACAGGATGTGTCTGATGACACCACATTGCCAGATTAGGTTGTAAAATGTTAAAATGACTTTTCCCGGTGAATGCATTTGTCATAAAAAATAACATAAAAAAACATAACAATAGGATCTTTCTTTAGTATAAAAAACAGCATCACCAATTTAACCTCAATGTAATCACATTGTTCAGCTCATGCACCTCCTCCTCCATCTCCGAAATGACCACATCAGTCACAAGCTGACAGCACTGCTGCACTGCCTTGGCCAAACAGCAGCAGGCTGTGCTGAAGATAACATGCTTAATGCTTAATTAACAAACCGCCCAGCGCTGCATAGTTGTTGAAAGCTGTAACACAGCAGCTTGATCTGTGGCTCTCACCGCTGAACATACAGCCAGGCATGGTCGTGTGTTACAATGGGCGGAACCTGGTGACGGAGAAATGACAACCGGGGTAAATAAGGTTTCCCTATATGCCAGTCCTTTCACAGAGCTAAAGAATATGGCATGCTGTGAAATACAACTCCCACTGAGAAGCTGTTTCAGATTGAAAAACATTGTGCCCACCAGAGGATTTGTTTCTGAGGGCTAACCTTTCTCACCCGCTCAAGAGCCCCATAGCAGCTGCAAAGTTAGCGCTATCATGAACTCTCCTGAGGTAGAAGCCAAGGCACACCAGAGAATTCTCTGGTGGGACTGTCCAACCCTGTGGGAGAACATACAAATTTCTTGCAGATGTTGTCCTTGCTGGGATTTGAACCCAGGATCCCAGTGCTGCAAGACTTCAGTGCTAACCACTGATCCAATGTGCTGCCGTTCACCCTCTAATATCTAACAGGCTGGAGAAACTTGAACCTACTGCCACTCTATCATCAGCTCCTTTGTGAGAAAATTTATTTTGGCAGCCACTCAGTCTACCAAATAAAATTCCAGAGAAGGAAATTGAGGATGGCTTCGCTGCTGGTACTGGGGGCAGTGCTAATACCATGGTGTTGTACCATAGTTTGCTGGAAATATTCCAGGCTGGTAGGAGGCAAGAAAATTGCCACAGAAAAGTACCAGCAGTAATGTTCAGGCCACATTTCAAGTGCAAGCAGCTTTAGAGGGCTTCCTGGGAGAAATGACACTCAGGGTAGATACGGTTTCCCTCTATGCCAGTCCTTTCACTGAGCTAAATACAACTCTTATCAAAAAAAGTTGTGGACTGGCTCCGTACCGTCCCTGGCCACATTCACCTGTCCACGTGTTTGTGGTTAGGCAGTCCTTCTTAGTAAGTGCACTGGGTAGGGCATGGGTAATGTTGTGGGACCCGTGCTTGTGGAAGGCGAAGGCGATACCGGGAAAAATACTGGCGGCTGGGGACCGAGTATGGACACCCGGCCGCCGCCTGCATGAGGTTGTGAAAAGCTTCCACCTCCACAAGCTTAAAAGGCCATATTTCAAGTGCAAAGAGCTGCCCAGAAATCTGTCAGTTTAGTGTTGCGGCCTGTGGGTGGGTGGGTGGCTGGCTGCATACTTGCAATTGCATTCCAAGTAACAGAAAACTAAGCAGATGATGGCCTCTATCATCATCATGGCCTCACCTCGGCACTATGAACTCTCCTGAAGGAGAAGCCAGGGCCCGCCGGAGGAGTCTCTGGTTCTCTGGTGGGCCCGTGCAACCCTGCCGAAAAGCAGCCCTGGCTAAGAAAAGTGTGGGGGAAGGTTCCTGGACACTCTATGGCTGCTTTTTTAAAGCGGATCGGCCATGCTTATGCATGTTATTTCTCAAAACGCATTACGGATCAGGCCATTTTCCTACTCTGTATTCAAGAAATTAAACGCGCAAAGAAAGATGTGTGTGTGTCAAAGCACCATTGACAAGTGCGAGTTGATGTTGGATGGGCTGCCATTGCTTCTGCAACAAGCTCAATTACAGGATTTTCTGGGAGAAATGATGCGCAGGGTAGATACGGTTTCCCTCTATGCCAGTCCTTTCACCGAGCTAAATACAACTCTTAGCAAAAAAAGTTGTGGACTGGCTCCGTACCGTCCCTGGCCACATTCACCTGTCCACGTGTTTGTGGTTAGGCGGTCCTTCCCAGTAAGTGCACTGGGGAGGGCACGGGTAATGTTATTGGACCCGTGATTGTGGAAGGCGGAGGCGATACCGGGAAATATAGTAGCGACTGGGGACCGAGTATGGACACCCGGCCGCCGCCGGCATGAGGTTATGAAAAGCTTCCGCCTCCACGAGCCTAAAAGGCCACATTTCAAGTGCAAGCAGCTGTCAAAAATTTGGCAGTATAGTATTGCAGCCTGTGGGTGGGTGGCTGCCGGCATTCTTGTGCTTGCATTCCAAGGAATGGGGTAGGGACAACTGAACACTGCAGTGGGACAAGGACGTGGACGGTGATTGTTTCAAGTCTGCAACGACAGGTGCATGGCGGGAGGCATCTTCGCATGTGCCAAGGATCACTTATGATGGGCACACATTTAGGCAGTGACCTGGGAGTCAGAGATGTTTCCAGAGGTCTTCCCCTTGCTGTTCCCATGTCTTTTCAGCACTGTATGCATGTGTCTGATGATGTGTCACACACCACATGGCCAGATAAGGTTGTAAAATGTTAAAATGACATTTCCTGGTGAATGCATTTGTCTTGGTTGAAAGCAATGCAAAAGTGCAAAAACGTGTCAAAAATGCTACGTGTGTAGGAGTATTTTTGTTTTTGTTTATTTATTTTGCCTTATATACAAGTCATCACCCTGGAAAGGATGTTCCTTATAGAGGGTGTCAGTATAACACAGTCGCTATATCTCACTAGGTTAAAAGATGATGCAACGTAATAAACAGAATACATGAAAAAAAACTCCTGTACAAAATTAGGGAAATAGGGATACAGTACGAACCCATGGTCAACATAGCTGAGATCCATGAAACATGGATAACATAGTAGACCAGAAAAACCATGTGGAAATATTTGAGCCTTGAAGTCAACATTCACATTGTTGGTGCTGTAGACATGTACATACCTAGCAATGGAGACGAGGGTGGCAAGATGGTAACAGCATAGTCTGTATTACATACAGGAACAGATTCTTTCTGCCTGTTTGAAGAAGAAAAACATGTAAATCGTAAGTAAACACAGTATAAAATGGGTTGTCTCACTATAAGAACACTGACTATAAGGCCTAATAGGACATATGACTGTCATAGTGGGGAAGGTTTTCTGCTCCAAACTACCTTCCATGGATCAGAACACAACTACCAAGAATGTCTGGCAAGTAATACTACAGCTCTCCTACAGAGTAGGCAGTGCTAAAAATGCATGACATGCCACAATTATGGGCTGTTATCTTCTGCATTTTCTGAAGCCAAAAGTACAATGACCGTTAACCATGAAACGGTGAATGCTGCATTTGATATTCTGTTATTTATGTCCTATATTTGGTGTTGTGTACATAGATCAGCCTGGAACTCCCAGTAATGAAGTAATGACCCTTTATATTCTACTCACATTTCTGAGATGTTTGTGTTGGTTTCTTGTGTATACTCTGGAGGGGCATTGGGATCCTCATTGTTCACCATCCTGGTAGCGATGGTACAGAGCTAAATACGGATAAAAATAAGATAGAAAATATTTTTTTATGTACTTTTAGAGTTTTTTTTCTTTTTTTTTTTACATATTTTGGATTTATTAATCACATACTTACTTTACAAAGCTTTTCAGAAGATGACGTAAAATTTTGGAAGTCAAGGCTCTCATTGTTCTCACTTGTGCCTTCCTCATCCTTTGAGACCAGATGTTTGTTTATATCAGAATGATCTACAAGAAATAGGTAATGAAGTATTATTAGAGGTTGTCAGTATAACACAGTCACTATTTATCACTAATATTAATGGGAACAGATGATCACATATTAGGGAAGATGAGACAAACAGTCGCTTAGTCTAGATGACGTCTCCTTCTACTTACTGATAAATAAGCTGGTGTCTGCGTCTGAAACAAGCTGAGGAACATACTCCAGCTCCTGGCTCAGAATGTTGTCAAAGTCCAAGTCACTCAGGAATGGATGAACCTTGATCTCAAATGCTCCTCCTAGAAAAAGAAAAACAAAAGTGATGCGGACATAGTCAGGGATGGCTCCATATCTGAACAGTTTATTGGAATCTGAACTAATGACAAAACTGAGCCGACATGAAGGAAATAAACTGGAAGTCTTAGTGTGGAGAACTAGAAATACAGTAGATGAGCAGATAGAGAAATGCTGATCTTCATGGACATGAGCGATATGTCCTTGGTCTAATAAGGGAATATTAATACTAGTATATCTGTTACCTGTCCCAAGTCTACGCACAGGATTTCTTCTGAGCAGCTCAGTGATGAGATTCTGAGCATCCAGGGGTGGAGCGCGATCACAATTCCAAATTAGTTCTCCTGTTACATAGAAAATTACAGAAAATAAAACCTCTTTACTGGACTGTAACTTAGAGCAAAGGAAATAACTAAACAAATGTAACCAATCAACGCAATGATCGGATTATTCTACTCACCAATGACAACCCTTTTATAAAGCTCAGTGAGGGAATCAGAATCAAATGGTACACATCCCAGCAGGAATTTATACAGGATGATCCCCAATGACCACCAGTCAACAGGTCTTCCATAGCCTTCTTTCAGGATGATCTCTGGGGCTATGTAACATGGGGTGCCACAGAACTGGAAACCAACAGAACATAGAGATGAGAATCGATGAAACAATTATTATGACAAGATATCATCGTTAAAACACAATGCAGAAGATAAAATATTAGTGGAAAAGTTCTCTAGAAAGGAAGAACGTAGAGAAGAGATAATAGTGTGATGAGATTTGCAAATAACAAGCTAAGTTCTTGTAGGTGATGCTGACCTCACGGTCCTGGAACTCTCTGGAGATGTCCACTGCTAATTCCTTGTAGGTGTTGGTTTTCGGTATCATTAGACCAAGTTTTGAAATCCCAAAATCGGTAACTTTAATATGTCCAGTAGATGTAATCAGGAGGCTGCAAAAGAGAAGATGGTTTTAGCCTCACAGACTGAATGATAATAAATGACAACTTTCCCCACTTTATTATACTTCGGGGGCACTTACTTTTCCGGCTTCAGGTCTCTGTGCACCACACCGTAACTATGCAGGTATTCCACGGCAAGTACCGCCTCTGCAAAGTACAAGCGGGCCATGGGGACAGAGAAAGGACCCCTGGTGCTTAGAAGGGTCCCACAGTCTCCACCTATAGAAGAAAGGAAATATGACCGGTGAGGGGCTTATACAGAAGATAACCATGATATACCACGAGCAGATAACCATGATGTATAATGAGCAGTGAGCGGAAACATCCTGGGGAAATCACACAGATAGTGGCGTACATAGAAATCACAAGACCCCATATCAAAAGTTGTAATTGCCCCCAACCCTAAAAAATAAAAAAGAAATATATTTATATCCCTGTTGAAGCAGCTTGGTGTTCTCACCAGCAAGACAACTTTTATGGCCATTTTAGAGTATGATGCTCCCAAAAATGCCCACACCCACACTCAATGAGTATGGTATCCCCAGAGTGAATCCTCCTAAGGAGGCCACCACTTAGAAGGAGGCCAGCCACAACCCCCTACTCGGTGTGATGGCACCCACAGCAACCCTCCCACTCAGGATAATGGTTCCCACAGTCCCTCACACAATATAATGGTCCGCATAACTCCCCACTCAGTATGATGTCCCCACACAGAATGGGAGCCTCCATATAGAGTGAGGACCCCCACAGCACCCCACTTAATATGATGACCTCCACTCAGCATTCACAGTCCCCCCATATCTAGTCATACGGCCCCCTTTCAGTATTTTGGCCCCTACTAGCCACCTACTCAGTATTTTTGCCCCCACCAACCCCACCTCCTTGAAGAAGCAAATACCGCTGAAATTGTGATGACAGGTGGAGGGATGCTGCCCACTGCCGAGCGTCGACAGACCCCCTCCGACTGATGAGCCCCATAGCGCCCCTGCACCAAGATCAATGAATTTACGAGCATTTTGGTAATAGATAACCTATAGTAAATGCTCTGTGGGGATGTAACCAACAATGTCCTAATGATATGAGCAGTGATAAGATGAAAGCAGACATGGGCTGAATATAATACAATAGATGTGTCTTACCTCCTACATACTCCATGACCATACACAGGTGAGATCTAGTTGGAAAGGAGCAGAGCATGGAGACCACAAAGGGACAATCAGCAAATGTTAAGATGTCCCTCTCCAGAAAGGCCCATTCCAATCTCTGTGCAGTATTTAGGTTCCGCTTAGCCATTTTCTTCATAGCAAAGGTCTGGTGTGAGTCTTTATGATGCACTAAGTAGACGGCCCTGGAGAGAAGGAGAATCCATCGGTTATAATAAATCCTTATTAATAATCCATCTATAGAAATCATTATATGTTTAATACTGGTATCCAAGGGGTAACATTTCTCCTTGCGGAGAGTGAAATGTTAAGCTTGTCAAGGTGAGGAGACTTTTAAGCCTCAATGATCCTCTGGGAAATATGCAAATTGTCTCTTCAGAGAGGAAGAGAACTAGAACACTAGTGCCCCTTATAGGAAGTAGTAATCCTAAAAGTCAATATCGACCCTTTAACGAGCCTTATCATATGACATGGAATAAAAGCCATAACCAAAATCTCAATTTTCGGACACTATGTTTTGGGGTACAAGCACTCATCAGTGCAAAGTGTGAGATATGGTTTGGCTGGGTGAGAGGCATCTGACCGGGATCCAAGCGGTAACGTTTCTCCTTGCGGAAAAAGCCATGTTAAGCATGTCAAGGTGAGGAGACTTTTAAGCTGCAATGCTCTTCTGGGAAATATGCAAATTGTCTCTTTTCAGAGAGGTAGAGAACTAGCACCCTAGTGCCACCTATAGGAAGTAGCAATCCTATTTCCCAGAGGAGCATTGCGGCTTAAAAGTCTCCTCATGTCCGCAAGGAGAAACGTCAACCCCTTGGATACCGGTCAGACACCTCTCACCCAGTCAAACCATATCTCACACTTTGCACTGAAGAGGGGCAGTACCCCAGAACACAGTTCCTGCAAATTGAGATTTTGGTTTTGGCTATTATCCTAAGTCATGTGACAAGGCTTGTTAAAGGGTCGATATTGACTTTTAGGATTGCTACTTCCTATAGGTGGAGTTCTAGTTTGCTTCCTCTCTGAAGAGACAATTTGCATATGTATAATACTAAAAGTCTGGCCGCCACTATAAATGCACATCTAGAAATACATAAAATAGCACTACATAGATCACCTATTGGAGGTCTCCACAATGCCACTTCTGCCGGAGCCATCACCCAGGTCACATTATAGATACGAGAATCTATCGAAATTCTCTTTGGGCAGATTCGCTATAACTGACCAAATACAATTTAGTGCAAATAAAATTGGTCCAAAATGAATGTGCTCCAGGGCTCTCTTCTGCTGCTGAGGCCAGTGATTGGGCCCACATGGTCATGGTGGAGGGTGTAGATGTCATTGACGTCAATATGGTGTCACCCTTCATGTGACCATGTGTAGCCAACTTCTTTGATCAGCTTCATAATGGAGCCCCCCCCATCAAAACAAAGATCAGAGTGGAGAGCAGAAAAGCTCAGGTGGAGGAGGCAGCATAAGAACAGATGAGGGTCTAGCACAGGCGAATGTAATAATATTATATTATTATATATTATATTATATGTAATTATATTATTTAAATCACTTTCCTTACAGTTTGATTTGCTACAGATCATATAATTTCCCTATGATAACACTGAATGGCAGAGTGCAGGGGCAGAAGCATTGTCATAGGGAACCCTGAGAAATGTGGATTATGGCAACAGAAATCTCACCCAAAATTTCCACTGCTGATGAGTTTGGAAGTTTCATAGTCGCTCATATGCGGCTTTCTCGCCGGAACCAATGAATCGATCACGCTCTATAAAAGAATAAGAAATAATACTGATTTATTGAAGATGCAGGAAAAAAGTTACAGATGCAAAAACTTCTCCCCCCATATTATGTCCCAGATGATTTACACTGATATGATGTTGGGAGGATACAAACCGGACGCTGGGCAGACCTGGCGCTAGCACCCAGCACACCCAGGCAAGTGCCGGGGCCCTGAGTAGGCGAGGGGCCCACTTGCTGTCGGGCACCCTGGCGCGCTATGGGACCGGTGAGCAGAGGAGAGTGGTGCCAGCGCCAGCTAGTGGGCCTTGCCCCCCCCCAATGCTTGCTCAGGACCACGGCCGGCACAATACTTACCTCTCCACAGCTGGTGAGCAGTGAGGTGAGCATTTGAATTTTTTTTTTTATGTATGGAGGTATGGGGCATTATATGGGGGGAGAAGTGACATCCTGCATGGGGCATTGTATGGGGGGGAGGTAGGGACATCCTGCGTGGGGTATTATATGGGGGGGGGGGGAGTGACATCCTGCATGGGACATTATATGGGGGGAGTGACATCCTGCATGGGGCATTATATGGGGTGAGAGGTGACATCCTACATGAGGCATTATATGGGGGGGACATCCTGCATGGGGCATTGTATAGGGGGGTGACATCCTGCATGGGGTATTATATGAGGGGGAGAAGTGATATCCTGCATGGGTCATTATATGGGGGGGGGAAGTGACATCCAGCATAGGACTTTATATGGGGTGAGAGGTGACATTCTGCATGGGGCATTATATGGGGGGTGACATCCTGCATGGGGCATTATATGGGGGGAGTGACATTCTGCATGGGGTATTATATGGGAGGAGAAGTGACATCCTGCATGGGGCATTATATGGGGTGAGAGGTGACATCCTGCATGGGGCAATATATGGGGTGAGAGGTGACATCCTACATGGGGCAGTATGTGTTGGGGGGACATCCTGCATGGGGCATTATATGGGGGGGGTGATATTCTTCATGGGCATTATATGGGGGGTGACATCCTGTATGGGCCATTATGTGGGGTGGGACATCCTGCATGGAGCATTATGTGGGGGGGACATCCTGCATGGGGAATTATATGGGGGGTGACATCCTGCATGGGGCATTATGTGGGGGGGATATCCTGCATGGGGCATTATGTGTGGGGGACATCCTGCATGGGGCATTATGTGGGGTGGGACATCCTGCATGGGGCATTATGTGGAGGGGACATCCTGCATGGGGAATTATATGGGGGGTGACATCCTGCATGGGCCATTATGTGGGGGGGCACAGCCTGCATGGGGCATTATGTGGGGGGCACAGCCTGCATGGGGCATTATGTGGGAGGGACATTCTGCATGGGGAATTATATGGGGGGTGACATCCTGCATGGGCCATTATGTGGGAGGGGGACATCCTGCAAGGGGCATTATGTGGGGGGGGCACAGCCTGCATGGGGCATTATGTGGGGGGTCAAAGCCTGCATGGGGCATTATGTGAGGGTCACAGCCTGCATGAAGCATTATGTGGGGGGTCAAAGCCTGCATGGGGCATTATGTGGGGGGCACAGCCTGCATGGGGCATTATGTGTGGGGTCACAGCCTGCATGGGGCATTATATGGGGGCACAGCCTGCGTGGAGCATTTTTTGGGGTCCATTATTCTATAATGAGGAAAATATGGAGCTCATAATACGGTATAGAGGACTATGTGGTGCCATTATACTGTGTGGAGGACATTACTGTCCGGTCTGCACTGTGAGCTGTGAGGATTCGCCGCTTTCTGAGTTATTGTGGAATTTACAATAGATATCGCTCATGTAATGTAAGAAGTGAAATCTTCGGCCTTGTACTATATATATATATATATATATATATATATATATATATATATATATATATTTATCTGCGGTATCTGTGCATCATGAATCGTGGTATGTGTTAAAGGGGCCACTGAGACTCTTTCGCCCAGGGCCCACGAAATCCTGGAGCCGCCCTGCAACGGTCATCATACATTACTATAACATTCTGGATAATGTGGGAGATCACACAGAGGAGGACTTACAGGTAATCTGTCACCAGGTGTTTGCTATGTATTCTGAAAGCACCATGATGTAGGGGCAGAGACCCTGATTCCAGTGATGTGTTACTTACTAGGCTGTGTGTGGCTGTTTCAATAAAATCAGTAGATTATCACTAGAAGACTATCTGTCTAGCCAGGTAGTCCTATTGCTCTGTACCCCTGCCTCCACCACTGATTAGCAGCTTTCTGCCTATGCACAGTGTACACAGAAAGCTGCCAATCAATGGTGTGGGCGGGGTTATACAAGACTCAGCATTCAGAGCTCTGCAGCAGAAAAAAATAGTGATTTTATCACAACTGCTCCACCGAGTAAAGTAATCAACACATGGAATCAGGGTCTCTGTCCCTGCATCATGCTTCTCTCAGACCAAATAGCATAAACCTGGTGACAGATTCCCTGTAATTCACATGTAATTAACACCATAGGGTCATCTACACTTAGAATAGAGACGTACCATGGTTGTATGGGGGATAATACTGGACGAGTCATTCACACCCCATGATCTGATGACACACACGCATCCCCCTCTATGATACTTACGGATTCTTGGATCTCCGGGATCTCACTAATTCCGTTGTTAGGATTCGACAGCTCAGTTGTTTCTAAAATAATGATGAAGAAATGAAATGTATTAGAGGATATTATTCCTACATAGATAATACAGCAATAAAACGGAGAAATGACAAGATGTCTGTAAATGGGATTAATACTCGTTATATGGGGATTCTAAATATGAGAATATACGGGGAATCCATAGATAAATGTCATGTAAATGATGGAGGAACCCCTTCATAAATAACAAAAGACTGACCATCACTTCCGAAAAGAAAATGGGTGTGAACAGGTGCATACTAAGAGTAGCCATCCAAATATATAACTAACAAAGTTGCACTCTGTAACGCTATAGCATGTAAACATGAAATAAATGAAATTTGAATTGCATTACTGCTGTATAAAATAGGATAAAAGGAAGATACTTAGCACATAATTTGGCCAATTCATGCATGGCCAGCAGCCACGGCAAGGCGACCTTCTTTTTCTGGGTGCATGCCAAGTAGCCACGGCAAGGTGACCCTTTTTTTTGCTGGGTGCATGCCCAGCAGTCACGGCAAGACGACCTTCTTTTGCTGGGTGCATGCCTAGCAGTCACGGCAAGGCGACCTTTTTTGCTGGGAACCTATCTCCACACATCAGCCCGGGGTGGTTTTAATTACAACAGGATCCTACCTACCCATATAAATGTAGGCTTCAGCCTAGGAGAGGATTCACATTAGGAGAGGATTCCAACAAAAAGATCGCCTTGTCATTGGCTGCTGGGCATTCATGAATTGGCCAAATTATGTGCTCAGTATCTTAGTTTTTTCCCATTTTCTAGAGCAGTAATGCAATTTAAATTTAATTTATTTCATGTTACTTGCTATAGCACTGCAGAATGGACCCTCCATCACATGAATGAGGAAGCCCCCACCCACGCTGCACATACGAGTGATGGTAAGAGAGCAGAAACATAGGAGAGATTTGCAAATTAGCCTGGAAGTGCACTGGGGGCGTGTCACTGCACTTGGATTTCTTCTTTCACGCCCCCAGCGCACTTCCATTCTGATTTGTATATGGTGTCTACTTTACATTTCTCCTGACTGGCACATTGGATTTCTACAAACAATTATTATTAGGGGACAATGGCCTATACCGTCACACCACTACTTCTATATGTAACAATGTGCTGCCAGGTTCCCATTACACAGAGTAGAGAGTAAATCTAACATTATCCTCCGTCCTCTGTAATATCTGGATATTCCTTGTAGAAGGTCGGGTGATCGCTCACCTGTAATCAGATCGCTGTTCAGCTCCGGCCGACTCCTATTAGGGTCAGGGATTTTCGGGGTCACATTTTGCCCATATTTGGCGTCGCCTCCTGTTGTTTCCTGATAGATATAATATATATAATTAATATGTGGAAGATTTCACTAAATCACCAAATACATAAATCATGAAGGACTAAACCAACATTTACAGATGCACCAATTGTAACGATACAAATCCCGCGCCATCTTCAGACCTTTTCTCAGAAAGTCTCCTCAGATACGGTGGATTAAGATGCGTCTATTAATATTGATCCTTACCGGGCGTTCCAATGAGCGTTCTAGTATAGACAGGACTTTTTCGGCCAGTTCTTTAAAGACAGCCAAATCTTCAGTCTGAGATCTTTCTTCAGCCTATAAAGAAGGAAAAATGGAAAAGAGAATTTTCAGATGAGAGCGGTCAGAATGGAGGCGGAAATTGTATGTGACATCGGTTCTCTGTCTGCAGATACAATGACTACATACTGTATTTGGGGACTCGTTGTGTTTTACCGTATTTTATGGACTATAAGATGCTTTTTTTTCCAAAATTTTTGACCTCCCTTCTAACACTCTCGCACCCCTCCAATCTATCCTAAACTCTGCTGTCTGACTAATCCACCTGTCCCGCCGCTATTTCCTGGCTTTTCCCCTCGCTCCGCCAATCCCTTCACTGGCTCCACATTACCCAGAGACTCCAGTTCAAGACCCTAACCTTGGCATGCAAAGCCACCCACAACCTGTCTCCTCCATATATCTGTGACCTAGTCTCCCGGTACTTACCTGCACGCAACCTCCGATCCTCACAAGATCTTCTTCTCTACTCCCCTCTTTTCTCCTCTTCCCACAATCGCATACAAGATTTCTCCCGTGCATCCCCCCTACTCTGGAACTCTCCACCCCAGCATATCAGACAGATTATTAATAATAATAATTGTCTGAATGTAGCTTACCAGGGGGGTGGCTGTGTTGGAGTGAGGTCACAGGAGGTGGGGTCACTGCTGCAGGAAGCCGGCAGTAGAAATGGGGCGCTCCTGCGGGCCAGCGGGGTGTCCAGGACGTGCGAGGCTGCGGGCCCTGGGCTTCAAGGAAATGTTAGCGGTGATTTAGGAGGGGAGTCCCCGCTCTGCCCATTGATTTTCTGGCGGTGGGCTTCAGGCAAATGGCCGCTGGAGGCAGTGCATGTGCAGATTTAGATCTCGGCTCAATGACGAGCTGAGATCTCAATTTGTGTATTGGCCATCTCCAGCAGCCTACTTCTTGAAGCCCACTGCAGAGAAATCAATAAGCAGAGCAGGGCCTCCCCTCCTGAATTACCGCTAACATTTCCTTGAAGCCCAGGGCCCGCAGCCTCGCACCTTCTGGACACCCCGCTCCTCCCAGCTTGGGGCCCACAGCAGCGCCCCACTCCTACTGCCGACTTCCTGCAGCAGCGACTCTGCCTCCTGTGACCTCGCTCCACTGCCACCACCCCCCTCAGTAAGAAACCGAAAATTCGGACTATAAGACAGGACTATAAGACAGACCCCCATTTTATTATAATAAATGTTTTTCCTATTTACCTCCCAAAAATTTTTGGTGCGTCTTATGGTCTGCAAAATACGATATATTAGAAGAAAAAGCTTCTATCCCTCCATTATTATCTATTAATATTGAGATGTTCTGTGCAGAGTGTCCGCCACTTACCTGGTGTAGTAATGTCCTGATGTTCTGAAGTAAATCCGTCAGATAGTCTGACGTTAGACGACGTTGTCGGTGTTTGGTCACGCAATCCTTTACTAGCTCCATCACCAGCCGGTGAGTGAAGCTGAGGACGCCATCGGGTGGTAGAAGCACACTGTTAGGACGATTGATCATAAGGATCAACAATAGTGCTTTTACCTGAGAAATGTCCAAAACAATTCCAGCCATAGTGAAAAACTGCAAGTGCTATCAGTCACTATAGAGCCAAGAAAGGCACGGGTGAGCCTATGTGCATTGTATATATAGCGACTGTGAGCAGTGATGTCACCATCACCTGTGATGTCATCACGGAATCTTGTGATAGAATCTTCACGGAGCAGCTCTGCGCAAATAGAATGCGGCCTGGTAATATATAAAGTGAAAACACCATACAATTAACTACCCATGTTATCATGGCCGTTCTATTTTATATCCAATTAGAACACAACCAGGATAAAGGTGTGTTCACAAGTTGTATTTTGGCAGTATTTTTTTTCTACCTCAAAAATCAAAGGAGGCAGGAAAAACGCTGCTTAAAATTCAGGTGTTTTTACTTGTGTTTTTTTTTCCATTCATTTGAATGGGTGAAAAATGCTGCAAAACCTCTGAAAGACTTGACAAGCTGCAGATTTAAAAAAAATGCAAAAAAACAGCATGTGAATGAGATTTCAGAAATGTCATTCACTAAGATGGTGCTGTAAAACACAGCATTTTTGCTGCAGAAGAAAAAACAGTGAATATACCCTAAAGATATCCTCAGTCATATTATGGGAAATATTGTATATTTCGCATTTATTATCTCACGTGTTTTTCTTCACCATAGAACTTTTAAGGCTGTGTGCCCACTATGCGTTTCTTAGGCGTTTCTGCAGCGTAACTTCCGCCGCGGAAACACTTAAAAAACGCTTGGTGATAGGTCTGCAATGGTCCCCAATGATAATCCGCATGTGCTGTGCACATGCTGCAGAGATTTCCGCTGCGGATTATCATTGCGGAAAAATCCGCAGCACGTCCTTTAATTTTGCAGAGTCGCTGCGATTTAGCCGCCATTGACTTGCATTGGAACGCATAACATCCGAATGACTAAAAATACACATGTGGATACTATACGACTCAATGCATGGATGGTACCCGGGTCAGGAGATGAAGAGACTCTCCTCCAGACCCGGGTACCATAGTACCTGTAGTTAAAATAGAATTAAAATAAAAAATAAACATATACTTACCTTCTGATGGCCCCTGTCTGCTCCCGGCGGTGCTGCTGGCTCTTCGGCTGCTCGCGGTGGTAAAATGACCTTCCATGATGCCATTTAGTCAT
Organism: Phyllobates terribilis; assembly: GCF_046119375.1. Taxonomy (NCBI): domain Eukaryota; kingdom Metazoa; phylum Chordata; class Amphibia; order Anura; family Dendrobatidae; genus Phyllobates; species Phyllobates terribilis. Next base: position 347,173 of record NW_027363324.1, read on the forward strand.
GTGACAGGTCACGCGACCGCTGACATCGGCGGTCGCGTGACCTGTCACATGACTAAATGACGTCATGGAAGGTCCTTTTACAGCACCGTGATCCGCCGAAGACACCGGACGCACCGGAGAAGAAGATCGAGGACCATCGGAAGATGAGTATAATGGTTTTTTTTTATTTTTCACCATTATTATTCTTTTTTTTTATTATTGATGCTGCATTTGCAGCATTGTAACTTGGTCACACTATATAAATCCATGCCGGTTGCATGGAATTATATAGTGTGACCAAGTTGTCAAGCACTTTTCCAAGTGATGCTAAAATCACTTGGCAAAGCGCTTGACAATCCAGGGAGATGCAGAAACGCTTAGGAAAAATCCGCAGCATTTCTGCATCGTGGTCATATATCCTAACTCATTGGCGAACTGTTATACAAGGCTATATTCACACTAGACGTTTTTTTATCGGGCTTTTTTATGCAAATTTTCAGCTGCGTTTTACAGTACCAACAAAGTCTATGAGATTTCCGAAATCTCATGCACAAAGCTTGCTTATTTGTCCTCAGTATTTTGTGCTTTCCATGGCTTTTTGCAATAGAGTATGTCACTTGTTTCAGCGTTTTTCACCCATTAAAAAAAAGGGTGGTGGAAAAAAATGCTGAAAAAAAGCCTAGTGTGAACATTTTGCTGCGTTTTTAGTGAAAAAAGCAAGTATGTGACACACATTTACTTTTGTGATTTTCCCAAGTTTAAACCATCTTGTCTTGGTCACCTGATATAGCAGCTTGGATTATTACAGTTTAATTAAATTAGTGATGCCTACAAAGTAAACATTGGTTGAGCTAGGTGTGAGATTGAACAACACGTGTGGCCCAGGGAGGTGTGAAAATGAACAATGCCTGAGCAACTCAATGGCAAACCATAATGTGAAAGTAAATAGTGTCCTACAAATTCAATGCACTGCCAGGGTCTTAGATAAACTATTCCAGACCAATTCACCCCCCCCCCCTATTACATTTGTAATGTGTACTTTTTCATGAACATATGTCTTGCAATGGTGACCTGTTTTCATGTGTCTATGGTGGAAGCAAAGCTGAACTTTGGGATCCTGAAAAACGCAGCAAAAATGCACCAAGAACCACTGCAAAAAAACACACCAAAACCTGCGTTTTTGACGCTACTTCTTTCCTGCCAAGAGATTATGTTTTGCTGCAGAAAAAAACACCTAGTGTGAATATAGCCTAAGACTTACTCTGCCAGCATTAATAGTCAATATTCTGTATACAAATAGGACTCCAATCCATGTATTCAGTTTATCATAAACAAGCCTGAGTTAATCTGCCAAATACACATAGTATGCTTTCTCATAGGTGAAATATAAATCCTGTTAAAGGTCCAAGTTGCAGCAGTTAAGTAGAACAAAACAGACCTCTTCATTCTTTGTAGGTGGAAAAACTTTCGAAATTTTCAGTGTATCAAGTACTTATACTCCTGACTGTATATAGTATAATTGCCGCACTGCTACATACAGGTGCTTCTCAGAAAATTAGAATATCATCAAAAAGTGAATTTATTTCAGTTCTTCAATCCTAAAAAATGAAACTCATATATTATACAGAGTCATTACAAACAGAGTGATCTGTTTTAAGTGTTTATTTCTGCTAATGTTGATGATTATGGCTTACAGCCAATGAAAACACAAAAGTCATTATCTCAGTAAATTAGAATTAACAAGAAACACCTGCAAAGGCTTCCTAAGCATTTAAAAAGGTCCCTTAGTCAGTTTCAGTAGGCTCCACAATCATGGGCAAGACTGCTGACTTGACAGATGTCCAGAAGGCAGTCATTGACACACTCCTCAAGGAGGGTAAGCCACAAAAGGTCATTGCTAAAGAAGCAGCTGTTCACAGAGTGCTGTATCCGAGCATATTAATGGACGTGGAAGGAAAAAGTGTGGTAGAAAAAGGTGCACAAGCAACTGGGATAACCGCAGCCTTGAAAGGACTGCTAAGAAAAGGCCATTCAAAAATTTGGGGGAGATTCACAAGGAGTGGACTGCTGCTGGAGTCACTGCTTCAAGAGCCACCACACACAGACGTATCCAGGACATGGGCTACAAGTGTCGCATTGCTTGTGTCAAGCCCCTCATGACCAATAGACAACGCCAGAAGCGTCTTACCTGGGCCAAAGAGAAAAAGACCTGGACTGATGCTCAGTGGCCCAAGGTGTTGTTTTCAGATGAAAAGTAAATTTTGCATTTCATTTGGAAATCAAGGTCCCAGAGTCTGGAGGAAGAGTGGAGAGGCCACAATCCAAGCTGCTGGAGGTCTAGTGTGAAGTCTCCACAATCAGTGATGGTTTGGGGAGCTATGTCATCTGCTGGTGGAGGTCCACTGTGTTTTATCAAGACCAAAGTCAGCGCAGCCGTCTACCAGGACATTTTACAGCACTTCATGCTTCCCTCTGCCCACAAGCTTTATGGAGATGGAAATGTCATTCTCCAGCAGGACTTGGCCCCTGTCCACACTGCCAAAAGTACCAATACCTGGTTTACACACAACAGTATCACTATGCTTGATTGGCAGCAAACTCGCCTGACCTTTACCCCATAGAGAATCTATTATAGAGAATCTATGGGGTATTGTCAAGAGGAAGATGAGACCCCAGACCCCAAAATACAGATGAGCTGAAGGCTGCTATCAAAGCCACCTGGGCTTCCATAACACCTCAGCAGTGCCACAGGCTGATCCCTCCATGCCACATTGCCGCATTGATGCAGTAATTGATGCACAAGGAGCCCGAACAACTATTGAGGGCATTTACTAAACATACATTTCAGTAGGCCAACTTTTCGGATTTTAAAAACATTTTTCAAGCTGTTGTTATGAAGTATTCTAATTTACTGAGATAATGACGTTTGTGTTTTCATTGGCTGTAAGCCATAATCATCAACATTAACAGAAATAAACACTTAAAATAGATCCCTCTGTGTGTAATGACTCTATATAATAGATCCCTCTGTGTGTAATGACTCTATATAATAGATCCCTCTGTGTGTAATGACTCTATATAATAGATCCCTCTGTGTGTAATGACTCTATATAATAGATCCCTCTGTGTGTAATGACTATATATAATAGATCCCTCTGTGTGTAATGACTGTATATAATAGATCCCTCTGTGTGTAATGACTCTATATAATAGATCACTCTGTGTGTAATGACTCTATATAATAGATCCCTCTTTGTGTAATGACTCTATATAATAGATCCCTCTGTGTGTAATTACTCTATATAATAGATCCCTCTGTGTAATGACTCTATATAATAGATCCCTCTGTGTGTAATGACTATATAATAGATCCCTCTGTGTAATGACTCTATATAATAGATCACTCTGTGTGTAATGACTCTATATAATATAGGAGTTTCACTTTTTGCATTGAAGAAATGAAATAAACTAACTTTTGATGATATTCTAATTTTGTGAGAAGCACCTGTATATAGTATGAAGCCCTACTGCCCCATATCTGTATGTATAATTTGATGCACATGACTCGCCCCCTGGGCCGTGGGGTACACGGAACCGGGCCTTCTAGTGTACGGTGCTGATGGGGGTAGTAGTGGTAACCCGATCCCGTGGCTCAGGGTGGTCAGACCAAATGGTGGCAGTCTATTTATCAGTGTTTTGAATGTCCGACTACGCCACCCGTGGATTGCGGTCAGGGATAACCGCCGCTGCGAGGCAGACTGCTGAGGCTGGTGTTGGTGTGCAGCACAGGTGTAGGATAACTCCCCACGGGAAGAGTGTAGCCTCAGGGCAGTGTAGGTGGATGTTGGGGGTGATAGTGCAGGCCGCAATAGTAAGAGTTCAGAGTCCGCTTCAAACAGTTCAGGGTCTTTATTGTAGATATTATTAATGACCCAACAGTACCGGTTAGGAATGGGCCTGGGTGTCTGAGAGCATTCGGGCGAGCCCCACTGGTCAGGGTGAGTGTGTAGGCCTACCGTTCTCTCTATGCTCTTTCTGACTATCCCCCTTTTCGTGGTGTAATAGCCCACGTCCCTGAACTGGCCGTGTACTTCTCGCCTGTATGGCATGCGACTAGGGCCTTGGGTATCTGTTGCTTGCTCCTCGCTGTACTGGTCCCTCTGTGTGGCGGAGCCTCCAGGATTCTTAGGCCAAGGGACCTGAAATCCCTCGCAGGTTGGTTCTCTGCTGCTGGGCTTGTAACCCTGACAGCCCCGGACCCCAATGCCCGGTAGATTGGTTCTCTTCCAGGACCGGCTCTCGTCGCCTCTGTCCCTGGCTTGCAGTTTCTCCTCTGCCTCACGGACTCCTCAGCTACAGCTGAACTGTCCCTCCTTCTCTGGGACTAGTCTCACTCCTGAGCTAGGTCTTCCAGTTCTCTCTAACCCTGCCCCCAGTTCCAGCTTTTATAGGGGCAGCCAGCTCCCCCTGCTGGCCTGGGACAGGAGGTGCTGTATGCTAATTGTCCCTAACCAGTGGACCTCCCTCCTGCTCTCAGACACAGATTATTGTTTGTGGCATCCAGGCCTGGGGTGACACATTCTCCCCTAGTAAAATTTAGTACTTCGGACTAAACAGGAACCACAAATACAGGGTATAAATGACAACATAACATATACACAAGTATATTTTGTCCTTGAGGTCACAGCGCTTCCGTGACCGGGTGTCCATGTCACCCAACAAGGTGAAGTTTTCCACGGTGTGGGGACCTGTTTCCATAAACCCCAAGTTCCTGGCCTTGGGCGTGGCGACAAGGCTGAGCTCTCTACTTTGGGCCACAAGGAGGCCACACCGGACAGATTTTTCTTCCGTGGCCATCTTCGAAAGAGGGCACCAAGTGCAACTATCTACAAGACAGTTCCGGTTATTCAGCGTCCATAACCTGTTAGTCCATGAACTAGAAAGACTGGAAAAACATAATTAGCAACCAGGCAACAAACATAAAACATTTACAATATACAGCATTTAGATCTTCCAGCGAGCTGGTATTTGCCCCCTAGTGCTCCGGGTTGACCTGCGTAACCCACTGTCTGGTGGTGGTCTAACCTGACTTTCCCCACTAGCATTCAGGGTACAGCTTCTAGCTGGGTTTACAGGCAGTGCAGGCAGCTATCTGCGAGTCCTTTGACTTACCGCAGGTATGGCAGGCTCACTGTCAGCAGAGGGTTGACTCTCTTGGGCTGCTGGCATGGGTTCTTCTGCCTCTAGGGCTGCTTGGTCTTCTAATTCCTCCTGCTCTCCTGTAGGTTCCTGCTGGGTTGGTTGAAGGAAGTGTAGGACGGGTACCACTATTGCATCATTTATCCGAGTCCAGGACCGGGGGAACTCTCCAAGAACTGTGCTGATCATTTCTTTCTTGTCTTCTGCGGGTTCAAGGTCATCTTGATCTTCTCCTGCACTCTGTAGTTGCTTGGGGCACCTTTTTAGGTGGTCTCTGGAGACGGTGCTAGTGGTTTCTCCTCCATCCTTGGTAATTACACATACCTTCGGGTTGTTGTGGTTGGACTGCAGTACTGTGTACGGGTCGCTCTCCCACTGGTCATCTAGCTTGTGAAGCCTTCTCTTCCGCTTCAGGACCTGCTCACCAGGTTCCAGGGGACCAGCAGGGGCGTGTTGGTTGAAGAGCCTCTCTTGCTTTTCTCTCGCTTGAGCCAGACTCCTCTCCACACTCTCCTGTACCTTCTTGTACTGTAGCCGCCGTTCCGTATCCCAGTCCGCGTCTGGGGAGGTGTCCTCGGGGGTCAGGACTCCCATCTCCAGGTCTATCGGCAGCTTACCTGGTCTTGCCCTCATCAGGTAAGCCGGGGTGCAATTTGTAGCATTCACCAGGATATGGTTGTATAAGTCTATCAGGTCTGGCAGCTTCTCCGGCCACAGGCTGCGTTCTTCCAGGGGCAACGTTTTGAGGAGATCAATGACGATATTATTCATTTTCTCACATAGCCCGTTGGTTTGTGGGTGGTAAGACGTTGTCCGAATCTTCTTACAGCCGTAGAGGTTGCAGAACTCCTGGAAGATTTCAGCCTCAAACCCTGGACCTTGATCTGTCAAGACCTGTTCCGGATACCCGTGTGGACGGCAGAAGTGTTGTTGGAAGGCTCTGGCCGCTGTTTGGGCTGTCAAGTCTTTAACAGGAACCACAACCAGGAACCGGGAATAGTGGTCCACTATTGTCAGGGCATAGACATAGCCCAACCGGCTTGGAGCCAGTTTCACATGGTCCAGAGCTACCAGCTCAAGAGGCTGCCTGGTGATGATGGGCATCAAGGGCGTCTTCTGGCTGGTACCGTCCTTCCTTCTGAGGTTACATGGGCCGCAGTCCCTGCACCACTTCTCTATGGCCCCTCTCATTCCGACCCAGTAGAACCGCTCTCTCAGTAGGAACTCCAGTTTCTTCCACCCGAAGTGTCCCGCTCTGTCATGGTAGGCCTCCAGGACCATTGCTGCATCTCGTCTCGGGACCACTACCTGCCAGGTCAGCTCGTGCGTCCGGTGGTTGACAAGCCTTCTGCACAGCTTACCTTCGTAGAGGAATAGCCTGCTTTTCTCCTTCCATAACTGCTTGGCTTCCTCTGGAGCGTCCGAGCCAGGGCTAGCGTCTGCCTGGGTCAACAGGTCTTTCACCAGGCGAATTGCAGGGTCATTATCTTGCGTTTCAGCCCAGCCGTGGTGAGGTAAGGGATTGAACATGACAGTGGTCAAGTCTTTGTCTCTTACACGGTGGGAGTACTGAGTGGCCCCGTACCGGTGGAATGCAGGGAGCTCTATTTCCTCCAACTCATCTGGATCTTCTCCCTCATCAGGCAAGTGGGGAATTCTCGATAGGGCATCTGCATTGACATTGGCTCGGCCTGCCCGGTACTTGATAGTGAAGTCATAGTTTGCTAGCCGGGCCATCCACCGCTGCTCTAGGGCACCAAGTCTCGCATTGTCCAGATGTGTCTACGGATTGTTGTCCGTGTACACAGTGAACTTCACAGAGGCCAGGTAATGCCTGAAACGTTCTGTTACGTCCCACACCACTGCCAAGGACTCCAGCTTAAAGGAGCTGTAATTCTCCGGGTTTCTCTCGGTGGGCCTCAGCTTCCGGCTGGCGTATGCGATCACCCTTTCTCTGCCCTGTTGGTTCTGTGACAGTACGGCTCCCAGCCCCACATTACTGGCGTCTGTGTGGAGGATAAAAGGCTGGCCATAATCAGGGTAGGCCAGGATCTCATCCCCCGTGAGGGCCATCTTCAGCTGGCGGAAGGACTCCTCTTCCGGCTTGTCTCACTTGAAGGGTGGCTTTTGGCTTCTGGTCTTAGATTGTCCTATAAGGAGGTCCTGCATAGGGGCTCCCATCTTGGTGAACCTGGGGATGAACCTTTGGTAGTAGCCTACCAACCCGAGGAACTGCCTCACTTCTTTTATGTTAGAGGGGCTTGGCCAGTTCTTTATTGCCGTGATTTTGTCAGGGTCGGGGGCTACTCCTTCTGCACTCACCACATGTCCCAGGTACTGTACCTTCGGCTTTAACAGATGGCACTTGGAGGGTTTCACTTTCATGCCAAAGCCTGCCAGGGCATCGAACACCTCGGCCAGGTGCTTTAGATGGTCCTCGTAAGTCTTCGAATAGACAATCACGTCGTCCAGGTAAAGTAGGACGGTCTCAAAGTTTCGGTGCCCTAGACAGCATTCCATCAGCCTCTGGAAGGTCCCGGGTGCGTTGCAGAGCCCGAACGGCATATAGTTGAATTCACTTAATCCCATCGGGGTGGTGAAGGCGGTCTTCTCCTTATCAGCCTCTGCCACAGGAACCTGCCAGTACCCACTAGTAAGGTCCAAAGTAGAGAAGAAATTAGCTGATTTTAGTGCGACCAAAGACTCCTCTATTCTAGGCAACGGGTATGCGTCTTTATGGGTGATACGATTGACTTCTCTATAGTCCACGCACATTCTCATAGTACAGTCTTTCTTTTTTACCAGAACCAAGGGGGCTGCCCAGGGGCTACAACTGTCTCTAATGACCCCGGCTTCCTTCATTTCTCTCAGCATGCCCTTTGCGTTCTGATAGTGTGCGGGGTGGTACAGATCTGTATCTTTCTTTTATTGGTGGGTGGCTCCCCATGGGGATGTGGTGTTCTACCCCTTTCACTCTGCCGAAGTCTAGCGGGTGCTTACTAAAGATTCTCTCGTACTCTTGAACCACCCGGTAGACTCCTTGTTTTTGGTGCAAGGGAGTGGAGTCAGCACCCACGTGGAGTTTCTGGCACCAGTCCTCCTTGGGTTTCTGGGAACCATTACCCTCTGCTTGGGGAGATGGAGGCAAGGGTTCCATGGCCCTGACAGCATTGTGTTCAACAGTATACAATTTGGCTAGTGTAGCGTACCAAGGCAAGTGTACTTCCCTTTCCCCAATGTTTAAGATCCAGACGGGCACCCTTCCATGGCGGACATCGACCACCCCCTGGGCTGTCAAAATGGTGGGCCTGCTGTCTGAGTACACGGGTTCTACCATGGCTTGGTAGTCTCTCCCTCTTAACCCGATTGCATTCCGACACCAGATCATTTCACTTTTGGGGGGCATGGCAATGGGGAACGGGTCGCTCATCCATTCCTCACGCTACCGATCTCACCACCAGACAGTTCTACCTGTTGCCATCTCATCAGGGCTCTTATCTCCTTCTGGAGGACCCTCTGCTGGCTGGAGCTCACATTCATCGCCACCTGCTGCAAAATTACAATGGCTTCTGAAAGACAATTTTCAATCACATTAGTACCCAAGGTTATTTTAGGGTGACTTTCTCGACGGTCAATGTCCACAATGATCACTCCCTGTGCCGGCAGTTCAACTTTACCAATCTTAATGGTCATCTCTCTGAACCCCACCTGCGGCACGGGTTGACCATTGCTGGCGATGATGCTCAAGTCATCATCTGGATAACGAGTTATATCAGTGTCACTCCAGTACTGCTTGAAAAGTACATATTGGATGGTAGTCACTTGGGACCCGGTGTCCAGCAGTGCACTCATGGGGATACCGTCCAGCACTACGGGTAAAACCGGGCGTTCCCCTACCTACTTATCACGCCAATTAGATGGGCCTGATGACCTTATGCCTGGGGGTTGGCCCTTTGCCCCAGGTCGGACCCATTTAAAGTACAGTACCTGGCTACGTGTCCCGGCTGGCTGCAACGGCGGCAAATCGGCTGTCCATCCTCAGTGTAATGATCGGCGGGCCTCCCTCTGAACGACGGGATCCTCCTCCGTCGACGCCACGGGACATCCTCCGGACTGGAAGCCAGCTTGATTGGTCCTGACGGGTCCATCTGTAACGACTGTACGGTCCTGGACAATGCAGCAACACTCTTTGTTAGTTCTTGGACCTGATGGTGCAGGTTTGCAGGCGGGGATGGATTTAGGGCCTGCGCATCAGCCCCCACAAGGTCTGCGGGATAGGGTGCCGCCCCCTGGTGGTAAGGGATGGCAGGGCGCCGGGAAGCTACAGCGCCACCCGGTGCAGGTTCTCGGAGCACCCGGATGGCCCTATCGTTGAACTGTGCAAAAGTCAAATCGGGGTTCTGTAGGGCCATGAGGCGCAGCTGGGTTCTGTGGGCGCTGGACAGCAGACCTTCTATGAACTGGTCAGTCAATAGTTTATCTGTATCCTGCACGCTGCCAGGGTCAGCTTGCTTAATTGCCCCCAAGGCTTCCTGTAAATTTAGGGCATAATCTCGGATGCTATCTTGAGCTCGCTGCTTACATCCATAGAACCGCATTTTGATTTCTGCTGAGGTACGGGTATCAAAGGTGTCCCGTAGACGGGTCAGAACCCCCCTTACAGTCCTTTTCTCCTCAGCTGTCCAAGACTTTACCTCCCGCTGGGCCGCACCAGTTAACTGCCCTATCAGTATGCTTACCTTCTGTTCTTCTGTCAGGGGATAAACTTTGAACAGGCTATACAGCCTTTCTTTAAAGTCGCCCAAGGTATGCGACTCGCCGGCATACTGGGGCAGCCAGGCCGCTCCGGGGATATAGGCAGGGGTGGATTAAGAGTAGCAAGGGCCCCGGGCAGTTTAGAAGGCGCGGGCCCCCTCCACACACCTGATTTATCACGTGACATGTCACATGATCCCCTGTGATAGATCATGTGATAGTTCATGGGAAATTAATTTGGCATAATATTAATTGTGCTGCCTCATCTGAGAGCAGCACAATATTGGGGCAGATACCCTGATTCCAGCGATGTGTCACTTTTTCAGCTACTTGTTGCCATTTTGAGAAAATCACCGTTTTACCTGCTGCAGATCTAGCAGCTCTCTGAATGCTGCGCTCTGTATAGCCCCACCCACACCACTGATTGGCAGCTTTCTGCCCATGCTCAGTGTACACAGAAATCTACTGATCAGTGATGGGGGTGGGGTCCTACAGAACTTACTAGTCATCTAGTGATAATTACCTTCTGACAAATCAATGATTTTATCAAAACAACACTAAACAGCCCAGTAAGTGACACATTACTGGAATCAGTGCCTCTAACCCTAAATTATGCTGCTCTCAGATTAGGTGGCAAAAACCTGATGACAGATTCCCTTTAAAAGAGCTGTAAAGACAAAAAAGTTTGTATTAAAAAAAATACAAGCCATTTGTTAAATTAACTTTTTTTCATTGTTAATTCACATTAGACTGTATCTTCAACACTTTTGTCAGCAGGTCTTATTACAGACTCTGAATAGGGCAGCTCTCTCCCTCTCCCTCAGCAGAAAGTCACAGCATGGTTAAAAAACTGGATCTTTTATGATTTTCTCATAATAAATAAAAAGGACATGCAAGTCCTCCAAATTATTTTTCGTTTCTCTATAGGGAAGGTCCTAAATCTTTCTTGCTCTTTAGTTGATCACATGTCAAAAATGCAAAGCATTTACTATGAACTCGCCTAAAAAAATATACACTTGGAGAGTAATATCATCATCTGCATGTAAATATTCCTTGACTCTAAGGGCTCGCTCACACTGTCGTATAACACGGCCGAATGCTATGTGATGTTTTATCGGATAGGACTCGGCTCTATGTTATACTATGGGACAGTGCGATTATTGGCATGAGAAAATAATCTCATTCGATATTCGGACCATGTGCACCCATACAAGTCTATGGGTGCACGTAAAACATTGGACTGCACTCGGATGTCATCCAAGTGCAGTCCGATGAACACTCACAGAGACTATGGAGAAGATGGAGAAAGTAAGTTCTCCATCTTCTCCATATCTGTGCTGCGAGAGAATCGGATCACACTCAGTTGAAGCTCTGACAGAGTTTGAGCCGAGTGTCATTAGCTTAATTGGCCCTATTCTCTTGCATGAGAGAATATATGGCTTAGTGAGTGGACCCTAAAACTGAATAGTAGTGACGGACAGGCACCACACAAGCGGGATCCATGTAGCTCTCAGGTGTCATGTAGGTAGGGCTTCATTCCATGGGGTAGAGCTTAATTTCAAGGTATATAAAAAAAATGGACTTCAAATAAAAATTAAATAAACACAAAAAGCACTAATTGAATTATTTTTTCATATTTATGTTTGCAGCCCCTTTAAAAACCCTTTGAGGACCAAGGCACATATATGTCCCATAGTTTTAAACTGGAAAAAAAATTGATTGAATAAAATTTAAGGTCCTCCAAGGTTTAAGTAGGTCATAAATTCATATGAATACTTGCTCATACAATTGCACATGCCAAAAGATGAAGAAGAACAGAATCAAAAATATGACATTAAGTGGAACACTTACAGGTATTCAAGGTGAAAGAGACCAGCAAAGGCATCGTCTCGAATGACAGTAAATGAGTTAGAATTCAGCAAGCTGAAAATGAAGACAGCAGGTTAGAAGCGAACCAGACTTTATGGTGCTCAGAATTAGTCAAGCAGAATTTATTGACTGCTCTTGCAAAACACTGAGACTCCCGCTGTGTATAGATGGCTCCGTGCGGCCTCCCGCTGTGTATAGATGGCGCCGTGCGGCCTCCCGCTGTGTATAGATGGCGCCGTGCGACCTCCCACTGTGTATAGATGGCGCCGTGCGGCCTCCCGCTGTGTATAGATGGCACCGTATAGATGGCTATGTGCGGCCTCCTGCTGAGTATACGTGTATAGCTGGCTACGTGCGGCCTCCTGCTGAGTATAGATGCCGCACGGCGCTCCCCCCAGAGACAGCAGGAGGCCGCACAGCGCCATCTATACTCAGCGGGAGACCGCACGTAGCGATCTATACACAGCAGGAGGCCGCACGGCGACATCTATACTCAGCGGGGGGCCGCACGTAGCCATCTATACACAGCGGGGGGCGCACGTAGCCATCTATACACAGCGGGGGGCGCACGGCGCCGTCTATAAACAGCGAGGGGCCGCACGTAGCCATCTATACACAGCGGGAGGCTGCATGGAGCCCCCCCAGAGACATCAGGAGGCCGCACGGCGCCAACTATACTCAGCAGGAGGCCGCATGCAGTCATACACACACACAAACATATACAGACACGCATAAACACATTTGAAACACAAAAATACATACAAACAGGCATCACACAATGACATCTGCCCACACACACACACACACACACAAACAGACAGACATCACACACACACACACCTGCCCACACACACACCTGCCCACACACACACACCTGCCCACATACACATCTGTGTGTGTGTATGTATAGTGTGTGTGTGTGTGTATAATGTGTGTGTATGTATACTGTGTGTGTATGTATAGTGTGTGTGTGTGTGTGTATAATTTGTGCGTGTTTATTTTTTTTTTAAGTTAAAAACAAGTAAAATGCTTGTGGCATCAATATCAAGACTCCAGATATAAGGGCCTATTCACACTGAATTTTGCAATGCATTCATCTCCTCTTTCCAGGCTTCTATCTAAATCCCTGAAAAATGGCATTCAGATGTGCCTTGACATAGCCATTGATTTGAACAAAGGCAAACCGAGGCTAAAGTCTGAATCTTTAGGCTCCATTTTCTCTGCTTTCAGATGTCTCATTTCAGACAGCACAATCCTGAATTTCAGGGATTCAGTTGTAAGCCTTGTGTAAAGACCTGAATGCAGCGCTGAATGTAGTGTGAATAGGTCCTTACATCCTACACCACCTCAGGGGATTGTTGATATGGAGTATTGCCCCTGGGTGGCCGCAGTTATGACCACCACCAGGGCTCGCGGTCACCCACCCTAACTTTGGTATTCTGGGGAGCTGGTATAATGAATATCTGAGAAGAGCCCTAGAGAAGCAAGAACATTGGACAACCAAGAAGTGGTGGCCTCAAGTCAGGTGTAGTGTTCAACAGGGCAAGACTTTCTAACCTGCCCACACACACACACACACACACATATACACACACACACCTGCCCACACAGACACACACACACACCTGCCCACAGAGACACACACACACACCTGCCCACACAGACACACACACACCTGCCCCCACACAGACACACACACCTGCCCACACACATACACATCTGCCCACACACACACACACCTGCCCACACACAAACACACCTGCCCACACACAAACACACCTGCCCACACACAAACACACCTGCCCACACACACACACCTGCCCACACACACACACACCTGCCCACACACATACACACCTGTCCACACACACACACCAACACCTGCCCACACACACACACACCTGCCCACACACACACACACCTGCCCACACACACACACACCTGCCCACACACACACACACACCTGCCCACACACACATCTGCCCACACAGACACCTGCCCGCAAACACACACACACACCCATATACACACACCTGCCCACACACACACCTGCCCACACACACACACACACCTGCCCACACACACACCCACACCTGCTCACACAGACACCTGCCCACACACACACACACACACACATATACACACACACATATACACACACACCTGCCCACACAGACACACACACATATACACACACACACATATACACACACACACCTGCCCACACAGACACCTGCCCCCACAGACACCTGCCCACAAACACACACACACCTGCCCACACACACATCTGCTCACACACACACACACTCACCATCCCCCGGCTCAATTCCTCCTGCCTGCTCTCTCTCTTTTCCGGTGCAGCACTGCAGGCCGGGGCGCACTGTGTGACGTCACAGCTAGGAGACACAGCCGCGCACAGGGCCATGTCTCCTAGCAGTGACGCGGCCGGGCCAGCACAGGGAAGTTAACTGCTGCAGTGCTGGCCCGGCCGATGAAGAAGTAGCGGTGGCCGCTGCTGGGGGAGCAGTCCAGGCCCCCCCCTCCCGCCACTGCTACCGCTATGTGCCGCGGCGGCCCGCACATATAATGAGGGCAATCCGGCATTAGACACCCCGCCTGGAGCCGCGGACCCCCTGCAGGCTCGGGGCCCTGGGCGGTCGCCCGGATTGCCCTCATTATAATCCGCCTATGGATATAGGGCATGGAAAACGGCATCACAGCTGCAGCGGCTACGCTGGTGGTAGAGGGTCCCTCCGCGTCCGACATCTTCCTCCCTCCTAATTAACCGTGGCCTACCTTCTGGCGATCCTCTTCTGTAGGCTGCGGCTTCCCTCGCGATGCTCTGGGAGAGGACCTTGCGTTGCTCGGTGATGACGTCGGCATCCTCTGGATCTCCATCCAGGACCTTGAGCAGCGTCTCAGCGTAGGGCGGGGCTTCAGGTCTCACGCGTTTTTGGACGTCCACGCCCCTCTTCTTCCCGCGCGTCGTCCCGAAGATGGCGCCCGATGGCAGGAAACGGCTTCGATTGGCGGGAAATGGCCCCAAATGGCGGGAAACTTCACTCAGATATGTATAGAGTCTTTTCCAGGCATGCAATACCCGTTTGTGGCGGGTTGGTCACAATTCTGCCGACTACGCCAAAGCTGACTCCCCCCCTGGGCCGTGGGGTACCCGGAACCGGGCCTTCTAGTGTACGATGCTGATGGGGGTAGTAGTGGCAACCCGATCCCGTGGCTCAGGGTGGTCAGACCAAATGGTGGCAGTCTATTTATCAGTGTTTTGAATGTCCGACTACGCCACCCGTGGATTGCGGTTGGAGATAACCGCCGCTGCAAGGCAGACCGCTTAGGCTGGTGTTGGTGTGCAGCACAGGGGTAGGATAACTCCCCATGGGAAGAGTGTAGCCTCAGGGCAGTGTAGGTGGATGTTGGGGGTGATAGTGCAGGCCGCAATAGTAAGAGTTCAGAGTCCGCTTCAAACAGTTCAGGGTCTTTATTGTAGATATTATTAATGGCCCAACAGTACCGGTTAGGAATGGGCCTGGGTGTCTGAGAGCAATCGGGCGAGCCCCACTGGTCAGGGTGAGTGTGTAGGCCTACCGTTCTCTCTATGCTCTTTCTGACTATCCCCCTTTTCGTGGTGTAATAGCCCACGTCCCTGAGCTGGCCGTGTACTTCTCTCCTGTATGGCTTGCGACTCAGGCCTTGGGTACCTGTTGCTTGCTCCTCGATGTACTGGTCCCTCTGTGTGGCGGAGCCTCCAGGCTTCTTAGGCCAAGGGACCTGAAATCCCTCGCAGCTTGGTTCTCTGCTGCTGGGCTTGTAACCCTGACAGCCTCGGACCCCAATGTCCAGTAGATTGGTTCTCTGCCAAGACCGGCTCTCGTCGCCTCTGTCCCTGGCTTGCAGTTTCTCCTCTGCCTCACGGACTCCTCAGCTACAGCTGAACTGTCCCTCCTTCTCTGGGACTAGTCTCACTCCTGAGCTAGGTCTTCCAGTTCTCTCTAACCCTGCCCCCAGTTCCAGCTTTTATAGGGGCAGCCAGCTCCCCCTGCTGGCCTGGGACAGGAGGTGCTGTATGCTAATTGTCCCTAACCAGGGGACCTCCCTCCTGCTTTCAGAAACAGATTATTGTTTGTGGCATCCAGGCCTGGGGTGACACACACACACTGCTCTATATTTAGTATGATGCCCCCACTCCTCCATATATATAGCATGATAGTCCCACTGCTCCATATACAGGTGCATCTCACTAAATTAGAATATCATCAAAAAGTTAATTTATTTCAGTTCTTCAATACAAAAAGCTGTCTTTCAGCTCATCTGCATTGTTGGGTCTGGTGTCTCTCATCTTCCTCTTGACAATACCCCATAGATTCTCTATAATAGATTCTCTATGGGGTTAAGGTCAGGCGAGTTTGCTGCCAATCAAGCACAGTGATACTGTTGTGTGTAAACCAGGTATTGGTACTTTTGGCCGTGTGGACAGGGGCCAAGTCCTGCTGGAGAATGACATTTCTACCTCCAAAAAGCTTGTCGGCAGAGGGAAGCATGAAGTGCTGTAAAATGTCCTGGTAGCCGGCTGTGCTGACTTTGGTCTTGATAAAACACAGTGGACCTACACCAGCAGATGACATGGCCTCCCAAACCATCACTGATTGTGGAGCCTTCACACTAGACCTCAAGCAGCTTGGATTGTGGACTCTCCACTCTTCCTCCAGACTCTGGGACCTTGATTTCCAAATGAAAATTGGAACTCTAGGACCTTGTGGAGTGTGTCAATGACTGCCTTCTGGACATCTGTCAAGTCAGCAGTCTTCCTCATGATTGTGGAGCATACTGAAACAGTATTGAAGAACTGGAATAAATTAACTTTTTGAAGATATTCTAATTTAGTGAGATGCACCTGTATATACTATGATGGTCCCACTGCCCCACATACATATAGTATAATGGCCCCACTACTCCATATGTAGTATGATGGACCCACTACTCCAGATATATAGTAGGATGGCTCCACTGCCCGATCATTTAAAAAAATATCTCACTTAATCCTGATTCCCTACATCACGGCCTCTGTCTCCTCTTCCATGGCGGGACAGCAGAGCAGAGCGATGCAATGATGTCACCGAGCCACCTGCGTGAGGATGCTGACATCTCGTTAACCGCAGGCCTATGGCGATCTGTGGCATATGAAAGAGATAGTGATAGGGCAGGGAGCTTGTGTCCCACTGCTTTATCATGCGACGCCTCTGCATAAGAGACATTAGGGCTACATTAGCTACGTCACAGAAGACACTAGAGCTGGAGTATATAGAATAGGAGACACTGGGACTGGCGTATATTCATCACAGGATACATTGGGGCTAGAGCATATACATCACAGAAGAAGCTGGAGTATATAGAATAGGAGACACTGGGGCTGGAGTATATAGAATAGGAGACACTGGGGCTGGCGTATATTCATCACAGGATACATTGGGGCTAGAGCATATACATCACAGAAGAAGCTGGAGTATATAGAATAGGAGACACTGGGGCTGGAGTATATAGAATAGGAGACACTGGGGCTGGCGTATATTCATCACAGGATACATTGGGGCTAGAGCATATACATCACAGAAGAAGCTGGAGTATATAGAATAGGAGACACTGGGGCTGGAGTATATAGAATAGGAGACACTGGGGCTGGCGCATATACAGTTCTGCTCAAAAGTTTACATACCCCGGCAGAATTTTTCCTTTCTTGGCCTTGTTTCAGAAAAAATGAATGATAACAAAAACACTTTTTCTCCACTCATGGTTATTGGTTGGGTGAAGCCATTTACTGTCACATTTCTGTGTTTTCTCTCTTTAAATCTTAATGACAACTAGTGATGAGCGAGCATGCTCGCTACTGCTCGGTGCTCGCCCGAGTATCTCACTGCTCGAGATGCTCTGCGCTCACCGAGTATTTCCGGGTTGGTCGGGCGGGAAGTCGGGACCCATCCCTGCATGTTTGGTGCTCTTTACAGAGCCAATGAACATACAGTGATTGCCTGCCATGCACTGTAATGCCATAGCCATGTTGGTTGTGGGCATTACAGTGATTGGCTGGCCGCACAGCGTCATCAGGTCTATATCTGACCTGGCGCCGCCATGCTCATCACAGTCACTCCGGATCAGACAGTGTAGGGAGAGCTGCTGCTGCGTTAGGGAGAGATTTGATCGTGCATTAGGTAGTGTAGTGAGAAAAACCGCACATTACACATATACATCTCAACAAACAGTCCTTCTGAGGACTAATCCATCTGCAGAGATATCAGGCAGGCAGTGTAAATAGGCAGGCAGGCAGTGTATATAGCAGACTGCAGTGCATATAGCACAAGAGGCTCCATTCCAATTCTGCCTTCTGCTGCTGTTAGATATTTCTATACAAAGGCCCAGGTCTCAGGGGCGAAGAATACTTTTCTTTGGATCTTAATCCTCATTATTTGCTTATAAAGCAATCCAGAGAACACCGTTTTTCTGCACCATTTGCTTGTTGGCACTGCAGAATACAGCCAGGTCCTTTCCATATTAGAGCGCTAGAAATCCAGCTATTTAAAACTGTGTTTTCTCCGTCACACAGATCACATATACGTTGTCAGAAAATACTGCCATTTCTGGCCTCCATTTTTTCAGTGTGTCAGTGAAGCAATTCACAGCAGTTTGCTGTTCACACTACTTACCTACAGGCCAGGTATTTAAAACTCTGTTTTCTCCATCACACCGATGACATATAACTTCGCTTGAAACTCAATCATTTGTAGTGAGCGTGGAAGATACTATCCTCCATTTAAAATGGGCAAGGCACGTGGCAAGGGACGGGGAACTGGACGTGATGGTAATGGTGCATGCAGAGGCCGAGGACAAGGCCGTGGGCAAGCCGAAATTGTGCCACAACAAACACCCACATCTTCTCGCCTGACCTTCCTGTCCCAATTTCTAGGGGACCGCAGCACACCACTATTGAACCCAGATCAGTGTCAAAAGGTTGTTGGTTGGATAGCGGATAATGCTTCCAGTCACTTAGCCGCCACCACCACCACCACCCTGTCTTCCACACGGTCAAGTCTCAGTAGCCATGAGTCTGGACCTCATATTCCTCACCCTGATCCTCCTTCCTCCCACCATGCCGAGTACCCAGAGACAATTGATCCCACACTTGGACAATCTGAAGAGCTGTTCACTTTTCCATTTACAGATTCGGGCCTCTCGCCCGGTCCACTTGAAGCGGGGCAAGAGGAGATCACGTGTAGCGATGCCCAAATATTTGAGCAGCCACGGTCACACGAAGGCGACGGTGGGAAACTGTCATAAGAGGTGGACGATGATGAGATACAATTGACAGAAAGTCAGGAATAGTACCAGGGTGCAGAAGTGGGAGACGAGGTGGTGGATGATATAGTAACTGACCCAACCTGGCAGGAGGACATGCAGAGCAAGGACAGCAGCACACAGGGGGAGGGAGGCAGAGCACCCCAACAGGCAGGAAGAAGCAGTGTGGTGGCCGCAGACAGAAGGCAGGCTACCGTTTCCCGTAACACCAACATGAAGGAAGTTGCCACTACAACTGTTAGGTCTTCCCGAGTCTGGTTGTTTTTTAAAGACTCTGCCGATAACTCCAAAAAGGCCATTTGCATCACGAGCCAGACCAGCATCAGCAGGGGTGGCAAAACGACCAGCCTGACCACCACCAGCATGATGAGGCACATGGCAGCAAAGCACTCGACTTTGTGGGCCGAACACCAGGGTCCAGGAACAGTGTCTACAGGTGGCACCATTGCTTCTTCTGCTGTTGTGCATGCAAGTCAATCCCCTGTCCATAGTGCATGCAAAGATGCCTCCTGCCCTGCTCCTGTCATTGCACACTCTCAAGTAGCAGCATCAGGAAGCACGTCCATGTCCTTGTCCCAGCGCAGCGTTCAGTTGTTCATACTCCAGTCCTTGGAATGCAAGCGCAAATATGCAGCCAACGTCCCACAGGCCACACTACTAAATTCTCACAATTCACGACTGCTTGGCTCGAAATGTTGCCTTTTAGGCTTGTGGAAACAGAAGCATTCCGCAACCTGATGACGGCGGCCGTCCCTCGGTACTCTGTCCCCAGCCGCCACTATTTCTCCCAGTGTGCCGTCCCCACATTACACAAGCAAGTGTCCCAAAACATTAGCCGTGCCCTCAACAACGCAGTTACCGGTAAAGTCCACCTAAACACGGACACGTGGACAAGTGCTTGTGGGCAGGGACGGTACATCTCGCTGATGGCACACTGGGTTAACATAGTGGAAGCCGGGACCCAGTCGGACCTTGGGACGGAACACGTCCTCCCGACGCCAAGGATTGCAGGCCCTAGGTCAATCAGGGTTGCCCCCACGGTCTACAGCTCCTGAACCTCATGCTCCTCAGCCTGCTCCTCCTCCTCAGCCTCCATCTCCGAAATGACCACATCAGTCACAAGCTGGAAGCACTGCAGCACTGCCTCGGCCAAGCGGCAACAGGCTGTGCTGAAGCTAATATGCTTAGGTGAAAAAACACACAATGCTGAAGAGTTATGGACAGCTCTGAAAGAGCAGGCAGATCTGTGGCTCAAACCGCTGAACCTACAGCCAGGCATGGTCGCGTGTGACAATGGCTGGAACCTGGTGGCGGCTCAGAGGCGAGGCGAGCTCACACACGTACCATGCCTGGCCCATGTGCTTAACCTCGTGGTTCAGCGGTTACTCAAATCCTACCCGGAGCTGCCGGATCTGCTTGTTAAAGTATGCCGCCTGTGTGCCCATTTTAGAAAGTCAGCTACAGCTTCCGCTGCCCTTGCAGTGTTTCAGCAGCGTTTGCAGCTTCTGGCTCACAGACTGGTGTGTGATGTCCCCACACGTTGGAACTCTACATTGCAGATGTTGGGAAGGATTTGTGAGCAGAAGAGGGCAGTTGTTGAGTACCAGCATCAAAAAGGCTATCGGTATTCAGTTCAGACTCCACACATAAGACCTCAGTAGTGGACGTGGATGTCAGACATATGTACCATCCTCCAAAACTTTGAGGACTCCACCAAGATGGTGAGCGGCGATGACGCCATAATTAGCGTCACCATCCCGCTTCTCTGTCTTCTGAAACGCTCTCTGCTCACAATCAAAGATGATGCATTGCAGGCGGAGCATGATAAGATGGAGCAATTAACCATACAGGGTGATTACACACAGCCAAGCCTCATCTCATCCCAACGTGGATTGGGTGACAATGAGGAAGAGGAGGAGGAGGAAGGACAGGAACTAGTTTCATGCACTATAGACGGTGCTATCTGCACAGCTGTCATACCGTCTGTTCAGCGTGGATGGCCAGAGGACAGAGAGGAGGAGGAGGAGAGCATGGTCAGTCATCCTCTTGGTGAGGACACGGAAGTCTTGCCTGTTAGTAGTCTGGCACGCATGGCTGAGTTTATGTTATGCTGCCTTTCCCATGACCCTCGCATTCTCAAAATTTTAGGTCATTACTGGTTGGTGACACTTCTAGACCCACTCTACAAGGAGAACTTTATATCTCTTATTCCTGAGGCGGACAGGTGTACAAAAATGAGGCAGTACCAGAAGGCCCTTGTTGCGGACCTATTAAAAAAATTCCCATCTGAAAACGCTGGAGGCAGAGGGCACACTTCGTTCGACAACCAAGGAATACAGGCGAGAGAGACACAACTTCAATCCAGCAGAGGCAGGGGAACACTGTCAAAGTTCTGGGAGAGTTTTCTCAGACCCTCCCATCGCACAGGCCCTGAGGCGCAGGGTACTCTCACAAGGAGTGCAAAGTTTGGGAAGATGCTGAGGGAGTACCTTGCCGTACCGTACCAACGTCCTCCGTGATTCCTCTGTGCCTTATAAATATTGGGTATCCAAGCTAGATATGTGGAATGAACTGGCTCTCTATGCCTTGGAGGTCCTGGCCTACCCTGCCGCCAGCGTTTTATCAGATCGGATTTTTAGTGCCGCTGGTGGAATTATAACTGATAAGCGCATCCTCCTGTCAACTGAAAATGCTGACAGGCTGACTCTTATAAAAATGAACAAGGGCTGGATTGGGCCAGACTTCTCAACACCACCGAATGATAGCAGCGTAACATAAACTCAAATCCAGTGTCTTTTCTTGGGAGGTGTATTCCCATGCACCTTTTCACACCCACACATGGGTATACGCTTCCTGATTTTGGCTATTTGCTCTTGTCCTCCTCCTTCTCCTCATCCTCCACCACCATATCACCAGGGTGACCGTGGTCCATGATGCAACACCCACATAATTTTTTTTAAGGGTGATTGACTCGCCCCTGGGCCGTGGGGCACTCGGAGCCGGGCAATAGGGAGACGGTGGGGGTAGTAGTGGCGACCCGGTTCCGTGGCTCAGGGTGGTCAGACCAGTGGTAGTCCTTTAGCCGTCCTAAGTGATGTCGGACTGCGCCACCCGTGGATTGCGGTTATTATGAACCGCCGCTGCAAGGCAGATCGCTGGGGCTGATGATGTATGCAGCTGAGGTAGTGTGACTCCCCACGGGAAGAGTGCAGCCCCAGGGCAGTGTAGTGGATGGTGGGGGTGATGGTGCAGAGAGTCCCAGTGCCGTTAGTGCTGGAGGAGCGAAAGAGTACACAGACAACGTACTGCAGTCCAATGTCTTTTACTCACAGTTCATGTACTCCGGGTCACTTCTGTCAGCAATGACCGCCCGAGCCGTGCTGCGTCCACCAGGTGAGGGGCTCGGTCAACCCCAGGCAGTTCAGGAGCATGACACAGGACCCCTTCAATCCTTTCTCTGGCCTGCCTCTCCAGTGACCCACTTTTGTCCAGCTGCCGCGGATTTGTGCGGGTAAATGTGGTTCCCGTTCCCCGCTGTCCTATATGGTGCCTTCCTAGCAGGTTTGATGAGGTGTCGCACCAATAAATGATCACAACCTCCGGTCTTTGGCTGAGGGCTGTTTCTCCTCCACCAACTTGGGATCCGGTACCCTTAATCTGCCTGACCCTTCACCCTGTATTCTCGTTGGTTCTTAGGGTCCCTTCTGCCGTCTTGTTCCTGAGCCCTTCTGTTTCTCTCTTTCTCTTTCTCTTCTGTTCCTTTCTGTTCTTGTTCCTTTCTGTTCTTGTTCCTTTCTGTTCCTGGCCTTCACCCTAGGCCTGCCTCGTGGAGCTGGGCCCAGACTGAGCCACAGCTCCCTGTCAGCCCTCTCTGGCTGAACTCCTTCTCTTACTCCACTCACTGAACTTCTCTTCTTCTCTTCTCTCTGTGCTGGCTGGGCCTCAGAGGCTAGGCCCGCCTACGGAGAAGAGCCCCTTGCAGAGGCCCCCACTCTGTCACTTCTTCTCTCTGACTGAACACTGTTCTAAGATGGTGCCCACCTTTTATACCTCCCTCTAGAACATGAGCCCAGGTGACCAGCAAACAATGGGCTCCTATCTACGCTCAGGAACCAACCCCTATCTGCTCCTACATCACTGGGTATTCCTACCCCCTCCCCACTCCAGCCAGGGACATGGTCTGTCGTGCCTGCATTTCTGTCTAATGGGAGCACCGTTGAGCTGTCCCTCGGAAATGGGGTGAGTGTGCTGTATGCAGCTAACTGAACCCTGGTCCACACTCCATCCTTACCCGGGAGTGGAATATCACACCTCTGGCAGAGGTGCAATACCCCTGTAGCGGTCGAGCCCTCGGGGCGCTACATTTTTATGATGCCCGTAAAAAAAATTTTTTATACAGTATGTTCATGTATACCCCCCAGGAGTAAATGTTTGTCAGCCCATACACTTAGTGCATGGCATTACAAGTATAGGAGGCCCGCTCCTTTCTAATGGTAACAATTTTTTATGATGCGCTCCTCCACGTCTCTTCCAAGGGCCATTGAAGTGCCTCCAAATTTTTGGCAGCTCTTGCAGTCACTGCATAGTCCAACACTATGGGAGACTCTCTCCTTTCTAATGGGAATTTGTCATTACTGTGGCCTGGTCTATGTGTCTTTAAATTCTTAGTGGGTTTTTTCCTAAACTTGGTCAGCCGGTGGACTCACTGCATACCCTATAACTGTATAGCAGACCCTCTCCTTTCTAATGGGAACATGTCGTACCTTGTTAATGTGGCCCTGCTCTGTGTGTCCTTAAATTCTTAGTGGGGTTTTTCCTAAAATTTGTCAGCCGTTGGATTCACTGCATACCCTATAACTGTATAGCAGACCCTCTCCTATCTAACGGGAACATGTCGTACCTTGTTACTGTGGCCATGCTCTTTGTGTCTTTAAATTGTTAGTGTTTTATTCAAAAATTTTGGCCACCCTTGCAGTCACAGCATGGGCATTACCACTATAGAAGACCCGCTCCTTTATAATGGGAACATTTTTTTTACTGAGACCCTCCTCTATGTCTCTTCAAAGGGGTATTAAGTTGCGTCCAAATTTTTGACAACCCTTGCAGTCACTGGATGCGCAATAACAGTATAGGAGACCCACTTGTTAATAATGGGAACAACAAAGCATAGCCCTCTGATGGCTCTCTAACAATAGCTAGGGCCGACTGCTGGCCTTTTAAGAATAGTAAGGGCCGTCTGATGTTCCTATAAAAATAGGCTTTATGACTTTCAGAGTCCCTCCATCATAAATAAAACAGGATGTGTCTGATGACACCACATTGCCAGATTAGGTTGTAAAATGTTAAAATGACTTTTCCCGGTGAATGCATTTGTCATAAAAAATAACATAAAAAAACATAACAATAGGATCTTTCTTTAGTATAAAAAACAGCATCACCAATTTAACCTCAATGTAATCACATTGTTCAGCTCATGCACCTCCTCCTCCATCTCCGAAATGACCACATCAGTCACAAGCTGACAGCACTGCTGCACTGCCTTGGCCAAACAGCAGCAGGCTGTGCTGAAGATAACATGCTTAATGCTTAATTAACAAACCGCCCAGCGCTGCATAGTTGTTGAAAGCTGTAATACAGCAGCTTGATCTGTGGCTCTCACCGCTGAACATACAGCCAGGCATGGTCGTGTGTTACAATGGGCGGAACCTGGTGACGGAGAAATGACAACCGGGGTAAATAAGGTTTCCCTATATGCCAGTCCTTTCACAGAGCTAAAGAATATGGCATGCTGTGAAATACAACTCCCACTGAGAAGCTGTTTCAGATTGAAAAACATTGTGCCCACCAGAGGATTTGTTTCTGAGGGCTAACCTTTCTCACCCGCTCAAGAGCCCCATAGCAGCTGCAAAGTTAGCGCTATCATGAACTCTCCTGAGGTAGAAGCCAAGGCACACCAGAGAATTCTCTGGTGGGACTGTCCAACCCTGTGGGAGAACATACAAATTTCTTGCAGATGTTGTCCTTGCTGGGATTTGAACCCAGGATCCCAGTGCTGCAAGACTTCAGTGCTAACCACTGATCCAATGTGCTGCCGTTCACCCTCTAATATCTAACAGGCTGGAGAAACTTGAACCTACTGCCACTCTATCATCAGCTCCTTTGTGAGAAAATTTATTTTGGCAGCCACTCAGTCTACCAAATAAAATTCCAGAGAAGGAAATTGAGGATGGCTTCGCTGCTGGTACTAGGGGCAGTGCTAATACCATGGTGTTGTACCATAGTTTGCTGGAAATATTCCAGGCTGGTAGGAGGCAAGAAAATTGCCACAGAAAAGTACCAGCAGTAATGTTCAGGCCACATTTCAAGTGCAAGCAGCTTTAGAGGGCTTCCTGGGAGAAATGACACTCAGGGTAGATACGGTTTCCCTCTATGCCAGTCCTTTCACTGAGCTAAATACAACTCTTATCAAAAAAAGTTGTGGACTGGCTCTGTACCGTCCCTGGCCACATTCACCTGTCCACGTGTTTGTGGTTAGGCAGTCCTTCTTAGTAAGTGCACTGGGTAGGGCATGGGTAATGTTGTGGGACCCGTGCTTGTGGAAGGCGAAGGCGATACCGGGAAAAATACTGGCGGCTGGGGACCGAGTATGGACACCCGGCCGCCGCCTGCATGAGGTTGTGAAAAGCTTCCACCTCCACAAGCTTAAAAGGCCATATTTCAAGTGCAAAGAGCTGCCCAGAAATCTGTCAGTTTAGTGTTGCGGCCTGTGGGTGGGCGGGTGGCTGGCTGCATACTTGCAATTGCATTCCAAGTAACAGAAAACTAAGCAGATGATGGCCTCTATCATCATCATGGCCTCACCTCGGCACTATGAACTCTCCTGAAGGAGAAGCCAGGGCCCGCCGGAGGAGTCTCTGGTTCTCTGGTGGGCCCGTGCAACCCTGCCGAAAAGCAGCCCTGGCTAAGAAAAGTGTGGGGGAAGGTTCCTGGACACTCTATGGCTGCTTTTTTAATGCGGATCGGCCATGCTTATGCATGTTATTTCTCAAAACGCATTACGGATCAGGCCATTTTCCAACTCTGTATTCAAGAAATTAAATGCGCAAAGAAAGATGTGTGTGTGTCAAAGCACCATTGACAAGTGCGAGTTGATGTTGGATGGGCTGCCATTGCTTCTGCAACAAGCTCAATTACAGGATTTTCTGGGAGAAATGACGCGCAGGGTAGATACGGTTTCCCTCTATGCCAGTCCTTTCACCGAGCTAAATACAACTCTTAGCAAAAAAAGTTGTGGACTGGCTCCGTACCGTCCCTGGCCACATTCACCTGTCCACGTGTTTGTGGTTAGGCGGTCCTTCCCAGTAAGTGCACTGGGGAGGGCACGGGTAATGTTATTGGACCCGTGGTTGTGGAAGGCGGAGGCGATACCGGGAAATATAGTAGCGACTGGGGACCGAGTATGGACACCCGGCCGCCGCCGGCATGAGGTTATGAAAAGCTTCCGCCTCCACGAGCCTAAAAGGCCACATTTCAAGTGCAAGCAGCTGTCAAAAATTTGGCAGTATAGTATTGCAGCCTGTGGGTGGGTGGCTGCCGGCATTCTTGTGCTTGCATTCCAAGGAATGGGGTAGGGACAACTGAACACTGCAGTGGGACAAGGACGTGGACGGTGATTGTTGCAAGTCTGCAACGACAGGTGCATGGCGGGAGGCATCTTCGCATGTGCCAAGGATCACTTATGATGGGCACACATTTAGGCAGTGACCTGGGATTCAGAGATGTTTCCAGAGGTCTTCCCCTTGCTGTTCCCATGTCTTTTCAGCACTGTATGCATGTGTCTGATGATGTGTCACACACCACATGGCCAGATAAGGTTGTAAAATGTTAAAATGACATTTCCTGGTGAATGCATTTGTCTTGGTTGAAAGCAATGCAAAAGTGCAAAAACGTTTAAAAAATGCTACGTGTGAACATAGCCCAAGGTGTGTAGGAGTATTTGTGTTTTTGTTTATTTATTTTGCCTTATATACAAGTCATCACCCTGGAAAGGATGTTCCTTACGCCGTAAAAGTGGCGTAATACTCTGACGACGTTGTTGACAGCAGTGATCTGGGAGTCAGAGATGCTTCCAGGGGTCTTCCCCATGCTGTTCACATGTCATTTGAGCACAGTTCCCATCGATTTGGGTAATTTTTAGGCCTTCTGCAGACCGCCGTGGGGAGCCACCTGAAAAATGCTCAAGTTTCCCCTAGACTTATATTGGGCTCATTGCTCGGGTTGAGCACCCGAGTATTTCAATTTGCTCGACCCGAGCAACGAGTACTCGAGCATTTTAGTGCTCGCTCATCACTAATGACAACCAAAAACATCCAAATAATCCTGATCAAAAAGTTTACATACCCTGATGATTTTGGCCTGATAACATGCACAGAATTTGACACAAATGGGTTTGAATGGCTACTAAAGGTAACATCCTCACCTATGACCTGTTTGCTTGTAATCAGTGTGTGTGCATAAAGCTGAGTGAGTTTCTGGGATCCAGCCACTGACTTTTCTGGATTTTGAGATGGGGAAAGCAAAAGAATTATCAACGGATCTACGGGAAAAGGTAGTTGAACTGTATAACACAGGAAAGGGAGGCAAAAAGAGTATAACACAGGAAAGGGATACAAAAAGATATCCCAGGAATTGATAATGCCAGTCTGCAGTGTTCAAACTGTGATTAACAAATGGAAAATCAGATGCTCTGTAAAAACCAAACCACAGTCAGGTAGACCAACAAAAATTTCAGCCACAACTGCCAAGAAAATTGTTCGGGATGCAAAGAAAAACCCACAAATAACATCAGCTGAGAACACACTTAGGGGTGTACTCACTTTTGTTGCCAGCGGTTTAGACATTAATGGCTGTGTGTTGAGTTATTTTGCAGGCACACCAAATTTACAGTTAAACAAGCTGTACACTGACTACTGTACATTGTATCAAAGTGTCGCATCTTCAGTGTTGTCCCATCAAAAATATATATATGTATTCCGGCCCATTTTTGGAGTTTTGTGTGAAATTATGTCCAATTTGCCTTTTTTTTCTCAGTTTTTTTGTGTTGTTCCAATAAACACAAAGGAAATAAACATGCGTGTAATAAAACATGTGTAATTTTCTGAAACAATTTCAAGGGTGCCAGCACTTTCCGCCATGACTGTATATGCAGGTAGAGTCCTTAACCCCTTTACAACCCAAAGTGGTTTGCACGTTAATGAGAAGGCCAATTTTTACAATTCTGACCACTGTCACTTTATGAGGTAATTACTCTGGAACGCTTCAACGGATCCCCCTGGTTCTGAGAATATTTTTTCATGACATATTGTACTTTATGATTGTGGTAAAATTTCTTCGATATCACTTGTGTTTATTTGTGAAAAAAACAGATATTTGGCGAAAATTTAGAAAATTTTGCAATTTTCAAAATTTGAATTTTTATGCCCTTAAATCGGAGAGATATGTCACACAAAAAAAGTTAATAAATAACATTTCCCATATGTCTACTTTACATCAGCACAATTTTGGAACCCAAATTTATTTTTATTAGGGAGCTATAAGGGTTAAAATTGACCAGCGATTTCTCATTTTTCCAACAAAATTTACAAAACCATTTTATTAGGGACCGCATCACATTTGAAGTCACTTTGAGGGGTCTTTATGACTGAAAATACCCAAAAGTGACACCATTCTTAAAACTGCACCCCTCAGTGAATCGGGTCATCATGGCAACATCCGGGAAGCCGCGGCACACATTGCTGGACGCCGGCAGGAGAGGTGACTATCCCGATCACCTCCCCTTGCCCCCGCAATGCTGCGAACGACTTCGATCCCAGCATTGCGGGGGTTAATGTGCGGGACCTCTCCCAGCACATAGCACCGGGTGTCAGTTGTGACAATCAGTTGACACCCGGCGGCGATCACGCCCGCACAGCCTGTGTGCGGGCGCGATCGCAAAGATGTACTAATACGTATCAGGCTCTTAAGTCCCAGGGCGCAGATACGTATCAGTACGTCTTGGGCTTTAAAGAAGTTAAAATTATGTGAAAATGGGAAAAGTCACAAAACTTTGCAACTTTTCAAGAGCTTTATGCCAGTTTTCTGGCAAAAACACTGGTGAATCGGGTTCATAATCTCTAATCCTTTCAGCTCCCTTTAATTAGACTACTTTCAACAAACTAATTATAAGTATTGGGTCTGTTTTTTTTTAATGCTTTTAAAATAATTGTAAATATTTTCAATCCCCTTTTGTTATAAGGATTTCCCAAAAATTAGCTAATCATAGGTTGTCCTGCATTCGTGACAGTGATTGACTGCGCGGTCACTTGGAAGTTTACATTGGCATCACTACAGGGCCGGTAAAGAAGGACTGTCAGGGACCCCCAGAGTGTGGTAAAATGCGCCAACTAATTCATAATTCATTTAATTCTCACACAATATACTAAATTAGTGTAAGTCTACAAAAAAGCAACAAAACTTGGTGCTAAAAAAATTGAGCATAACTTTTTGAAAAATGAACCAGGTTATGCCAAATCTTACATATTTTGTGACTTTGTGATCAGTTATCAACACAAATATTTTACTCAAATTACCAGATCGATGGATAAGAATTGGGACTTTTCCCTAAATCTCTCCAAAACATCACCGCTTATAGAAGACCACCCTCACATCCAGATCAGATTTTCTGTGAGAGATGCCCAGATTCATAATATAGTATGCATACTGGCCATCTATGAGAAGTCCACCCCAATGGAAGTCCAGTTATTAAAGAGGATTTTACTGTTTATATAAGGGGCAGACAATGACAGTGAAGGGCCCTTAATCAGGACTTCTGATCTGGGCCCCCCACCCTCCATCAGGCACCACCTACATATACATTTCCATGTATATTTATATTAGGCACACATATAAAATTTGCACATGCTAATACTCTATACACATTTTAACGTATGCATATGTGGCACCCCAGGGGTCTGGTTTCCACAGTAACAGCAATGTTATGTCTGAGAGCAGGTGGGAGGTCTCTTGGTCAGGAATCCTATGCATGCCACACCTCCTGCCCAGTCCTGGGAGGGGAAGGACTTCCCCTATATAAACCTGGGGCTGAGGCAGGGTTAGAGAGTTCAAAGGGAGAGTTGAGCCAGGAGGGCGGACAGGGAGCTGTGGCTCCGGCTGGGCCCAGCTCCCGGGCCATGCCAGAAGTAGAGACAGAGAAGAGAAGCAGCATAGGAAGAAACAACAGGAGCTCTGTGGGAGCAGTGCTACAAGGAGTCAGGGGCTGGCAGCTGCAGAGCTCGCCCTGACTGAGAAGTTATCACCGGACCCGGAGTCCGAGGCTGTGGGGACTAACCCTTACCCAGCAGCAGAAACCGTCCGGCAGGGGATTTCAAGTCCTCTGGCCCAGAAACCCGAAGGCACGGTCACACGCGTGGGACCAGCACCGCCGTCGTGGAGCGGAAGGCACTAGAAGGCCCCGAGTCACCGGCCATACGGGTGAGCACCACACGGTACACTCAGGGACGTGGGCTACTTTTACCCGCCTCTAGCAAGGTAGCCAGAAGAGTACAGTTAGTTGGGAAGGCCTACAACTCCACCTGGCCAGGGGAGATCCCATCTGCTCAAGGACTGACCAGGCCCCGATCGCTAGCAAGTACTCCGGGAGGGTCTGTCTTTGTCACCAGTAAAGACCCTGAACTACACCGCATCGTCTCTGAGTGGTTCCTGCTACCCCCATCTTCCACGTCGGCTGCCCTGAGGCCATACCCCTCCCGTTGGGGGTTATACCATCCACGCTGCAGCATCCTTCCACCGGCCTCAGCGGTCTGCCCTGCAGCGGCAGCTCCATAGCTGCATTCAACGGGTGGCGTAGTCATCCTACATCTACTGCTAATATACCGCCACTTAGTCTGACTCCCTGGGCACGGACCGGGTCACCGCCACGAGACTACTACCCCTATCAGATCCGGCTCCGGGTAGTCCCTGCGTGCGCAACGCTACGTCACATAGGCCCAGGGCGCGTCACATATACATAGTGCACACAAACATAAAATACGGACATACACATAAGATGCACATACACAGTATAGAGTCCCGGTAGTCCTCATAGTTTTAAGCATGGACCCTGGCAAATTGTAGACGGACTTTTATTGTTCATGGGCTTTAAGGGAGAGAGGCTTCCTTTGTGGAGGACACTCATGAATGCCATTCATTTGCAGTGTACACCGTGTCGTGTCATGGAAAACACTCACCCTAGTTTGGCTTTCTACTTCTTCAGCTAATAGCAATGAATTTGCCTGTCGATTTTCTTCTCATCAGAAGATGCTTTTGTTTAGATGTTAACTTCCATCTGACTGATAAGAAAAGCTTTGCTGATCTTCTTGTAGACTTCACATTTTTTGTAAAGAAATTATTTTCTTTCTCAGAAATGTCTTGTGACATTTCTCTTCTATGTGGTGCCACTTACCCTTCTCATCAGAGGACGCTTTTGTTTAGGTGTTAACTTCCATAGTCGGCCTGGACGTCTCTGTAAGATGGTTGCAGTTCCATCTTTGTTATAGTTTTGCATCACTTTTGCTACAGTATTCTGACTGATAAGTAAAGTTTTGCTGATCTTCTTGTAGACTTCACATTTATTGCAAAGAAATTATTTTCTTTCTCAGGTTTTGTGACATTTCCCTTCTATGTGGTGCCATTGCTGATAGCATGAAATGGGAAGGAGTTTTCTTTATTAAGTAACTTCCTTTTACAGACACCTGTCTGCTGGACATCTGTTTAATGAATAATTACACTTACCTGTGGTTCAGTTCTTGTTAATTAGAATTTTGTTGTCTAAACTTAGCTTTTCTCTTAAGACTGTTACTGGGATGTTCTCATTTTTGAAACATGATCTTGAATGAGTTTGTTAAGAAAATTACTTTTTTGGGGTCTGCAAAATACCAAATCTTGTTTGCATTCAATGGCTCAAATTTGCGAGAGTATTTTGTAGTATGGTATCCCATATAAAATGATGATTCTGAAAGGAAACTACAGGTTTGCTGACAAATCTATTTGGGTGTACTGATTTATGCTAAACACTGTATATATATATATATATATATATATATATATATATATATATATACAGTACAGACCAAAAGTTTGGACACACCTTCTCGGTTAAAGATTTTTCTGTATTTTCAAGACTATGAAAATTGTACATTCACACTGAAGGCATCAAAACTATGAATTAACACATGTGGAATAATATACTTAACAAAAAAGTATGAAACAACTGAAAATATGTCTTATATTCTAGGTTCTCCAAAGTAGCCACCTTTTGCTTTGATGACTGCTTTGCACACTCTTGGCATTCTCTTGATGAGCTTCAAGAGGTAGTCACCGAAAAAGGTTTTCACTTCACAGGTGTGCCCTGTCAGGTTTAATAAGTGGGATTTCTTGCCTTATAAATGGGGTTGGGACCATCAGTTGTGTTGTGCAGAAGTCTGGTCGATACTCTGCTGATAGTCCTACTGAATAGACTGTTAGAATTTGTATTATTGCAAGCAAAAAGCAGCTAAGTAAAGAAAAACGAGTGGCCATCATTACTTTAAGGAATGAAGGTCAGTCAGTGCGAAAAATTGGGAAAACTTTGAAAGTGTCCCCAAGTGCAGTTGCAAAAACCATCAATCGCTACAAAGAAACTGGCTCACATGAGGACCACCCCACGAAAGGAAGACCAAGAGTCAGCTCTGCTTCTGAGGATAAGTTTATCCGAGTCACCAACCTCAGAAATCGCAGGTTAACAGCAGCTCAGATTAGAGGCCGGGTCAATGCCACACAGAGTTCTAGCAGCAGACACATCTCTTCAACAACTGTTAAGAGGAGACTTTGTGCAGCAGGCCTTCATGGTAAAATAGCTGCTAGGAAACCACTGCTAAGGACAGGCAACAAGCAGAAGACACTTGTTTGGGTTAAAGAACACAAGGAATGGACATTAGACCAGTGGAAATCTGTGCTTTGGTCTGATGAGTTCAAATTTGAGATCTTTGGTTTCAACCACCGTGACTTTGTGCGATGCAGAAAAGGTGAACGGATGGCTCTACATGCCTGGTTCCCACCATGAAGCATGGAGGAGGAGGTGTGATGGTGTGGGGGTGCTTTGCTGGAGACACTGTTCGGGATTTATTCAAAATTGAAGGCATACTGAACCAGCATGGCTACCACAGCATCTTGCAGCGGCATGCTATTTCATCCGGTTTGCGTTTAGTTGGACCATCATTTGTTTTTCAACAGGACAATGACCCCAAACACACCTCCAGGCTGTGTAAGGGCTATTTGACCAAGGAGGAGAGTGATGGGGTGCTACGCCGGATGACCTGGCCTCCACAGTCACCAGACCTGAACCCAATCGAGATGGTTTGGGGTGAGCTGGACCACAGAGTGAAGGCAAAAGGGCCAACAAGTGCTAAGCATCTCTGGGAACTCCTTCAAGATTGTTGGAAGACCATTTCCGGTGACTACCTCTTGAAGCTCATCAAGAGAATTTCAAGAGTGTGCAAAGCAGTCATCAAAGCAAAAGGTGGCTACTTTGCAGAACCTAGAATATAAGACATATTTTCAGTTGTTTCACACTTTTTTGTTAAGTATATAATTCCACATGTGTTAATTCATAGTTTTGATGCCTTCAGTGTGAATGTACAATTTTCATAGTCATGAAAATACAGAAAAATCTTTAAATTAGAAGGTGTGTCCAAACTTTTGGTCTGTACTGTATATATATATATATATATATATATATATATATATATATATATATATATATATATATAAACCTTATAAGTT
Source organism: Phyllobates terribilis (assembly GCF_046119375.1). Lineage (NCBI taxonomy): Eukaryota > Metazoa > Chordata > Amphibia > Anura > Dendrobatidae > Phyllobates > Phyllobates terribilis. Next base: position 381,190 of record NW_027363324.1, read on the forward strand.
TGGTATCACAGTAATCGTACTACTGACTCTGAATCATTTTGTCAGTTTGTTTTTACAACACAATACACACTGTAAAATGAAGGAACCCATACCTGGCATTTTTTCTCATTTTTCAACACATTATATGATAAAATGAATGGTGTTGTTCAAAACTACAACACTAAGCGTCAGCACACTGTGATTTGCTGATCTGTAAGATGCGTTCTTTGTGCTGTGAAAATACACAGCTGTGATATCTCACCAAATATTCATAGTGGGAACTTAAAATTATGTTTTTCTGCCATGATTAAGGATGGTTTGGATGTATGAAACATGTTGACCTTTTATTTCTATCTTTGTGGAATTAAGGCTGCATGAACCAGTCACCAACCATTATCTGTATATGTACAAATATTAAGTGCTACTGAGTGCTGTAGGAAAAACTTAGAATAGTGAGGTGATTTGACAGTCCTGCCACAAATAATCTGTTTCTACTGCACACTTAAAATCTCTGATAGTGGGAATGAACCTGATTGCCTGCAGTAGTGCACTCCTGAGAGCTGGTGCAGCAGAGAAAATGTCTTGGACATGAGAGTGGGAGGTCCTGATTATGGAGGATGTTAATCTTAGCTCATTGGAGTGTAGATATGGTAGAGATGCAGGACTGTGCAGCAGTGTGGAGAGGTTTGTGGATGAGTGTAATGACTGGTACAGGGTGGATGCACCAGTGTAATTGCTGGACAGAAATATGAGACTGACTGCTGCATTAAGGATAATGAGAAATACATTTAGTGGGAAGAAGAGCAATTAGTGAGTTACAAGTATTTGTGAATTCAAGACAAAAAGGAATCAGAGCAACAGTAACAGATTTTACTTTTTTTTAATTAATAATGGGATGAATAAAATCGTGAACATTGTCAATAGAATAAATCAAAGTCAGGAAGATAGCCGAGGTCAGATACCAGGTGATCAGTAAATGACACGTCAGACGAGCAGTATGAATACCGCGGAGCCCGATGACAGAGGCGTTACTGAAACTTGTCCAGGTTGACCAGTCAGAAGGCCACAGGTAGATGGTGAAGGTCCTTCTATACAGCTCCAGCAGTGATGATGGATCTGCTGGACTTCAGGGCGCTGGATGCTTAGGTGTCCCGTCTTTTAGATGGTTTTAGGGCAACAGTGACAGCATGCAAATGCGCGAGCAGCCCTGGATAATCCACGCCGGCAGGATGATAAGATCCGGCGGAAGATGGAACCTATGAGAAGAGAAATAAATATAATGTAAGTGATGGGACTCCATATTACATGATAATGCTGTGCAGTCACTGTGGCCGGACGGCAGAGGAATATTATCATACAGAGGTCAGGGGTCATTGTCAGCAATCATACATGTGACAATCCCATCACTGACAGATGACATCTACTCCACATGAATTATTCTCACTGACATCACACAACATGGAGTTGATTCTCACACTTACCTCGTCTCTTTTTCCCATTTTTTCCATTTTCTGAGTTTTGTTGCTCCATACTCAGATTTATTGCCGATTTTCTTTCTTCATGAGATGGAAATTCTGATGAAAAATTTAAAAAAAAATCAATAACAATATCTTCTTATAGGATCTGCTTTGTCATAATATGGATAACATAAGAGACCTATAGTATTGTATAAAACCATGTGGGAATATTTGAGCCTTGAAGTCAACATTCACATTGCTGGTGCTGTAGACATGTACATACCTGGCAATGGGGACGAGGGTGGCAAGATGGTAACAGCATCGTCTGTATTACATACAGGAACAGATACTTTCTGCCTGTTTGAAGAAGAAAAACATGTAAATCTCAAGTAAACTCCATATAAAAGGGGTTGTCTCACTAGAAAAACACCGACTATAAGGCCTAGTAGGACATATGACTGTCATAGTGGGGAAGGTCTTCTGCTCAAGACTACCTTTTATAGAGAGCTGAGAGGAAAACAACTACGAAGAATGGCCGGCATTTCATACTACATCTCTCCTACAGTGAGGGCAGCACTAAAAGTGCATGACCGGCCACAATTATGGGCTGTTATCTCCAACAATTACGAAAGCTGAAAGCACAATGACCCATAACCATGGGGCGGTGGATGCTACATTTGATATTATGGTATTTATGTCCTATATTTGGTGTTGTGCACATATATCAGCCTGGAGCTCCCAGTAATGACCCCATAATCTACTCACATTTCTGAGATGTTTGTGTTGGATTCTGGTGTACACTCTGGAGGGGCCTTGGGATCCTCGTTGTTCACCATCCCGTTAGTGGTGGTAGAGTGCTAAATGTGGATAACAATAAGTTATTAAATATACATACTTTTTAATTTTATAGATCCTTTTTTTGTACATATTTTGGATTTATCGATCACATACTTACTTTAGAAAGCCTCTCAGAAGATGATGATGCAAATATTCGGAAGATAAAGTTCTCATCGTCCTCACTTGTGCCCTCCTTATCCTCTGAGATCAGATGGTTGTTTTCATCAGAGTGATCTACAAGACATAGGTAATGAAGGATTGTTAGAGGGTGTCAGTATAACACAGTCGCTATATCTCACTAGGTTAATAGATGATGCAACGTAATATACAGAATACATGAAAAAAAACTCCTGTACAAAATTAGGGAAATAGGGATACAGTACGAACCCATGGTCAACATAGCTGAGATCCATGAAACATGGATAACATAGTAGACCAGAAAAACCATGTGGAAATATTTGAGCCTTGAAGTCAACATTCACATTGTTGGTGCTATAGACATGTACATACCTGGCAATGGGGACGAGGGTGGCAAGATGGTAACAGCATCGTCTGTATTACATACAGGAACAGATTCTTTCTGCCTGTTTGAAGAAGAAAAACATGTAAATCGTAAGTAAACACAGTATAAAATGCGTTGTCTCACTATAAGAACACTGACTATAAGGCCTAATAGGACATATGACTGTCATAGTGGGGAAGGTTTTCTGTTCAAAACTACCTTCCATGGATCAGAACACAACTACCAAGAATGGCTGGCAAGTAATACTACAGCTCTCCTACAGAGTAGGCAGTGCTAAAAATGCATGACCTGCCACAATTATGGGCTGTTATCTTCTGCATTTTCTGAAGCCAAAAGTACAATGACCGTTAACCATGAAGCGGTGAATGCTGCATTTGATATTCTGATATTTATGTCCTATATTTGGTGTTGTGTACATAGATCAGCCTGGAACTCCCAGTAATGAAGTAATGACCCTTTATAATCTACTCACATTTCTGAGATGTTTGTGTTGGTTTCTGGTGTATACTCTGGAGGGGCATTGGGATCCTCATTGTTCACCATCCTGGTAGCGATGATACAGAGCTAAATACGGATAAAAATAAGATATAAAATATTTTTTTTATGTACTTTTAGAGTTGTTTTACATTTTTTTTACATATTTTGGATTTATTAATCACATACTTACTTTACAAAGCTTTTCAGAAGATGACGTAAAATTTTGGAAGTCAAGGCTCTCATTGTTCTCACTTGTGCCTTCCTCATCCTTTGAGACCAGATGTTTGTTTATATCAGAATGATCTACAAGAAATAGGTAATGAAGTATTATTAGAGGTTGTCAGTATAACACAGTCACTATTTATCACTAATATTAATGGGAACAGATGATCACATATTAGGGAAGATGAGACAAACAGTCGCTTAGTCTAGATGACGTCTCCTTCTACTTACTGATAAATAAGCTGGTGTCTGCGTCTGAAACAAGCTGAGGAACATACTCCAGCTCCTGGCTCAGAATGTTGTCAAAGTCCAAGTCACTCAGGAATGGATGAACCTTGATCTCAAATGCTCCTCCTAGAAAAAGAAAAACAAAAGTGATGCGGACATAGTCAGGGATGGCTCCATATCTGAACAGTTTATCGTAATCTTAACTAATGACAAAACTGAGCCGACATGAAGGAAATAAACTGAAAGTCTTAGTGTGGAGAACTAGAAATACAGTAGATGAGCTGATAGAGAAATGCTGATCTTCATGGACATGAGCGATATGTCCTTGGTCTAATAAGGGAATATTAATACTAGTATATCTGTTACCTGTCCCAAGTCTACGCACAGGATTTCTTCTGAGCAGCTCAGTGATGAGATTCTGAGCATCCAGGGGTGGAGCGCGATCACAATTCCAAATTAGTTCTCCTGTTACATAGAAAATTACAGAAAATAAAACCTCTTTACTGGACTGTAACATAAAGCAAAGGAAATAACTAAACAAATGTAACCAATCAACGCAATGATCGGATTATTCTACTCACCAATGACAACCCTTTTATAAAGCTCAGTGAGGGAATCAGCATCAAATGGTACACATCCCAGCAGGAATTTATACAGGATGATCCCCAATGACCACCAGTCAACAGGTCTTCCATAGCCTTCTTTCAGGATGATCTCTGGGGCTATGTAACATGGGGTGCCACAGAACTGGAAACCAACAGAACATAGAGATGAGAATCAATGAAACAATTATTATGACAAGATATCATCGTTAAAACACAATGCAGAAGATAAAATATTAGTGGAAAAGTTCTCTAGAAAGGAAGAACGTAGAGAAGAGACAATAGTGTGATGAGATTTGCAAATAACAAGCTAAGTTCTTGTAGGTGATGCTGACCTCACGGTCCTGGAACTCTCTGGAGATGTCCACTGCTAATTCCTTGTAGGTGTTGGTTTTCGGTATCATTAGACCAAGTTTTGAAATCCCAAAATCGGTAACTTTAATATGTCCAGTAGATGTAATCAGGAGGCTGCAAAAGAGAAGATGGTTTTAGCCTCACAGACTGAATGATAATAAATGACAACTTTCCCCACTTTATTATACTACGGGGGCACTTACTTTTCCGGCTTCAGGTCTCTGTGCACCACACCGTAACTATGCAGGTATTCCACGGCAAGTACCGCCTCTGCAAAGTACAAGCGGGCCATGGGGACAGAGAAAGGACCCCTGGTGCTTAGAAGGGTCCCACAGTCTCCACCTATAGAAGAAAGGAAATATGACCAGTGAGGGGTTTATACAGCAGATGACCATGATATACCACGAGCAGATAACCATGATGTATAATGAGCACTGAGCGGAAACATCCTGGGGAGATCACACAGATAGTGGCGTACATAGAAATCACAAGACCCCATATCAAAAGTTGTAATTGCCCCCCACCCTAAAAAATAAAAAAGAAATATATTTATATCCCTGTTGAAGCAGCTTGGTGTTCTCACCAGCAATACAACTTTTATGGCCATTTTAGAGTATGAAGCTCCCAAAAATGCCCACACCCACACTCAATGAGTATGGTATCCCCACAGTGAATCCTCCTAAGGAGGCCACCACTTAGAAGGAGGCCAGCCACAACCCCCTACTCGGTGTGATGGCACCCACAGCAACCCTCCCACTCAGGATAATGGTTCCCACAGTCCCTCACACAATATAATGGTCCGCATAACTCCCCACTCAGTATGATGTCCCCACACAGAATGGGGGCCTCCATACAGAGTGAGGACCCCCACAGCACCCCACTTAATATGATGACCTCCACTCAGCATTCACAGTCCCCCCATATCTAGTCATACGGCCCCCTTTCAGTATTTTGGCCCCTACTAGCCACCTACTCAGTATTTTTGCCCCCACCAGCCCCACCTCCTTGAAGAAGCAAATACCGCTGAAATTGTGATGACAGGTGGAGGGATGCTGCCCACTGCTGAGCGTCGACAGACCCCCTCCGACTGATGAGCCCCATAGCGCCCCTGCACCAAGATCAATGAATTTACGAGCATCTTGGTAATAGATAACCTATAGTAAATGCTCTGTGGGGATGTAACCAACAATGTCCTAATGATATGAGCAGTGATAAGATGAAAGCAGACATGGGCTGAATATGATACAATAGATGTGTCTTACCTCCTACATACTCCATGACCATACACAGGTGAGATCTAGTTGGAAAGGAGCAGAGCATGGAGACCACAAAGGGACAATCAGCAAATGTTAAGATGTCCCTCTCCAGAAAGGCCCATTCCAATCTCTGTGCAGTATTTAGGTTCCGCTTAGCCATTTTCTTCATAGCAAAGGTCTGGTGTGAGTCTTTATGATGCACTAAGTAGACGGCCCTGGAGAGAAGGAGAATCCATCGGTTATAATAAATCCTTATTAATAATCCATCTATAGAAATCATTATATGTTAAATACTGGTATCCTGGTAACATTTCTCCTTGCGGAGAGTGACATGTTAAGCTTGTCAAGGTGAGGAGACTTTTAAGCCTCAATGATCCTCTGGGAAATATGCAAATTGTCTCTTCAGAGAGGAAGAGAACTAGAACTCTAGTGCCACCTATAGGAAGTAGTAATCCTAAAAGTCAATATCGACCCTTTAACGAGCCTTATCACATGACATGGAATAATAGCCATAACCAAAATCTCAATTTTCGGACACTATGTTTTGGGGTACAAGCACTCATCTGTGCAAAGTGTGAGATATGGTTTGGCTGGGTAAGAGGCATCTGACCGGGATCCAAGCGGTAACGTTTCTCCTTGCGGAAAAAGCCATGTTAAGCATGTCAAGGTGAGGAGACTTTTAAGCTGCAATGCTCTTCTGGGAAATATGCAAATTGTCTCTTTTCAGAGAGGAAGAGAACTAGCACCCTAGTGCCACCTATGGGAAGTAGCAATCCTATTTCCCAGAGGAGCATTGTGGCTTAAAAGTCTCCTCATGTCCGCAAGGAGAAATGTCAACCCCTTGGATACCGGTCAGACACCTCTCACCCAGTCAAACCATATCTCACACTTTGCACTGAAGAGGGGCAGTACCCCAGAACACAGTTCCTGCAAATTGAGATTTTGGTTTTGGCTATTATCCTAAGTCATGTGACAAGGCTTGTTAAAGGGTCGATATTGACTTTTAGGATTGCTGCTTCCTATAGGTGGAGTTCTAGTTTGCTTCCTCTCAGAAGAGACAATTTGCATATGTTTAATACTAGAAGTCTGGCCGCCACTATAAATCCACATCTAGAAATACATAAAATAGCACTACATAGATCACCTATGCGAGGTCTCCACAATGCCACTTCTGCCGGAGCCATCACCCAGGTCACATTATAGATACGAGAATCTACTGAAATTCTCTTTGGGCAGATTCGCTATAACTGACCAAATACAATTTAGTGCAAATAAAATTGGTCCAAAATGAATGTGCTCCAGGGCTCTCTTCTGCTGCTGAGGCCAGTGATTGGGCCCACATGGTCATGGTGGAGGGTGTAGATGTCATTGACGTCAATATGGTGTCACCCTTCATGTGACCATGTGTAGCCAACTTCTTTGATCAGCTTCATAATGGAGCCCCCCCATCAAAACAAAGATCAGAGTGGAGAGCAGAAAAGCTCAGGCGGAGGAGGCAGCATAAGAACAGATGAGAGTCTAGCACAGGCGAATGTAATAATATTATATTATTATATATTATATTATATGTAATTATATTATTTAAATCACTTTCCTTGCAGTTTGATTTGCTACAGATCACATAATTTCCCTATGATAACACTGAATGGCAGAGTGCAGGGGCAGAAGCATTGTCATAGGGAACCCTGAGAAATGTGGATTATGGCAACAGAAATCTCACCCAAAATTTCCACTGCTGATGAGTTTGGAAGTTTCATAGTCGGTCATATGCGGCTTTCTCGCCGGAACCAATGAATCCATCACGCTCTATAAAAGAATAAGAAATAATACTGATTTATTGAAGATGCAGGAAAAAAGTTACAGATGCAAAAACTTCTCCCCCCATATTATGTCCCAGATGATTTACACTGATATGATGTTGGGAGGATACAAACCGGACGCTAGGCAGACCTGGCGCTAGCACCCAGCACACCCAGGCAAGTGCCGGGGCCCTGAGTAGGCGGGCCTTGCTCCACCCCCCCTCAATGCTTGCCCAGGACCACGGCCGGCACAATACTTACCTCTCCACAGCTGGTGAGCAGTGAGGTGAGCATTTGATTTTTTTTTTTATGTATGGAGGTATGGGGCATTATATGGGGGGAGAAGTGACATCCTGCATGGGGCATTATATGGGGGAGAGGTAGGGACATCCTGCGTGGGGTATTATATGGGGGGGAGAAGTGACATCCTGCATGGGGCATTATATGGGGGGGAGTGACATCCTGCATGGGGCATTATATGGGGTGAGAGGTGACATCCTACATGAGGCATTATATGGGGGGGACATCCTGCATGGGGCATTATATAGGGGGGTGACATCCTGCATGGGGTATTATATGAGGGGGAGAAGTGACATCCTGCATGGGTCATTATATGGGGGGGGGAGTGACATCCAGCATAGGGCTTTATATGGGGTGAGAGGTGACATTCTGCATGGGGCATTATATGGGGGGTGACATCCTGCATGGGGCATTATATGGGGGGAGTGACATCCTGCATGGGGTATTATATGGGGGGAGAAGTGACATCCTGCATGGGGCATTATATGGGGTGAGAGGTGACATCCTGCATGGGCCAATATATGGGGTGAGAGGTGATATCCTGCATGGGGCATTATATGGGGGGGTGACATCCTGCATGGGGCATTATATGGGGGGTGACATCCTGTATGGGTCATTATGTGGGGTGGGACATCCTGCATGGAGCATTATGTGGGGGGGGACATCCTGCATGGGAAATTATATGGGGGGTGACATCCTGCATGGGGCATTATGTGGGGGGGATATCCTGCATGGGGCATTATGTGTGGGGGACATCCTGCATGGGGCATTATGTGGGGTGGGACATCCTGCATGGGGCATTATGTGGAGGGGACATCCTGCATGGGGAATTATATGGGGGGTGACATCCTGCATGGGCCATTATGTGGGGGGGCACAGCCTGCATGGGGCATTATGTGGGGGGCACAGCCTGCATGGGGCATTATGTGGGAAGGACATTCTGCATGGGGAATTATATGGGGGGTGACATCCTGCATGGGCCATTATGTGGGAGGGGGACATCCTGCAAGGGGCATTATGTGGGGGGGGGCACAGCCTGCATGAGGCATTATGTGGGGGGTCAAAGCCTGCATGGGGCATTATGTGAGGGTCACAGCCTGCATGGAGCATTATGTGGGGGGTCAAAGCCTGCATGGGGCATTATGTGGGGGGCACAGCCTGCATGGGGCATTATGTGTGGGGTCACAGCCTGCATGGGGCATTATATGGGGGCACAGCCTGCGTGGAGCATTTTATGGGGTCCATTATTCTATATGGAGCAATATATGGAGCTCATAATACGGTATAGAGGACTATGTGGTGCCATTATACTGTGTGGAGGACATTACTGTCCGGTGTGCACTGTGAGCTGTGAGGATTCGCCGCTTTCTGAGTTATTGTGGAATTTACAATAGATATCGCTCATGTAATGTAAGAAGTGAAATCTTCGGGCTTGTACTATATATATATATATATATATATATATATATATACATATATGTATATATATTTATCTGCGGTATCTGTGCATCATGAATCGTGGTATGTGTTAAAGGGGCCACTGAGACTCTTTCGCCCAGGGCCCACGAAATCCTGGAGCCGCCCTGCAACGGTCATCATACATTACTATAACATTCGGGATAATGTGGGAGATCACACAGAGGAGGACTTACAGGTAATCTGTCACCAGGTGTTTGCTATGTATTCTGAAAGCACCATGATGTAGGGGCAGAGACCCTGATTCCAGTGATGTGTTACTTACTAGGCTGTGTGTGGCTGTTTCAATAAAATCAGTAGATTATCACTAGAAGACTATCTGTCTAGCCAGGTAGTCCTATTGCTCTGTACCCCTGCCTCCAACACTGATTAGCAGCTTTCTGCCTATGCACAGTGTACACAGAAAGCTGCCAATCAATGGTGTGGGCGGGGTTATACAAGACTCAGCATTCAGAGCTCTGCAGCAGAAAAAAATAGTGATTTTATCACAACTGCTCCACCGAGTAAAGTAATCAACACATGGAATCAGGGTCTCTGTCCCTGCATCATGCTTCTCTCAGACCAAATAGCATAAACCTGGTGACAGATTCCCTGTAATTCAAATGTAATTAACACCATAGGGTCATCTACACTTAGAATAGAGACGTACCATGGTTGTATGGGGGTTAATACTGGACGAGTCATTCACACCCCATGATCTGATGACACACACGCATCCCCCTCTATGATACTTACGGATTCTTGGATCTCCGGGATCTCACTAATTCCATTGTTAGGATTCGACAGCTCAGTTGTTTCTAAAATAATGATGAAGAAATGAAATGTATTAGAGGATATTATTCCTACATAGATAATACAGCAATATAACGGAGAAATGACAAGATGTCTGTAAATGGGATTAATACTCGTCATATGGGGATTCTAAATATGAGAATATACGGGGAATCCATAGATAAATGTAATGTAAATGATGGAGGAACCCCTTCATAAATAACAAAAGACTGACCATCACTTCCGAAAAGAAAATGGGTGTGAACAAGTGCATACTAAGAGTAGCCATCCAAATACATAACTAACAAAGTTGCACTCTGTAACGCTATAGCATGTAAACATGAAATAAATGAAATTTGAATTGCATTACTGCTGTATAAAATAGGATAAAAGGAAGATACTTAGCGCATAATTTGGCCATTCATGCATGGCCAGCAGCCACGGCAAGGCGACCTTCTTTTTCTGGGTGCATGCCAAGTAGCCTCGGCAAGGTGACCTTTTTTTTTGCTGGGTGCACGCCCAGCAGTCACGGCAAGACGACCTTCTTTTGCTGGGTGCATGCCCAGGAGTCACGACAAGGCGACCTTCTTTTGCTGGGTGCATGCCCAGCAGTCACGACAAGGCGACCTTGTTTTGCTGGGTGCATGCCTAGCAGCCACGGCAAGGCGACCTTCTTTTGCTCGATGCATGCCCAGCAGTCACGGCAAGGCGACCTTTTTTGCTGGGAACCTATCTCCACCCATCAGCCCGGGGTGGTTTTAATTACAACAGGATCCTACCTACCCATATAAATGTAGGCTTCAGCCTAGGAGAGGATTCACATTAGGAGAGGATTCCAACAAAAAGATCGCCTTGTCATTGGCTGCTGGGCATTCATGAATTGGCCAAATTATGTGCTCAGTATCTTAGTTTTTTCCCATTTTCTAGAGCAGTAATGCAATTTAAATTTAATTTATTTCATGTTACTTGCTATAGCACTGCAGAATGGACCCTCCATCACATGAATGAGGAAGCCCCCACCCACGCTGCACATATGAGTGATGGTAAGAGAGCTGAAACATAGGAGAGATTTGCAAATTAGCCTGGAAGTGCACTGGGGGCGTGTCACTGCACTTGGATTTCTTCTTTCACGCCCCCAGTGCACTTCCATTCTAATTTGAATATTGTGTCTACTTTACATTTCTCCTGACTGGCACATTGGATTTCTACAAACAATTATTATTAGGGGACAATGGCCTATACCGTCACACCACTACTTCTATATGTAACAATGTGCTGCCAGGTTCCCATTACACAGAGTAGAGAGTAAATCTAACATTATCCTCCGTCCTCTGTAATATCTGGACATTCCTTGTAGAAGGTCGGGTGATCGCTCACCTGTAATCAGATCGCTGTTCAGCTCCGGCTGACTCCTATTAGGGTCAGGGATTTTCGGGGTCACATTTTGCCCATATTTGGCGTCGCCTCCTGTTGTTTCCTGATAGATATAATATATATAATTACTATGTGGAAGATTTCACTAAATCACCAAATACATAAATCATGAAGGACTAAACCAACATTTACAGATGCACCAATTGTAACGATACAAATCCCGCGCCATCTTCAGACCTTTTCTCAGAAAGTCTCCTCAGATACGGTGGATTAAGATACGTCTATTAATATTGATCCTTACCGGGCGTTCCAATGAGCGTTCTAGTATAGACAGGACTTTTTCGGCCAGTTCTTTAAAGACAGCCAAATCTTCAGTCTGAGATCTTTCTTCAGCCTATAAAGAAGGAAAAATGGAAAAGAGAATTTTGAGATGAGAGCGATCAGAATGGAGGCGGAAATTGTATGTGACATCGGTTCTCTGTCTGCAGATACAATGACTACATACTGTATTTGGGGACTCGTTGTGTTTTACCGTATTTTTTGGACTATAAGATGCCTTTTTTTCCAAAATTTTTGACCTCCCTTCTAACACTCTCGCACCCCTCCAATCTATCCTAAACTCTGCTGTCTGACTAATCCACCTGTCCCCCCGCTATTCCCTGGCTTTTCCCCTCGCTCCGCCAATCCCTTCACTGGCTCCACATTACCCAGAGACTCCAGTTCAAGACCCTAACCTTGGCATGCAAAGCCACCCACAACCTGTCTCCTCCATATATCTGTGACCTAGTCTCCCGGTACTTACCTGCACGCAACCTCCGATCCTCACAAGATCTTCTTCTCTACTCCCCTCTTATCTCTTCTTCCCACAATCGCATACAAGATTTCTCCCGTGCATCTCCCCTACTCTGGAGCTCTCCACCCCAGCATATCAGACAGATTATTAATAATAATAATTGTCTGAATGTAGCTTACCAGGGGGGTGGCTGTGGTGGAGTGAGGTCACAGGAAGTAGGGTCACTGCTGCAGGAAGCCAGCAGTAGAAGTGGGGCGCTCCTGCGGGCCAGCGGGGTGTCCAGGACGTGCGAGGCTGCGGGCCCTGGGCTTCAAGGAAATGTTAGCGGTGATTTAGGAGGGGAGTCCCCGCTCTGCCCATTGAATTTCTGGCGGTGGGCTTCAGGCAAATGGCCGCTGGAGGCAGTGCATGTGCAGATTTAGATCTCGGCTCAATGAGGAGCTGAGATCTCAAACTGCGTATTGGCCATCTCCAGCAGCCTACTTCTTGAAGCCCACTGCAGAGAAATCAATAAGCAGAGCAGGGTCTCCCCTCCTGAATTACCGCTAACATTTCCTTGAAGCCCAGGGCCCGCAGCCTCGTACCTTCTGGACACCCCGCTCCTCCCAGCTTGGAGCCCGCAGCAGCGCCCCACTCCTACTGCCGACTTCCTGCAGCAGCGACTCTGCCTCCTGTGACCTCGCTCCAAAGCCACCACCCCCCCTCAGTAAGCAACCGAAAATTCGGACTATAAGACAGACCCCCATTTTATTATAATAAATGTTTTTCCTATTTACCTCCCAAAAAATTTTGGTGCGTCTTATGGTCTGCAAAATACGATATATTAGAAGAAAAAGCTTCTATCCCTCCATTATTATCTGTTAATATTGAGATGTTCTGTGCAGAGTGTCCGCCACTTACCTGGTGTAGTAATGTCCTGATGTTCTGAAGTAAATCCGTCAGATAGTCTGACGTTAGACGACGTTGTCGGTGTTTGGTCAGGCAATCCTTTACTAGCTCCATCACCAGCCGGTGAGTGAAGCTGAGGACGCCATCGGGTGGTAGAAGCACACTGTTAGGACGATTGATCATAAGGATCATCAATAGTGCTTTTACCTGAGGAATGTCCAAAACAATTCCAGCCATAGTGAAAAACTGCAAGTGCTATCAGTCACTATAGAGCCAAGAAAGGCACGGGTGAGCCTATGTGCATTGCATATATAGCGACTGTGAGCAGTGATGTCACCATCACCTGTGATGTCATCACGGAATCTTGTGATAGAATCTTCACGGAGCAGCTCTGCGCAAATAGAATGCGGCCTGGTAATATATAAAGTGAAAACACCATACAATTAACTACCCATGTTATCATGGCCGTTCTATTTTATATCCAATTAGAACACAACCAGGATAAAGGTGTGTTCACAAGTTGTATTTTGGCAGTATTTTTTTTCTACCTCAAAAATCAAAGGAGGCAGGAAAAACGCTGCTTAAAATTCAGGTGTTTTTACTTGTGTTTTTTTTTCCATTCATTTGAATGGGTGAAAAATGCTGCAAAACCTCTGAAAGACTTGACAAGCTGCAGATTTAAAAAAAATGCAAAAAAAACAGCATGTGAATGAGATTTCAGAAATGTCATTCACTAAGATGGTGCTGTAAAACACAGCATTTATTGCTGCAGAAGAAAAAACAGTGAATACACCCTAAAGATATCCTCAGTCATATTATGGGAAATATTGTATATTTCGCATTTATTATCTCACGTGTTTTTCTTCACCATAGAACTTTTAAGGCTGTGTGCCCACTATGCGTTTTTTAGGCATTTCTGCAGCGTAACTTTCGCTGCGGAAACACTTAAAAAACGCTTGGTGATAGGTCTGCAATGGTCCCCAATGATAATCCGCATGTGCTGTGCACATGCCGCGGAGATTTCCGCTGCGGATTATCATTGCGGAAAAATCCGCAGCACGTCCTTTAATTTTGCAGAGTCGCTGCAATTTAGCCGCCATTGACTTGCATTGGAACGCATAACATCCGCATGACTACAAATACACATGTGGATATTATGCGACTCAATGCGTGGATGGTACCCGGGTCTGGAGATGAAGAGACTCTCCTCCAGACCCGGGTACCATAGTACCTGTAGTTAAAATAGAATTAAAATAAAAAATAAACATATACTTACCTTCTGATGGCCCCTGTCTGCTCCCGGCGGTGCTGCTGGCTCTTCGGCTGCTCGCGGTGGTAAAAGGACCTTCCATGATGCCATTTAGTCATGTGACAGGTCACGTGACCGCTGACATCGGCGGTTGCGTGACCTGTCACATGACTAAATGACGTCATGAAAGGTCCTTTTACAGCACCGTGATCCGCCAAAGACACCGGACGCACCGGAGAAGGAGATCGAGGACCATCGGAAGATGAGTATAATGTTTTTTTTTTATTTTTCACCATTATTATTCTTTTTTTTCATTATTGATGCTGCATTTGCAGCATTGTAACTTGGTCACACTATATAAATCCATGCCGGTTGCATGGAATTATATAGTGTGACCAAGTTGTCAAGCACTTTTCCAAGTGATGCTAAAATCACTTGGCAAAGCGCTTGACAACCCAGGGAGATGCAGAAACGCTTAGGAAAAATCTGCAGCATTTCTGCATCGTGGTCATATATCCTAACTCATTGGCGAACCGTTATACAAGGCTATATTCACACTAGACGTTTTTTTAGCGGGCTTTTTTATGCAAATTTTCAGCTGCGTTTTACAGTACCAACAAAGTCTATGAGATTTCCGAAATCTCATGCACAAAGCTTGCTTATTTGTCCTCAGTATTTTGTGCTTTCCATGGCTTTTTGCAATAGAGTATGTCACTTGTTTCAGCGTTTTTCACCCATTAAAAAAAAGGGTGGTGGAAAAAAATGCTGAAAAAAAGCCTAGTGTGAACATTTTGCTGCGTTTTTAGTGAAAAAAGCAAGTATGTGACACACATTTATTCTTGTGATTTTCCCAAGTTTAAACCATCTTGTCTTGGTCACCTGAGATAGCAGCTTGGATTATTACAGTTTAATTAAATTAGTGATGCCTACAAAGTAAACATTGGTTGAGCTAGGTGTGAGATTGAACAACACGTGTGGCCCAGGGAGGTGTGAAAATGAACAATGCCTGAGCAACTCAATGGCAAAACATAATGTGAAAGTAAATAGTGTCCTACAAATTCAATGCACTGCCAGGGTCTTAGATAAACCATTCCAGACTAATTCACCCCCCACCCGCCCCCTGTTACATTTGTAATGTGTACTTTTTCATGAACATATGTCTTGCAATGGTGACCTGTTTTCATGTGTCTATGGTGGAAGCAAAGCTGAACTTTGGGATCCTGAAAAACGCACCAAAAATGCACCAAGAACCACTGCAAAAAAACACACCAAAACCTGCGTTTTTGACGCTACTTCTTTCCTGCCAAGAGATTATGTTTTGCTGCAGAAAAAAACACCTAGTGTGAATATAGCCTAAGACTTACTCTGCCAGCATTAATAGTCAATATTCTGTATACAAATAGGACTCCAATCCAGGTATTCAGTTTATCATAAACATGCCTGAGTTAATCTGCCAAATACACATAGTATGCTTTCTCATAGGTGAAATATAAATCCTGTTAAAGGTCCAAGTTGCAGCAGTTAAGTAGAACAAAACAGACCTCTTCATTCTTTGTAGGTGGAAAAACTTTCGAAATTATCAGTGTATCAAGTACTTATACTCCTGACTGTATATAGTATAATTGCCGCACTGCTACATACAGGTGCTTCTCAGAAAATTAGAATATCATCAAAAAGTGAATTTATTTCAGTTCTTAAATCCAAAAAGTGAAACTCATATATTATACAGAGTCATTACAAACAGAGTGATCTGTTTTAAGTGTTTATTTCTGCTAATGTTGATGATTATGGCTTACAGCCAATGAAAACACAAAAGTCATTATCTCAGTAAATTAGAATTAACAAGAAACACCTGGAAAGGCTTCCTAAGCATTTAAAAAGGTCCCTTAGTCAGTTTCAGTAGGCTCCACAATCATGGGCAAGACTGCTGACTTGACAGATGTCCAAAAGGCAGTTATTGACACACTCCTCAAGGAGGGTAAGCCACAAAAGGTCATTGCTAAAGAAGCAGCTGTTCACAGAGTGCTGTATCCGAGCATATTAATGGACGTGGAAGGAAAAAGTGTGGCAGAAAAAGGTGCACAAGCAACTGGGATAACCGCAGCCTTGAAAGGATTGCTAAGAAAAGGCCATTCAAAAATTTGGGGGAGATTCACAAGGAGTGGACTGCTGCTGGAGTCATTGCTTCAAGAGCCACCACACACAGACGTATCCAGGACATGGGCTACAAGTGTCGCATTGCTTGTGTCAAGCCCCTCATGACCAATAGACAACGCCAGAAGCGTCTTACCTGGGCCAAAGAGAAAAAGACCTGGACTGATGCTCAGTGGCCCAAGGTGTTGTTTTCAGATGAAAAGTAAATTTTGCATTTCATTTGGAAATCAAGGTCCCAGAGTCTGGAGGAAGAGTGGAGAGGCCACAATCCAAGCTGCTGGAGGTCTAGTGTGAAGTCTCCACAATCAGTGATGGTTTGGGGAGCCATGTCATCTGCTGGTGTAGGTCCACTATGTTTTATGAAGACCAAAGTCAGCGCAGCCGTCTACCAGGACATTTTACAGCACTTCATGCTTCCCTCTGCCCACAAGCTTTATGGAGATGGAAATGTCATTCTCCAGCAGGATTTGGCCCCTGTCCACACTGCCAAAAGTACCAATACCTGGTTACATAGTTACATAGTTACATAGTTTATAAGGCTGAAAAAAGACAAGCGTCCATCCAGTTCAGCCTATTTCTTGTGCACTGCAGCTATTCCGCTATTCCTATACCATGCGGTATAGGCCAATTTACATCATTGAGGAAAAATTCACTTCCCGACACCAATCTGGCAGTCAGATTAAATCCCTGGATTAATTAACTAAGTATAAGATGTAATTTTATTGTTCTCAAGAAAGGCATCCAGGCCTCTCTTGAACTCATTAAGTGAGTTGGACATCACCACTTCCTCTCCCAGAGAGTTCCAGAGTCTCACGGCTCTGACCGTAAAGAATCCCCTTCTATGCTGGTGCAGGAACCTCCTTTCCTCCAGACGCATAGTGTGCCCCCTCGTCTTTGTCACCATCCTTGGTATAAACAGGTCATGGGAGAGATCTCTGTACTGCCCCCTGATGTATTTATACATGTTTATGAGGTCTCCCCTAAGCCTTCTCTTTTCCAATGTAAATAGGCCTAATTTTGACAACCTCACTGGGTATTCTAGTCCCTCCATTCCCTTTATTACCTTAGTCGCCCTCCTTTGTACCCTCTCTAGCTCCAGTATGTCTTTCCTGAGCACCGGAGCCCAGAACTGTGCACAATATTCTAAGTGCGGCCTTACCAGCGCTTTATACAGAGGAAGAACAATGTTCTCATCATATGCCCCTATTCCTCTTCTGATGCATGCCATGACTCTATTTGCCTTCGCAGCTGCTGCCTGACACTGGGCACTCCAATTTAATTTGCTATTAACCAAGACGCCCAGGTCCTTCTCCATGTCAGATTTCCCCAACGGTTTCCCATTTAATATGTATGGGTGACTGCTGTTTTTCTTTCCCATGTGCATGACCTTACATTTATCGGCATTGAACCCCATTTGCCATTTTTTGGCCCAACTCCCCAATTTCTCTAAATCCTCCTGTAGCTGTGCCCTATCCTCATCTGTATTAACTACTTTACAAAGTTTAGTATCATCTGCAAATATTGCTATTTTACTATGCAACCCTTCCACTAGATCATTAATAAATATATTAAATAATATAGGGCCCAAGACAGACCCTTGAGGCACCCCGCTAGTAACCCTGACACACCCTGAGCTTACTCCATTGATAACCACCCTCTGCTTTCTATCACTCAGCCAGCTATTTACCCACTTGCACACATTATCCCCCAGACCAAGCATTCTCATTTTATATACCAACCTTTTGTGTGGCACGGTATCAAACGCTTTGGAGAAGTCAAGGTATACAACATCCACTGACTCTCCCCGGTCCAGCTGTGAGCTCACCTCCTCGTAGAAGGCGATCAGGTTTGTTTGGCAGGAGCGATCCCTCATGAATCCATGTTGATATGGAGTTAGACAGTTATTATCATTAAGATATTCTACAATAGCATCTCTAAGAAATCCTTCAAACAATTTACCCACAACAGACGTTAAGCTTACTGGTCTATAGTTCCCAGGGTCACTTTTAGACCCCTTTTTGAATATTGGTACCACATTTGCTTGGCGCCAGTCTAGTGGGACAGTCCCTGTCCATAAAGAGTGCTTGAATATAAGATACAGTGGCCTGTCTATCACATTACTTAATTCTTTTAGTACCCGGGGGTGTATGTCATCTGGGCCTGGTGACTTGTCTATTTTGATATTATTTAGGCGTTTCTGAACTTCCTCCTGGGTTAGGTGGGTGACATTTAGCGGAGGGTTTACTTTATCACTCTGCATTTCCTCCGATAAATTGTTTTCTTTTGTGAAAACAGTGGAGAAGAAGCTATTGAGTAGGTTTGCTTTACCCTCATCGCCCTCTATGATTTTACCCAGGTTATTTTTCAATGGGCCAACTCCATCAGTTTTAATCCTTTTACTGTTTATATAGTTAAAGAACAGTTTGGGATTCGTTTTACTTTCCTTGGCAATTAGTCTCTCTGTCTCCTCTTTTGCTATTCTTATTTGTTTCTTACAGATTTTGTTTTTTTCCCTATAAGATATTAGCGCTTCCTCGCTGCCTTCTTGTTTAAGTTTACCGAAAGCCCTTTTTTTGTTTTTCATTGCCCTCTTGACTTCCTTATTTAGCCACATTGGCTTCCTCCTATTCCTAGCCCTTTTATTCCCATAATGTATGTACCTTCTACAGTGACTATGTAGGACTGTTTTGAAAATTTCCCATTTTCTATCCGTGTTCCTATTACTGAAGATACTATCCCAGTCTATAAGGTGAAGGGCATCTCTCAGCTGATCAAACTTTGCCCTCCTGAAGTTCAGTGTTTTTGTGACTCCCTTGCTGGGCACCCTACTGAAGCACATGTGGAATTGTATAATGTTGTGGTCACTATTTCCCAGGTGCCCCCCGACCTGCACCTCAGTTATTCTGTCTGGCCTGTTAGTTAATATTAAGTCTAAAAGGGCCGTCCCTCTAGTTGGTTCCTGCACAAGTTGTGACAAATAATTGTCTTTGATAATTGACAGAAACCTGTTTCCTTTCTGAGATCTACAGCTTTCGGTTTCCCACACAACAGTATCACTATGCTTGATTGGCAGCAAACTCGCCTGACCTTAACCCCATAGAGAATCTATTATAGAGAATCTATGGGGTATTGTCAAGAGGAAGATGAGACCCCAGACCCCACAATACAGATGAGCTGAAGGCTGCTATCAAAGCCACCTGGGCTTCCATAACACCTCAGCAGTGCCACAGGCTGATCCCTCCATGCCACATTGCCGCATTGATGCAGTAATTAATGCACGAGGAGCCCGAACAAGTATTGAGGGCATTTACTAAACATACATTTCAGTAGGCCAACTTTTCTGATTTTAAAAACATTTTTCAAGCTGTTGTTATGAAGTATTCTAATTTACTGAGATAATGACGTTTGTGTTTTCATTGGCTGTAAGCCATAATCATCAACATTGACAGAAATAAACACTTAAAATAGATCCCTCTGTGTGTAATGACTCTATATAATAGATCCCTCTGTGTGTAATGACTCTATATAATAGATCCCTCTGTGTGTAATGACTCTATATAATAGATCCCTCTGTGTGTAATGACTGTATATAATAGATCCCTCTGTGTGTAATGACTCTATATAATAGATCCCTCTGTGTGTAATGACTCTATATAATAGATCCCTCTGTGTGTAATGACTCTATATAATAGATCCCTCTGTGTGTAATGAGTCTATATAATAGATCCCTCTGTGTGTAATGACTCTATATAATAGATCCCTCTGTGTGTAATGACTCTATATAATAGATCCCTCTGTGTAATGACTCTATATAATAGATCACTCTGTGTGTAATGACTCTATATAATATAGGAGTTTCACTTTTTGCATTGAAGAACTGAAATAAACTAACTTTTGATGATATTCTAATTTTGTGAGAAGCACCTGTATATAGTATGAAGCCCCACTGCCCCATATGTGTATGTATAATTTGATGCACATGACTCGCCCCCTGGGCCGTGGGGTACACGGAACCGGGCCTTCTAGTGTACGGTGCTGATGGGGGTAGTAGTGGTAACCCGATCCCGTGGCTCAGGGTGGTCAGACCAAATGGTGGCAGTCTATTTATCAGTGTTTTGAATGTCCGACTACGCCACCCGTGGATTGCGGTCAGGGATAACCGCCGCTGCGAGGCAGACTGCTGAGGCTGGTGTTGGTGTGCAGCACAGGTGTAGGATAACTCCCCACGGGAAGAGTGTAGCCTCAGGGCAGTGTAGGTGGATGTTGGGGGTGATAGTGCAGGCCGCAATAGTAAGAGTTCAGAGTCCGCTTCAAACAGTTCAGGGTCTTTATTGTAGATATTATTAATGACCCAACAGTACCGGTTAGGAATGGGCCTGGGTGTCTGAGAGCATTCGGGCGAGCCCCACTGGTCAGGGTGAGTGTGTAGGCCTACCGTTCTCTCTATGCTCTTTCTGACTATCCCCCTTTTCGTGGTGTAATAGCCCACGTCTCTGAGCTGGCCGTGTACTTCTCGCCTGTATGGCATGCGACTAGGGCCTTGGGTACCTGTTGCTTGCTCCTCGCTGTTGCTTGCTCCTCGCTGTACTGGTCCCTCTGTGTGGCGGAGCCTCCAGGCTTCTTAGGCCAAGGGACCTGAAATCCCTCGCAGGTTGGTTCTCTGCTGCTGGGCTTGTAACCCTGACAGCCCCGGACCCCAATGCCCGGTAGATTGGTTCTTTTCCAGGACCGGCTCTCGTCACCTCTGTCCCTGGCTTGCAGTTTCTCCTCTGCCTCACGGACTCCTCAGCTACAGCTGAACTGTCCCTCCTTCTCTGGGACTAGTCTCACTCCTGAGCTAGGTCTTCCAGTTCTCTCTAACCCTGCCCCCAGTTCCAGCTTTTATAGGGGCAGCCAGCTCCCCCTGCTGGCCTGGGACAGGAGGTGCTGTATGCTAATTGTCCCTAACCAGGGGACCTCCCTCCTGCTCTCAGACACAGATTATTGTTTGTGGCATCCAGGCCTGGGGTGACACATTCTCCCCTAGTAAAATTTATTACTCCGGACTAAACAGGAAACACAAATGCAGGGTATAAATGACAACATAACATATATACAAGTATATTTTGTCCTTGAGGTCACGGCGCTTCCGTGACGGGTGTCCATGTCACCCAACAAGGTGTGAAGTTTTCCACGGTGTGGGGACCTGTTTCCATAAACCCCAAGTTCCTCGCCTTGGGCGTGGCGACAAGGCTGAGCTCTCTACTTTGGGCCACAAGGAGGCCACACCGGACAGATTTTTCTTCCGTGGCCATCTTCGAAAGAGGGCACCAAGTGCAACTATCTACAAGACAGTTCCGGTTATTCAGCGTCCATAACCTGTTAGTCCATGAACTAGAAAGACTGGAAAAACATAATTAGCAACCAGGCAACAAACATAAAACATTTACAATATACAGCATTTAGATCTTCCAGCGAGCTGGTATTTGCCCCCTAGTGCTCCGGGTTGACCTGCGTAACCCACTGTCTGGTGGTGGTCTAACCTGGTCTAGCATTCAGGGTACAGCTACTAGCTGGGTTTACAGGCAGTGCAGGCAGCTATCTGCGGGTCCTTTGGCTTACCGCAGGTATGGCAGGCTCACTGTCAGCAGAGGGTTGACTCTCCTGGGCTGCTGGCATGGGTTCTTCTGCCTCTAGGGCTGCTTGGTCTTCTGATTCCTCCTGCTCTCCTGTAGGTTCCTGCTGGGTTGGTTGAAGGAAGTGTAGGACGGGTACCACTATTGCATCATTTATCCGAGTCCAGGACCGGGGGAACTCTCCAAGAACTGTGCTGATCATTTCTTTCTTGTCTTCTGCGGGTTCAAGGTCATCTTGATCTTCTCCTGCACTCTGTAGTTGCTTGGGGCACCTTTTTAGGTGGTCTCTGGAGACGGTGCTAGTGGTTTCTCCTCCATCCTTGGCAATTACACATACCTTCGGGTTGTTGTGGTTGGACTGCAGTACTGTGTACGGGTCGCTCTCCAACTGGTCATCTAGCTTGTGAAGCCTTCTCTTCCGCTTCAGGACCTGCTCACCAGGTTCCAGGGGACCAGCAGGGGCGTGTTGGTTGAAGAGCCTCTCTTGCTTTTCTCTCGCTTGAGCCAGACTCCTCTCCACATTCTCCTGTACCTTCTTGTACTGTAGCCGCCATTCCGTATCCCAGTCCGCGTCTGGGGAGGTGGGGAGGACTCCCATCTCCAGGTCTATCGGCAGCTTACCTGGTCTTGCCCTCATCAGGTAAGCCGGGGTGCAATTTGTAGCATTCACCGGGATATGGTTGTATAAGTCTATCAGGTCTGGCAGCTTCTCCGGCCACAGGCTGCGTTCTTCCAGGGGCAACGTTTTGAGGAGATCAATGACGATATTATTCATTTTCTCACATAGCCCGTTGGTTTGTGGGTGGTAAGACGTTGTCCGAATCTTCTTACAGCCGTAGAGGTTGCAGAACTCCTGGAAGATTTCAGCCTCAAACGCTGGACCTTGATCTGTCAAGACCTGTTCCGGATACCCGTGTGGATGGCAGAAGTGTTGTTGGAAGGCTCTGGCCGCTGTTTGGGCTGTCAAGTCTTTAACAGGAACCACCACCAGGAACCGGGAATAGTGGTCCACTATTGTCAGGGCATAGACGTAGCCCGACCGGCTTGGAGCCAGTTTCACATGGTCCAGAGCTACCAGCTCAAGAGGCTGCCTGGTGACGATGGGCATCAAGGGCGTCTTCTGGCTGGTACCGTCCTTCCTTCCGTACCGGTGGAATGCAGGGAGCTCTATTTCCTCCAACTCATCTGGATCTTCTCCCTCATCGGGCAAGTGGGGCATTCTCGATAGGGCATCTGCATTGGCATTGGCTCGGCCTGCCCGGTACTTGATGGTGAAGTCATAGTTTGCTAGCCGGGCCATCCACCGCTGCTCTAGGGCACCAAGTCTCGCATTGTCCAGATGTGTGTACGGATTGTTGTCCGTGTACACAGTGAACTTCACAGAGGCCAGGTAATGCTTGAAACGTTCTGTTATGGCCCACACCACTGCCAAGGACTCCAGCTTAAAGGAGCTGTAATTCTCCGGGTTTCTCTCGGCTGTCGTACGCGATCACCCTTTCTCTGTCCTGTTGGTTCGGTGACAGTACGGCTCCCAGCCCCACATTACTGGCGTCTGTGTGGAGGATAAAAGGCTGGCCATAATCAGGGTATGCCAGGATCTCATCCCCCGTGAGGGCCATCTTCAGCTGGCGGAAGCACTCGTCTTCCGGCTTGTCCCACTTGAAGGGTGGCTTTTGGCTTCTGGTCTTAGATTGTCCT
Source organism: Phyllobates terribilis (assembly GCF_046119375.1). Taxonomy (NCBI): domain Eukaryota; kingdom Metazoa; phylum Chordata; class Amphibia; order Anura; family Dendrobatidae; genus Phyllobates; species Phyllobates terribilis. The sequence continues at coordinate 405,242 of NW_027363324.1, forward strand.
ATAAGGAGGTCCTGCATAGGGGCTGCCATCTTGGTGAACCTGGGGATGAACCTTCGGTAGTAACCTACCAACCCGACGAACTGCCTCACTTCTTTTATGTTAGAGGGGCTTGGCCTGTTCTTTATTGCCATGATTTTGTCAGGGTCCGGGGCTACTCCTTCTGCACTCACCACGTGTCCCAGGTACTGTACCTTCGGCTTTAACAGATGGCACTTGGAGGGTTTCACTTTCATGCCAAAGCCTGCCAGGGCCTCAAACACCTCGGCCAGGTGCTTTAGATGGTCCTCGTAAGTCTTCGAATAGACAATCACGTCGTCCAGGTAAAGTAGGACCGTCTCAAAGTTTCGGTGCCCTAGACAGCATTCCATCAGCCTCTGGAAGGTCCTGGGTGCGTTGCAGAGCCCGAACGGCATATAGTTGAATTTACTTAATCCCATCAGGGTGGTGAAGGCGGTCTTCTCCTTATCAGCCTCTGCCACAGGAACCTGCCAGTACCCACTAGTAAGGTCCAAAGTAGAGAAGAAATTAGCTTATTTTAGTGCGACCAAAGACTCCTCTATTCTAGGCAACGGGTATGCGTCTTTATGGGTGATACGATTGACTTCTCTATAGTCCACGCACATTCTCATAGTACAGTCTTTCTTTTTTACCAGAACCAAGGGGGCTGCCCAGGGGCTACAACTGTCTCTAATGACCCCGGCTTCCTTCATTTCTCTCAGCATGCCCTTTGCGTTCTGATAGCGTGCGGGGTGGTACAGGTCTGTATCTTTCTTTTATTGGTGGGTGGCTCCCCGTGGGGATGTGGTGTTCTACCCCTTTCACTCTGCCGAAGTCTAGCGGGTGCTTACTAAAGATTCTCTCGTACTCTTGAACCACCCGATAGACTCCAAGTTTTTGGTGCAAGGGAGTGGAGTCAGCACCCACGTGGAGTTTCTGGCACCAGTCCTCCTTGGGTTTCTGGGAACCATTACCCTCCGCCTGGGGAGATGGAGGCAAAGGTTCCATGGGCCTGACAGCATTGTGTTCAACAGTATACAATTTGGCTAGTGTAGCGTACCGGGGCAAGTGTACTTCCCTTTCCCCAAAGTTTAAGATCCGGACGGGCACCCTTCCATGGCGGACATCGACCACCCCCCGGGCTGTCAAAATGGTGGGCCTGCTGTCTGAGTACACGGGTTCTACCATGGCTTGGTAGTCTCTCCCTCTTAACCCGATTGCAGTCCGACACCAGATCATTTCACTTTTGGGGGGCATGGCAATGGGGAATGGGTGGCTCATCCTCACGCTACCGATCTCACCACCAGACAGTTCTACCTGTTGCCATCTCATCAGGGCTCTTATCTCCTTCTGGAGGACCCTCTGTTGGCTGGAGCTCGCATTCATCGCCACCTGCTGCAAAATTACAATTACTTCTGAAAGACAATTTTCAATCACATTAGAACCCAAGGTTATTTTAGGGTGACTTTCTCGACGGTCAATGTCCACAATGATCACTCCCTGTGCCGGCAGTTCAAGTTTACCAATCTTAATGGTCATCTCTCTGAACCCCACCTGCGGCACGGGTTGACCATTGCTGGCGATGATGCTCAAGTCATCGTCTGGATAACGAGTTATATCAGTGTCACTCCAGTACTGCTTGAAAAGTACATAGGGGATGGTAGTCACTTGGGACCCGGTGTCCAGCAGTGCACTTATGGGGATACCGTCCAGCACTACGGGTAAAACCGGGCGTCCCCCTACGTACTTATCACGCCAATTAGATGGGCCTGATGACCTTATGCCTGGGGGTTGGCCCTTTGCCCCAGGTCGGACCCATTTAAAGTACAGTACCTGGCTACGTGTCCCGGCTAGCTGCAACAGCGGCAAATCGGCTGTCCATCCTCAGTGTAATGATCGGCGGGCCTCCCTCTGAACGACGGGATCCTCCTCCGTCGACGCCACGGGACATCCTCCGGACTGGAAGCCAGCTTGATTGGTCCTGACGGGTCCATTTGTAATGACTGTATGGTCCTGGTCAATGCAGCAACACTCTTTGTTAGTTGTTGGACCTGATGGTGCAGGTTTGCAGGCGGGGATGGATTTAGGGCCTGCGCATCAGCCCCCACAAGGTCTGCGGGATAGGGCGCCGCCCCCTGGTGGTAAGGGATGGCAGGGCGCCGGGAAGCTACAGCGCCACCCGGTGCAGGTTCTCGGAGCACCCGGATGGCCCTATCTTTGAACTGTGCAAAAGTCAAATCGGGGTTCTGTAGGGCCATGAGGCGCAGCTGGGTTCTGTGGGTGCTGGACAGCAGACCTTCTATGAACTGGTCAGTCAATAGTTTATCTGTATCCTGCACGCTGCCAGGGTCAGCTTGCTTAATTGCCCCCAAGGCTTCCTGTAAATTTAGGGCATAATCTCGGATGCTATCTTGAGCTCGCTGCTTACATCCATAGAACCGCATTTTGATTTCTGCTGAGGTACGGGTATCAAAGGTGTCCCGTAGACGGGTCAGAACCCCCCTTACAGTCCTTTTCTCCTCAGCTGTCCAAGACTTTACCTCCCGCTGGGCCGCACCAGTTAACTGCCCTATCAGTATGCTTACCTTCTGTTCTTCTGTCAGGGGATAAACTTTGAACAGTCTATACAGCCTTTCTTTAAAGTCGCCCAAGGTATGCGACTCGCCAGCATACAGGGGCAGCCAGGCCGCTCCGGGGATATAGGCAGGGGTGGATTAAGAGTAGCAAGGGCCCCGGGCAGTTTAGAAGGCGCGGGCCCCCTCCACACACCTGATTTATCACGTGACATGTCACATGATCCCCTGTGATAGATCATGTGATAGTTCACGGGAAATTAATTTGGCATAATATTAATTGTGCTGCCTCATCTGAGAGCAGCACAATATTGGGGCAGATACCCTGATTCCAGCGATGTGTCACTTTTTCAGCTGCTTGTTGTCATTTTGAGAAAATCACCGTTTTATCTGCTGCAGATCTAGCAGCTCTCTGAATGCTGCGCTCTGTATAGCCCCACCCACACCACTGATTGGCAGCTTTCTGCCCATGCTCATTGTACACAGAAATCTACTGATCAGTGATGGGGGTGGGGTCCTACAGAACTTACTAGTCATCTAGTGATAATTACCTTCTGACAAATCAATGATTTTATCAAAACAACACTAAGCAGCCCAGTAAGTGACACATTACTGGAATCAGTGCCTCTAACCCTACATTATGCTGCTCTCAGATTAGGTGGCAAAAACCTGATGACAGATTCCCTTTAAAGGAGCTGTAAAGACAAAAAAGTTTGTATTAAAAAAAATACAAGCCATTTGTTAAATTAACTTTTTTTCATTGTTAATTCACATTAGACTGTATCTTCAACACTTTTGTCAGCAGGTCTTATTACAGACTCTGAATAGGGCAGCTCTCTCCCTCTCCCTCAGCAGAAAGTCACAGCATGGTTAAAAAACGGGATCTTTTATGATTTTCTCATAATAAATAAAAAAGGACATGCAAGTCCTCCAAACTATTTTCCGTTTCTCTATAGGCGAGGTCCTAAATCTTTCTTGTTCTTTAGTTGATCACATGTCAAAAATGCAAAGCATTTACTATGAACTCGCCTAAAAAAATATACACTTGGAGAGTAATATCATCATCTACATGTAAATATTCCTTGACTCTAAGGGCTCGCTCACACTGTCGTATAACACGGCCGAATGCTATGTGATGTTTTATCGGATAGGACTCGGCCCTATGTTATACTATGGGACAGTGCGATTATTGGCATGAGAAAATAATCTCATTCGATATTCGGACCATGTGCACCCATACAAGTCTATGGGTGCACGTAAAACATTGGACTGCACTCGGATGTCATCCAAGTGCAGTCCGATGAACACTCACAGAGACTATGGAGAAGATGGAGAAATTAAGTTCTCCATCTTCTCCATATCTGTGCTGCGAGAGAATCGGATCACACTCAGTTGAAGCTCTGACAGAGTTTGAGCCCAGTGTCATTAGCATAATTGGCCCTATTCTCTTGCATGAGAGAATATATGGCTTAGTGAGTGGACCCTAAAACTGAATAGCAGTGACGGACAGGCACCTCACAAGCGGGATCCATGTAGCTCTCAGATGTCATGTAGGTAGGGCTTCATTCCATGGGGTAGAGCTTAATTTCAAGGTATATAAAAAAAATGGACTTCAAATAAAAATTAAATGAACACAAAAAGCACTAATTGAATTATTTTTTTCGTATTTATGTTTGCAGCCCCTTTAAAAACCCTTTGAGGACCAAGGCACATATATGTCCCATAGTTTTAAACTGGAAAAAAACTTGATTGAATAAAATTTAAGGTCCTCCAAGGTTTAAGTAGGTCATAAATTCATATGAATACTTGCTCATACAATTGCACATGCCAAAAGATGAAGAAGAACAGAATCAAAAATATGACATTAAGTGGAGCACTTACAGGTATTCAAGGTGAAAGAGACCAGCAAAGGCATCGTCTCGAATGACAGTAAATGAGTTAGAATTCAGCAAGCTGAAAATGAAGACAGCAGGTTAGAAGTGAACCAGACTTTATGGTGCTCAGAATTAGTCAAGCAGAATTTATTGACTGCTCTTGCAAAGCACTGAGACTCCCGCTGTGTATAGATGGCTCCGTGCGGCCTCCCGCTGTGTATAGATGGCGCCGTGCGACCTCCCACTGTGTATAGATGGCGCCGTGCGGCCTCCCGCTGTGTATAGATGGCGCCGTGCGGCCTCCCGCTGTGTATAGATGGCGCCATGCGGCCTCCCGCTGTGTATAGATGGCACCGTATAGATGGCTACGTGCGGCCTCCTGCTGAGTACACGTGTATAGATGGCTACGTGCGGCCTCCTGCTGAGTATAGATGCCGCACGGCGCTCCCCCCAGAGACAGCAGGAGGCCGCACAGCGCCATCTATACTCAGCGGGAGACCGCACGTAGCCATCTATACACAGCAGGAGGCCGCACGGCGACATCTATACTCAGCGGGGGGCCGCACATAGCTATCTATACACAGCGGGGGGCGCACGTAGCCATCTATACACAGCAGGAGGCCGCACGGCGACATCTATACTCAGCGGGGGGCCGCACATAGCTATCTATACACAGCGGGGGGCGCACAAAGCCATCTATACACAGCAGGGGGCCGCACGGCGCCGTCTATAAACAGCGGGGGGCGCACGTAGCCATCTATACACAGCGGGGAGCCGCACGTAGCCATCTATACACAGCAGGAGGCCGCACGGAGCCCCCCCAGAGACATCAGGAGGCCGCACGGAGCCAACTATACTCAGCAGTAGGCCGCATGCAGTCATACACACACACAAACATATACAGACACGCATAAACACATTTGAAACACAAAAATACATACAAACAGACATCACACAATGACATCTGCCCACACAAACACACACACAGACAGACATCACACACACACACCTGCCCACACACACACACACCTGCCCACACACACATTTGTGTGTGTGTATGTATAGTGTGTGTGTGTGTATAATGTGTGTGTATGTATAGTGTGTGTATGTATAGTGTGTGTGTGTGTGTATGTATAGTGTGTGTGTGTGTGTATAATGTGTGTGTATGTGTAGTGTGTGTGTATGTATAGTGTGTGTGTGTGTGTGTATAATGTGTGTGTATGTGTAGTGTGTGTGTATGTATAGTGTGTGTGTATGTATAGTGTGTGTGTGTGTGTGTGTGTGTGTGTATAATTTGTGTGTGTGTATTTTTTTTTAAGTTAAAAACAAGTAAAATGCTTGTGGCATCAATATCAAGACTCCAGATATAAGGGCCTATTCACACTGAATTTTGCAATGCATTCATCTCCTCTTTCCAGGCTTCTATCTAAATCCCTGAAAAATGGCATTCAGATGTGCCTTGACATAGCCATTGATTTGAACAAAGGCAAACCGAGGCTAAAGTCTGAATCTTTAGGCTCCATTTTCTCTGCTTTCAGATGTCTCATTTCAGACAGCACAATCCTGAATTTCAGGGATTCAGTTGTAAGCCTTGTGTAAAGACCTGAATGCAGCGCTGAATGTAGTGTGAATAGGTTCTTACATCCTACACCACCTCAGGGGATTGTTGTTATGGAGTATTGCCCCTGGGTGGCCGCAGTTATGACCACCACCAGGGCTCGCGGTCACCCACCATAACTTTGGTATTCTGGGGAGCTGGTATAATGAATATCTGAGAAGAGCCCTAGAGAAGCAAGAACATTGGACAACCAAGAGGTGGTGGCCTCAAGTCAGGTGTAGTGTTCAACAGGGCAAGACTTTCTAACCTGCCCACACACACACACACACACACATATACACACACCTGCCCACACACACACACACACAGACACACACACACACCTGCCCACACAGACCCACACACACACCTGCCCACACAGACACACACACACACCTGCCCACACAGACACACACACACATCTGCCCACACAGACACACACACACACCTGCCCACACAGACACACACACACACCTGCCCCCCCCCACACACATACACACCTGCCCACACACACACACACCTGCCCACACAAACACACCTGCCCACACACAAACACATACACACACCTGCCCACACACACACACATACACACCTGCCCACACACACACACAAACACCTGCCCACACACACACACACCTGCCCACACACACACACACACATACACACACCTGCCCACACACATACACACCTGCCCACACACACACACAAACACCTGCCCACACACACACACACCTGCCCACACACACACACACACACACACACACACCTGCCCACACAGACCCACACACACACCTGCCCACACAGACACACACACACATCTGCCCACACAGACACACACACACACCTGCCCCCCCCACACACACATACACCTGCCCACACACATACACACCTGCCCACACACACACACACACCTGCCCACACAAACACACCTGCCCACACACAAACACATACACACACCTGCCCACACACACACACATACACACCTGCCCACACACACACACAAACACCTGCCCACACACACACACACCTGCCCACACACACACACACACACATACACACACCTGCCCACACACATACACACCTGCCCACACACACACACACACACCTGCCCACACACACACACACACACACACACACACACACACACACACACACACACTGGGGAAAATAAATATTTGATCCCCTGCTGTTTTTCTAAGTTTGCCCACTGACAAAGACATGAACAGTCTATAATTTTAAGGGTAATTTTAACATTGAGAGATAGAATATCCCTGCCCAAAAAAATCAAGAAAATCACATTGTATAAATTAGATAATTTTTTTTGCATTTTGCAGTGAGAAATAAGTATTTCATCCCCTACAAACCATTATGAGTTCTGGCTGCTACAGACCAGTTAGACGCTCCTAATCAACTCGTTACCTGCAGTAAAGACAGCTGTCTTACATAGTCACCTGTATAAAAGACTCTTGTCCACAGACTCCATTAATCAGTCAGACTCTAACCTCTACCACATGGGCAAGACCAAAGAGCTTTCTAAGGATGTCGGGGACAAGATCATAGACCTGCACAAAGCTGGAATGGGCTACAAAACCATAAGTAAGACTCTGGGTGAGAAGGAGACAACTGTTGGTGCAATTGTAAGAAAATGAAAGAAATACAAAATCACTGTCAATCGACATTGATCTGGGGCACCATGCAAAATCTCACCTCGTGGGGTATCCTTGATCATGAGGAAGGTGAGAGATCAGCCTAAAACTACACGGGGGAAACTTGCTAATGATCTCCAGGCAGCTGGGACCACAGTCACCAAGCAAACCATTGGTAACACATTCCGCTTTAAAGGTTAAAAATCCTGCAGTGCCCGCGAGGTCCCCCTGCTCAAGAAGGCACATGTGCAGGCCCATCTGAAGTTTGGCAATGAATACCTGGATGATTCTGTGAGTTATTGGGAGAAGGTGCTGTGGTCAGATGAGACAAAAATTGAGCTCTTTAGCATTAACTCAATTGGCCGTGTTTGGAGGAAGAAGAAGGAAGCACAACCCTAAGAAAATCGTTCCAACCGTGAAGCATGGTGGGGGAAACATACTTTGGGGGTGCTTTTCTGCAAAGGGGACATGACGACTGCACCGTATTGAAGGGAAGATGGATGGCGTCATGTATCGCGAGATTTTGGCCAACAACCTCCTTCCCTCAGTAAGAGCATTGAAGATGGGTCGTGGCTAGGTCTTTCCAGCAAGGCAATGACCCAAAACATACAGCCAAAGCAACAAAGGAGTGGATCATAAAGAACTACAGTAAGGTCATGGAGTGGCCTAGCCAGTCTCCAGACCTTAATCCCATAGAAAACTTATGGAGGGAGTTAAAGCTCCGATTTGCCAAGCGACAGCCTCAAAATCTTAATGATTTAGAGATGATCTGCAAAGAGGAGTGGAGCAAAATTCCTCCCGACATGTGCACAACCCTCATCATCAGCTACAAACAACGTCTGACTGCTGTGCTGCCAACATGTGTTTTACCACCAAGTATTAAGTGTTGTTTTCCAGAGGGATCAAATACTTATTTCTCACTGCAAAATGCAGAAAAATCATCTAATTTATACAATGTGATTTTCTTCATTTTTTTTGGGATATTCTATCTTCTATCTCTCAATGTTAAAATTAACCTACCCTTAAAATTATAGACTGTTCCTGTCTTTGTCAGTGGGCAAACTAAGAAAGACAGCAGGGGATCAAATAATTATTTCCCCCACTGTGTATATAATTATATATACAGTTATATGAAAAAGTTTGGGCACCCCTATTAATCTTAAGCTTAATGCTTTCTTAAAATTGGTGTTTTTGCAACAGCTATTTCAGTTTGATCTATGTAATAACTGTTGGACACAGTAATGTTTCTGCCTTGAAATGAGGTTTATTGTACAGAAAATGTGCAATCCGCATTATACAGGAAGAGGAGGTGAGCTGTGATATCACCTATTGTGAATGGTGGATCCTGTGTTATCTACTGTATATAGAGGTGTTATCAGTCATTGTACAGGAGGAGGTGAGCTGTGATCTCACCTATTGTGAATGGTGGATCCTGTGTTATCTACTGTATATAGAGGTGTTATCATTCATTGTACAGGAGGAGGAGGTGAGCTGTGATATCACCTGTTGTGAATGGTGGATCCCGTGTTACCTACTGTATATAGAGGTGTTATCAGTCATTGTACAGGAGGAGAAGGAGGTGAGCTGTGATCTCACCTATTGTGAATAGAGGATCCTGTGTTATCTACTGTATATAGAGGTGTCATCAGTCATTGTACAGGAGGAGGAGGAGGTGAGCTGTGATCTCACCTATTGTGAATGGTGGATCCCCTGTGTCATCTACTGTATATAGAGGTGTTATCATTCATTGTACAGGAGGAGGAGGAGGTGAGCTGTGATCTCACCTATTGTGAATGGTGGATCCTGTGTTATCTACTGTATATAGAGGTGTTATCAGTCATTGTACAGCATGAGGAGGTGAGCTGTGATATCACCTATTGTGAATGGTGGATCCTGTGTTATCTACTGTATATAGAGGTGTTATCAGTCATTATACAGGAGGAGGAGGTGAGCTGTGATATCACCTATTGTGAATGGTTGGTCCCCTGTGTCATCTACTGTACATAGGGGTGTTTTCAGTCATTGTACAGGAGGAGGAGAAGGAGGTGAGCTGTGATCTCACCTATTGTGAATAGAGGATCCTGTGTTATCTACTGTATATAGAGGTGTTACCAGTCATTGAACAGGAGGAGGAGGAGGTGAGCTGTAATACCACCTATTGTGAATGGTGGATCCTGTGTTATCTACTGTATATAGAGGTGTTATCAGTCATTGTACAGGAGGAGGAGTAGGTGAGCTGTGATATCACCTATTGTGAATGGTGGATCCTGTGTTACCTACTGTATTTAGAGGTTATCAGTCATTGTACAGGAGGAGGAGGAGGTGAGCTGTGATCTCACCTATTGTGAATGGTGGATCCTGTGTTACCTACTGTATATAGAGGTGTTATCAGTCATTGTACAGGAGGAGGAGGTGAGCTGTGATCTCACCTATTGTTAATGGTGGATCCTGTGTAATCTACTGTATATATAGTTATCATTCATTGTACAGGCGGCGTAGATGAGCTGTGATCTCACCTATTGTGAATGGTGGATCCTGTGTTATCTACTGTATATAGAGGTGTTATCAGTCATTGTACAGGAGGAGGAGGAGGAGGAGAGCTGTGACATCACCTATTGTGAATGGTGGGTCCCCTGTGTCATCTGCTATATATAGAGGTGTTATCAGTCATTGTACAGCATGAGGAGGTGAGCTGTGATATCACCTATTGTGAATGGTGGGTCCTGTGTTATCTACTATATATAGAGGTGTTATCAGTCATTGTACAGGAGGAGAGCTGTGACATCACCTATTGTGAATGGTGGGTCCCCTGTGTCATCTGCTATATATAGAGGTGTTATCAGTCATTGTACAGCATGAGGAGGTGAGCTGTGATATCACCTATTGTGAATGGTGGATCCTGTGTTATCTACTGTATATAGAGGTGTTATCAGTCATTGTACAGGAGGAGGAGGTGAGCTGTGATATTTCCTTTTGTGAATGGTGGATCCTGTGTTATCTACTGTATATAGAGGTGTTATCATTCATTGTACAGGAAGAGGTGAGCTGTGATCTCGCCTATTGTGAATGGTGGATCCTGTGTTACCTACTGTATATAGAGGTGTTATCAGTTATTATACAGGGGGAGAAGGTGAGCTGTAATACCACCTATTGTGAATGGTGGGTCCCCCTTGTTATGTACTGTATATAGAGGTGTTATCCGTCATTGTATAGGAGGAGGAGGTGAGCTGTAATACCACCTATTGTGAATGGTGGAACCTGTGTTATCTACTGTATATAGAGGTGTTATCAGTCCTTGTACAGGAGGAGGAGGTGAGCTGTGATATCACCTATTGTGAATGGAGGATCCTGTGTTATCTACTGTATAAAGAGGTGTTATCAGTCATTGTACAGGAGGAGGAGGTGAGCTGTGATATCACCTATTGTGAATGGTGGATCCTGTGTTACCTACTGTATATAGAGGTGTTATCAGTCATTATACAGGGGGATGAGGTGAGCTGTGATACCACCTATTGTGAATGATGGGTCCCCTTTGTTATCTACTGTATAAAGAGGTGTTATCAGTCATTGTACAGGAGGAGGAGGAGGTGAGCTGTGATCTCACCTATTGTGAATGGAGGATCCTGTGTAATCTACTGTATATAGAGGTTTCATCAGTCATTGTACAGGAGGAGGAGGAGGTGAGCTGTGACATCACCTATTGTGAATGGAGGGTCCCCTGTGTCATCTACTGTATATAGAGGTGTTATCAGTCATTGTAGAGCATGAGGAGGTGTGCTGTGATATCACCTTTTGTGGATTGTGGATCCTGTGTTATCTACTGTATATAGAGGTGTTATCAGTAATTGTACAGTTGGAGAGGTGAGCTGTGACATCACCTATTGTGAATGGTGTGTTCCCTGTGTCATCTACTGTATATAGAGGTGATATCAGTCATTGTACAGGAGTTGGAGGATGTGAGCTGTGATATCACCTATTGTGAAAGGTGGATCCTGTGTTATCTACTGTATAAAGAGGTGATATCAGTCATTGTAAAGGAGGAGGAGGTGAGCTGTGATCTCACCTATTGTGAATAGTGGATCCTGTGTTATCTACTGTATATAGAGGTGTTATCAGTCATTGTACAAGAGGAGGAGGAGGTGAACTGTGACATCACCTATTGTGAATGGTGGATCCTGTGTTATCTACTGTATATAGAGGTGTTATCATTCATTGTACAGGAGGAGGAGGTGAGCTGTGATATCACCTATTGTGAATGGTGGATCCTGTGTAATCTACTGTATATAGAGGTGTTATCAGTCCTTGTAGAGGAGGAGGAGGAGGTGAGCTGTGATGTCACCTATTGTGAATGGTGGATCCTGTGTAATCTACTGTATATAGAGGTGTTATCGTTCATTGTACAGGCGGCGTAGGTGAGCTGTGATATCACCTATTGTGAAAGGTGGATCCTGTGTTATCTACTGTATATAGAGGTGTTATCAGTCATTGTACAGGAGGAGGAGGTGAGCTGTGATGTCACCTATTGTGAATGGTGGATCCTGTGTTATCTACTATATATAGAGGTGTTATCAGTCATTGTACAGGAGGAGGAGGAGATGAGCTGTGATCTCACTTATTGTGAATGGTGGATCCTGTGTAATCTACTGTATATAGAGTTGTTATCATTCATTGTACAGGAGGGGGAGGTGAGCTGTGATCTCACTTATTGTGAATGGTGGATCCTGTGTAATCTACTGTATATAGAGGTGTTATCGTTCATTGTACAGGAGCCGGAGGTGAGTTGTGATATCACCTATTGTGAATGGTGGATCCTGTGTAATCTACTGTATATAGAGGTGTTATCGTTCATTGTACAGGAGGAGGAGGTGATCTGTGATATCGCCTATTGTGAATGGTGGGTCTCCTGTGTTACCTACTGTATATAGAGGTGTTATCAGTCATTGTACAGGAGGAGGAGGAGGTGAGCTGTGACATCACCTATTGTGAATGGTGGGTCCTCTGTGTCATCTACTATATATAGACGTGTTATCAGTCATTGTACAGGAGGAGGAGATGAGCTGTGATCTCACTTATTGTGAATGGTGGATCCTGTGTAATCTACTGTATATAGAGGTGTTAATAGTCATTGTACAGGAGGATGAGGAGGTGAGCTGTGATATCACCTATTGTGAATGGTGGATCCTGTGTTATCTACTGTATATAGAGGTGTTATCAGTCATTGTACAGGGGAGGAGGTGAGCTGTAATACCACCTATTGTGAATGGTGGGTCCCCTGTGTTATCTACTGTATATAGAGGTGTTATCATTCATTGTACAGGAAGAGGTGAGCTGTGATCTCGCCTATTGTGAATGGTGTATCCTGTTTTATCTACTGTATATAGAGGTGTTATCAGTCATTGTACAGAGGAGGAGGTGAGCTGTGATCTCACCTATTGTGAATGGTGGATTCTGTGTAATCTACTGTATATAGAGGTGTTATCATTCATTGTACAGGAGGAGGAGGTGATCTGTGATATCGCCTATTGTGAATGGTGGATCCTGTGTTACCTACTGTTTATAGAGGTTTCATCAGTCATTGTACAGGAGGAGGAGGAGGTGAGCTGTGACATCACTAATTGTGAATGGAGGATCCTGTGTTACCTGCGGTACATAGATTTGTTATCAATCATTATACAGGAAGAGGAGGTGAGCTGTGATATCACCTATTGTGAATGGTGGGTCCTCTGTGTTATCTACTGTATATAGAGGTGTTATTAGTCATTGTACAGGAGGAGGAAGGGGTGAGCTGTGATCTCACCTATTGTGAATGTTGGATCCTGTGTTATCAGTCATTGTACAGGAGGAGGAGGAGGTGAGCTGTGATATCGCCTATTGTGAATGGTGGATCCTGTGTTAACTACTGTATATAGAGGTGTTATCAGTCATTGTACAGGAGGAGGAGTAGGTGAGCTGTGATATCACCTATTGTGAATTGTGGATCCTGTGTTACCTACTGTATATAGATGTGTTATCAGTCATTATACAGGGGGAGAAGGTGAGCTGTAATACCACCTATTGTGAATGGTGGGTCCCCTTTGTTATGTACTGTATATAGAGGTGTTATCTGTCATTGTATAGGAGGAGGAGGTTAGCTGTGATATCACTTATTGTGAATGGTGGATCCTGTGTTACCTACTGTATATAGAGGTGTTATCAGTCATTATACAGGAGGAGGAGGTGAGCTGTGATATCACCTATTGTGAATGGTGGATCCTGTGTTATCTACTGTATATAGAGGTGTTATCAGTCATTGTACAGGAGGAGGGGGTGAGCTGTGATCTCACCTATTGTAAATGGTGGATCCTGTGTTATCTACTGTATATAGAGGTGTTATCATTCATTGTACAGGAGGAGGAGGTGGTGAGCTGTGATATCACCTATTGTAAATGGTGGATCCTGTGTTATCTACTGTATATAGAGGTGTTATCAGTCATTATACAGGAGGAGGAGGTGTGCTGTGATATCACCTATTGTGAATGGTGGATCCTGTGTAATCTACTATATATAGAGGTGTTATCAGTCATTGTACAGGAGGAGGAGGTGAGCTGTAATATCACCTATCGCCACGGAAGACTATCGCTGGGGGTTGTAGTCTTCAGTGGCGGTGACCCGGTCCGTGCCCAGGGCTTTCAAACCAGTGGCAGTCTTAGTGTAATAATAAGTGTCCGACTACGCTACCCGTGGATTGCGGTCAGTGGAGACCGCCGCTGTGCCGCAGACTGCTGATGTTGTAAGCGCAGCCAAGTATGGGATAACTCCCCACGGGAGAAGCATTGCCTCAGGGCAGCTAGTGTGGATGATGGGAGTGATGGTGTGAGCGTCCCAGTACTAATGGTGCTGGTGCAGCGATGAAACACAGAGACGTGTGGTTGCAGTTTCCAATGCTTTACTCACAGTTCTTTACTGGTCCTAGTCACGTCTGTACCGGCGGTGACTGCCCAAGCCGTGCTGCGTCCACCAGGCAAGGGGCTCGACCAACTCCCAGGCAATTCCAGAGCGTGGCACAGGGCTCCCTTCTCTTTCTTGCTCTGGCCGTCCCCACCAGTGACCCACCTTTGTCCATCCTTACCCGGGAGTGGAATATCACACCTCTGGGTCGAGGTGCAATACCCCTGTAGCAGCCGAGCCCTCAGGGTGCTACACATGTATGACCGGCCGCTCTGTTAACTCCTCCTGGCGGAGGCAGGGTGCATGTATGACCGGCCGCTCTGTTAACTCCTCCTGGCGGAGGCAGGGTGCATGTATGACCGGCCGCTCTGTTAACTCCTCCTGGCGGTGGTCTTCTGGCTACAGGAATACTGAGGCCGCCAGTGGTGGTATCCGCTGCATAGGTTATGATTGATCTCGTCTCTTCCAATCATCATGTAATTCACCAGATTTTTAATATACCGTATATACTCGAGTATAAGCCGAGTTTTTCAGCACATTTTTTGTTCTGATAAAGCCCCTCTCGGCTTATACTCTGGTATATACTCGAGTATATAGAAATTCTGGTGGTGGATAGTGCTGGGGGAGGTTGCGACGGTGGAGGAGCGGGGCACACGCAGTAGCCGCTGCTGCAGCTACCACGTGTACCCTCGCTAAAGAGAAATTAATATTCCCTCTTCTCCACTCCCATGGGCGTGGAGAAGAATGAATATTCATTCTCTTTAGTAGCGGACACAGAGAAGTGCTGAGCCGCAGTTCCTGCTGACAGTGCCCGCTACTAAAGAGAGTGCATATTCACTCTTCTCCACGCCCATAGTCCCGGGGTGGAGAGGAGTGAATGTGCCAGCAGCTCAGCGTCTGAGAGCGCATGGCAGTGACGTCATGCGCTGCTCAGATGCTGACATGAGCTGCTGCAGCAGAAAAGGATGCAGAGCAGAGGTGAGGAAGGAAGGTGAGTATAAGGGTATGTGCACATGGGCGTTATTGGCAGCGTTTTGAACGCAGCATACTTTATGCTGCGTCCAAAGCGCTGCACGCTGGTAAATCCGCATGTGTTCATTGAGCCATGCGGATTCACCGCATCCTATACATTGCACTGATAGAATTTCTCTTGCGGAGACTAGTGTCTCCGCAAGAGAAATTGACATACTGAGGTCTGGGAAGACGCGCCGCATGTCCGTGTCTGCGGGTGAGCCGCAGGTGTATGGAGACGCATAGTGGGCATGGGATCTGTATAAATCCCATCCACTATTCTATAACATCTGGCATCTGCGGATTGCACGCAGCGCAAGTGCGCAGCGTACAATCCGCAGCAATTACTGATCGTGTGCACGTACCTTCAGTGTTTGATTATTTTTTTGTGTGTGCAGTAATGCGGCCATGCATACCAGGATTGGGGAATGAGGGGGTCCATACATACCAGGATTGGGGATGGGAAGGCCATACATACCAGGATTGGGTATGAGGAGGCCATGCATACCAGGATTGGGGATGGGGGGCATACAAACCCGGATTGGGGGATGAGGGGGCCCACACATACCAGGATTGGGGATGGGGGTGCCATGCATACCAGGATTGGGGATGAGGAGGCCATGCATACCAGGATTGGGGATGAGGGGACCATACATACCAGGATTAGACATGAGGGTGCCATGCATACGAGGATTGGGGATGGGGGGGCATGCATACCAGGATTGGGGGATGAGGGGTACCGTACATACCAGGATTGGGGGATGAGGGGTGCCATACATACCTGGATTGGGGGATGAGGGCTGCCATGCATACCTGGATTGGGGATGAGGGCTGCCATGCATACCTGGATTGGGGATGAGGGCTGCCATGCATACCAGGATTGGGGATGAGGGGGCCATGTATACCAGGATTAGGGATGAGGGGGCCATGTACAACAGAATTGGGGATGAGGGTGCCATGCGTACCAGGATTGGGGATGAGGGGGCCATGCGTACCAGGATTGGGGATGAGGGGGCCATGCGTACCAGGATTGGGGATGAGGGGGCCATGCGTACCAGGATTGGGGATGAGGGAGCCATGCACAACAGAATTGGGGATGAGGGGTCCATGCATACCAGGATTGGGGATGAGGGGGCCATGCGTACCAGGATTGGGGATGAGGGGGCCATGCGTACCAGGATGGGGAAATTTACGAGTAGCTGCTGCATTTCCCAAATTAGGGTTTATACTCAAGTCAATAAGTTTTCCCAGTTTTTTGTGGTAAAATTAGGTGCCTCGGCTTATACTCGAGCATATACGGTAATTTATATTTCTATTTTTTTAGCGTTTTCAGATCTCTGCTTGCCATCAATGAATGAGAATATTCTTAATTACATCGCGAGGCATAAAATCTGTACAGCATAAGGTTCGTTAGCGCTGGATCCAGCCCAGACAATCCTTTGTTGGCTCCACAGATCGGGTGATTAATACTCTGATTCGTTACAGTGTATCAGCGCAGGTAAAATCTGTCAGTTTTGGCTCACGGGGGATTGCGTAGACACCAGTTAGTAAATGATTAGCAGTGAGAGGAATCCGGTTTGTGTAACAAACATGGTCCCATTCACTGAAAGCAAGCCGAGATATTGAAATCACTAATAATTCAGTTACTTTTTTGTTTTCCTCTTTTTCCAGCGCTCAGATTTTGAATGATCAGATGGTTATACTGAATGCATACGGGGGTCCGCAAGAAACGCCATCACTTGAGCCCCCCAAACCTGTCCCGGCGATCTGCGAGAAAGCCCCTTCCGCCGCCGCCAGGGACACCGTCCACTCATTCTCCGCGTACACGAGGATGAAGCCGGACTGGGCTCTGAAGTGAGTGAGACCGCGGTGCGCGGCACTGAGCGCGGGGGGTTCTGTAACCTCATCATACACTTTGTATCCAAGATCTCTGCTTTCTGTCACTGAATAGGAACATTTCACTTTCCATTAAGGTACTGAAAACCTGTGCAGCCCCGACACTTCTCACAGCTGAGGTTTTGCCTCTATATCATGTAACTTTAGGTGACACCAGCCACGGGCGATGGGCTTCCTTCCGCCGTGGTCGGTGTCTTTTGATAAAATCTCTTTTCTCCATACAGATGTCTTGACGACAACAACTGGGATGTGCATCAAGCAAAGAAAGTGTTTCATCACCTGAAGGTAAATGGTTTTATTAAGCAACCTACTTGCTGACTGTCTCCAGTGACCTGAAGCCGACACCTGCACTGTATCTCTGAAGGTCTTTGCATGTGTCCTGTGGAGGTGTTTAGAGGTTCAGTGCTGCCCTCTATTGGCCAGAGCTGATTACAGCTGCAAAGATCAGTTCTTGTTCTATGGAATCACTGTACATACAATATCTGGAGAAAAGTATGTGCCCCCTCCACATTCACCTCCAGGGAGCTCTCACCTCCCATCCTACACCCATAGACATTAATATGGAGTCGCTCCTCCACAGATAGAACGGCTTCTGCTCTTCTGGGAAGGATTTCTATAAGATTTTGGAGGCATTGGTGGGAATTGTTGCCCCTTCATCCAGAACACATCACACCGCAACGGGACCAGATGTTACACCGGGGGACGATGGGGTCGGAAGTTATGCATGGGGGGCGATGGCACTGAATGTTATGCACAGCGGGGGGAAGGGCCAGACGTTATGCATCGGGGGTCGATGGGACCGGACGTTATGCACAGGAGGAGCAATGGGGCTGGATGTTATACACCCGGAAGGGGGGGGATGGGACCGGACATGATACATCCGGGGAGGGGACCAGACGGGGCAGGACATTATACACCGGGGGGGCAAGATGGTGCCAGACGTTATGCATCGGGGGTCGATGGGACCAGACGTTATGCACAGGAGGAGCAATGGGGCTGGATGTTATACACCAGGAAGGGGGGAGATGGAACCGGACATGATACATCCGGGGAGGGGACGAGATGGGGCAGGACATTATACACCGGGGGGACAAGATGGTGCCGGACTTTATGCACCGGGGGGATGGTGGGGCCAGGTATTATTCTAGCTCACAGCTGGTGGTTCGGGGCGGGAGACCCCTCTATAATATCTATAAGCACTAATACGGTATATAGAGAGCAGTCGTCTTGATAAGAGAATCCATTTAATGTTTATCTCCATATAAATGGAGAACCCCTTTAAGAGCGCTCACCCCCTGACTGTATAAAGGGGTAAATGATGCTTCTGTCTGGTCTCCAGGTTTACACGTATGATTTGGTTTTCCTTTATTATCGGTTTCCCTTTACAGAGTCGGGGTGCCATTCCTCCGGAGGCCTTTGAAGTGAAGGCGCTGGCGGCCGCCATGTCTGGATAAGGTGTGCGAGGACGAGTCTCCGCTGATCCCACTTCTGGTTACACGGAGGAGATTCCTGATTTCTTTTGTCCTTCTGTTCATGTCCTCGTGTTTCTTGTCTGTTGTTCGGGGTCTTGTGGTACAAATGGTAAAATGTGGCCTCGTTCCTGTCGTGTAGACGGCACCAAAGGTTTCTGCAGAGAATCTGCAGCGTTCTGTTACTGCTGCTCTGTGAGAAGGAAACTGTGCGATGTGGACGGAGGAAATATTGTTTCTTGTATTATAGGGTTTTATGGCTTCACTTTTGTATAAAACATCCATTAAAGGAAGCGTTCTGTTACTAGATGTTATATTGTGTGACTCCACCGCGCCCACGACTCACGATCTACACCCGTCCTCACTATTGTGTGACTCCACCGCACCCACGACTCACGCTCTACACCCGTCCTCACTATTGTGTGACTCCACCGCACCCACGACTCACGATCTACACCCGTCCTCACTATTGTGTGACTCCACCGCACCCACGACTCACGATCTACACCCGTCCTCACTATTGTGTGACTCCACCGCGCCCACGACTCACGATCTACACCCGTCCTCACTATTGTGTGACTCCACCGCACCCACGACTCACGATCTACACCCGTCCTCACTATTGTGTGACTCCACCGCACCCACGACTCACGCTCTACACCCGTCCTCACTATTGTGTGTTACCACCGGGTCCACGACTCACAATCTACACCCGTCCTCACTATTGTGTGACTCCACCGCACCCACGACTCAAGATCTACACCCGTCCTCACTATTGTGTGACTCCACCGCACCCACGACTCACGATCTACACCCGTCCTCACTATTGTGTGACTCCACCGCACCCACGACTCACGATCTACACCCGTCCTCACTATTGTGTGTTACCACCGCACCCAAGACTCACGATCTACACCCGTCCTCACTATTGTGTGTTACCACCGCGCCCACGACTCACGATCTACACCCGTCCTCACTATTGTGTGTTACCACCGCGTCCACGACTCACGATCTACACCCGTCCTCACTATTGTGTGTTACCACCGCGCCCACGACCCACGATCTACACCCATCCTCACTATTGTGATACCACCATGTCCACGCCTCACGCTCTGCACCCGTCCTCACTATTGTGATACCACCATGTCCACGCCTCACGATCTACACCCGTCCTCACTATTGTGCTACCACCATGTCCACGCCTCACGATCTACACCCGTCCTCACTATTGTGTGACTCCACCGCGCCCACGCCTCACGATCTACACCATCCTCACTATTGTGATACCACCATGTCCACGCCTCACGCTCTACACCCATCCTCACTATTGTGATACCACCATGTCCACGCCTCACGATCTACACCCTTCCTCACTATTGTGATACCACCATGTCCACGCCTCACGCTCTACACCCGTCCTCACTATTGTGATACCATGTCCACGCCTCACGCTCTACACCCGTCCTCACTATTGTGATACCACCATGTCCACGCCTCGCGCTCTACACCCGTCCTCACTATTGTGATACCACCATGTCCACGCCTCACGCTCTACACCCGTCCTCACTATTGTGTGCTACCACCATGTCCACGCCTCACGCTCTACACCCGTCCTCACTATTGTGATACCAACATGTCCACGCGTCACGCTCTACACCCGTCCTCACTATTGTGATACCACCATGTCCACGCCTCACGCTCTACACCCGTCCTCACTATTCTGTGATAACACAGGCGCTTAGTGCACCTTTGGCGAGGCCAAACATTTAAAACGAGTCTGACAGCACAGAACGACTGTTTAAACCAAGCACCGGCCCTCGGTGCACCGTGATTTGGCCAAACATTGCTCTATGAAGCCAGAGCTATCATCAAAGGTGGGGGGGCGAGGTGTGCAAATGGAGAGAAAACAAGCACGTGGGAAGGCGACCTTCAATGTTTGGCTGCAACATGATGCACTAAGCGCCTGCGCTTGGTTTGAACAGTCATTCTGTGCTGACAGACTCCCTTTTAGGTTGACTGCACAAGTCCATCAAGTTCAACCAGTACAATAACACGTTGATCTAGAGCAGTGTTCCCCAAACCCCATCCTCACGGCCCCCACAGGTCACGGTTTCAGGATTTCCATAGTGTTGCACAGGTGAGAGAATTCCTGATGTCTTGATGATACTTCCATCACCTGTGTAACACTAAGGAGATCCTGAAAACATGACCTGTGGGGGCCATGAGGACTGGAGTTTGGGAAACACTGATCTAGAGGAAAGAAAAACAAAAACCCCGGGAGACAGATGCTAATTGCCCCATATCAGGGGAAAATTCCTTCCTGACTCCACAAACTGCAATCAGGTGAGTTCCCTGGATCACCATCATCACACAATCTAGAAACTATAAGAATATATTCTTCAAGAAAGGTGTCCAGGCCCTCCTTGTATACAGGTAGTGAATCCACCATGACAGCATCATGTGACAGAGAGATCCATAGTCTTAATGCTCTTACAGTAAAGAATCCCCGTCTGTTATTATGATTAGACTAGATGGTGGCCCGATTCTAATGCATCGGGTATTCTAGAATAGGTATGCGGCCGACCGGGCGCAATCAGCAGAGCTGTGTTTAAATTTTGTGCCAAAATCGCTGATTGGTCACGGTTGCCGGCCTCGACCAATCAGCAAAGCGGTATTAAAATTTGGCGCCTATATCGCAGATTGGTCGCGGTTGTGAGTAATCAGCAGAGCGGGGTTTAAATTTGGCGCCAATAATGCTGATTGGTCGAGGCCAGTGAACGTGACCAATCAGCACAGCGGTGTTTAAATTTGGCACTAATAATGCTGATTATTCGAGACCGGTAACCGCGACCAATCAGCAGAGCGGTGTTTAAATTTGGCGCCAATTTCGCTGCTTGGTCGCGGCCGGCCACCGCGACCAATCAGCGAAGCGGTATTTAAATTTGGCACCAAATGGCTGATTGGTCGCAACCACCGGCCGTGACCAATCAGCAGAGCGGTGTTTGAATTTTGCGCCAAAATCGCTGATTGTTCGCGGGCGGTGGCCGCGACCAATCAGCAAACCGTGTTAGTGAGGACTGGAGAGCGTGTTTAAATTTGGCACCAAAATCGTTGATTAGTCGCGACCGCGATCAATCAGCAAAGAGGTGTTTAAATTTGGCGACAATACTGCTGAAAGATGCAGAGCGGGGTTTAAATTTGGCGCCAAAATCGCTAATTAATCGCGGCTGACGGCCGCGACCAATCAGCAGAGCGTTGTTTAAATTTGGCCCCAATACTGCTGATTGATCTCGGCCAGCGACCGCGATCAATCAGCAGAGCGTTGTTTAAATTTGGCGCCAATCTCGGTGATTGGACGCGTCTGGCGTCCGCGTCCAATCAGCAGAGCGGTGTTTAACTTTAGCGCCAAGATCACTGATTGGTCGCGTGCGGAGAGCGCGACCAATCAGCGAATCGTATTGGTGAGGACCGGGGAGCGCCGCTGCCTGTGCGGATACTTCCACTCCGAGAAGCCGAGAGATGAGCGACTGCTCGCAGCTGAATTATCCCGACCCGCAGCGCCGCTCCCCGGTCCTCCCGTCACACCCTACCTGCTGATGTCCCCACAGTATCCGCATGGTGTTACAAAGGTCCAGACATTTCTGTTAAAAATCGCTGATTGGTCGCTGGCGCTGCCCGCGACCAATCACCGATTTGGGCGCCAAATTTAAATATCGGCCGTGACCAATCACCGATCTTGGCTCCACATTTAAACACCGCTGTGCTGATTGGTCGCCGACGCTGGGCGCGACCAATCACCGATTTTGGCGCCACATTTAAATAGCGTCCGCGACCAATCAGTACAGCGGTGTTTAAATGTGTTTAAATGTGGAGCCAAGATCGGTGATTGGTCGCAGCCGATATTTGAATGTGGCGCCCAAATCGGTGATTGGTCGCGGGCAGCGACCAATCAGCGATTTTTAACACAAATGTCCGGACCTTGGTAACACCATGCGGATACTGTGGGGACATCAGCGGCTAGGGTGTGAAGGGAGGACCGGGGAGCGGCGCTGCGGGTCGGGATACTTCTGCTGCGAGCAGTCGCTCATCTCTCGGCTTCTCGGAGTGGAAGTATCCGCACAGGCAGCGGCGCTCCCCGGTCTTCACTAATACGATTCCGCTCCCCACTCCTCACCAATACGATTCGCTGATTGGTGAAGAGCTGGAAGGCAGCAACGAGATGAGAGGGGGCTCACGGGGAAAGAAAGGGTTAACGTCCGGCCCCTGCAGGCAGCGCTGACAAGGGGCGATGGATGCTATATGCTGGGAAATCTTCCATCTTGGGGACATTCTGCACTTAGGGGTCTTCAGGGGAACTCAGTCCCCTCAGGTGCCCTCTAGTGGAGGCTGGTGGCAGCGCAGATCTCAGTGCATATACCACAGGGGCCCTCTAGTGGAGGCTGCTGGCAGCGCAGATCTCAGTGCATACACCACAGGCGCCCTCTAGTGGAGACTGCTGGCAGCGCAGATCTCAGTGCATACACCACAGGTGCCCTCTAGTGGAGACTGCTGGCAGCGCAGATCTCAGTGCATACACCACAGGTGCCCTCTAGTGGAGGCTGCTGGCAGCGCAGATCTCAGTGCATACACCACAGGCGCCCTCTAGTGGAGGCTGCTGGTTGCGCAGATCTCAGTGCATACACCACAGGTGCCCTCAAGTGGAGACTGCTGGCAGCGCAGAGCTCAGTGCATACACCACAGGCGCCCTCTAGTGGAGGCTGCTGGCAGCGCAGATCTCAGTGCATACACCACAGGTGCCCTCTAGTGGAGGCTGCTGGCAGCGCAGGGCTCAGTGCATACACCACAGGTGCCCTCTAGTGGAGGCTGCTGGCAGCGCAGGGCTCAGTGCATACACCACAGGTGCCCTCTAGTGGAGGCTGCTGCCAGCGCAGAGCTCAGTGCATACACCACAGGTGCCCTCTAGTGGTGGCTGCTGGCAGCACCTTAATTCTTGTATTAGAAGACAGACTTTAGACATAGTAAATAAATTGGTGCAGATTCCTGAACATTCACATCACACTGAACCACATGATCAGAAACTGGCACCTGAGATTTTTCTTGCTTCCAGGCTGAAAGTTGAGTACCAGGGGCCCCTAATGTTACAGCCCACCCGTCCATAGCTCTGATCACTGCTCTGCTGAAGGGGATGGGTGGTCTCATTTCTGCAGGGAGAAGTGCAGCTGCTGGCAGCAAAGTCCAACACCCGACCTGTATAGCGCCTTATAATAGGAGCCGTATACGATACCTGCGCCCCCCAATGCAGAGCGGAAACCATCTGCACGGCCCTGTCCTGTGACCAGCCTGATCCCCACCGTCCACAATCTCTACAGTCTGGATCTAAATGTCTGGCCATTAATCCCTACAGCTCATAGTATCATTTGCAGGGGCAAATTCTATCCCTCCGTTCAGTTTCTGGGAAAGCTGAGTGATGAGCAATATGGCCGCCCTGACTGCTCCCACATAGGTGCACTGAGCGATACACAGAGCCGATCAGCCATCTCCCATGGTAAATGTATGGCGGCCGTATTCTGCCCTCATCCAGCTCATTGGACGCGATATAGAAAAGCGACGCCTTCATAGAAAACAACCGAAATTACAGAATGTATTAGTGCAAGTCAGAAAAAAGTCAAGGAGCTGTCCGGGCATGCTGGGAGTTGTAGTTTCACAACAACCAGAGACCGTTGCCCTGTGACTTACCCTTATACGGCAACAAGGCGTAGTGCAGCATCATACAGGTAAAATCTATAGGAAATGCTGTTATCACCTCCAGAGCAGCAATCGCAAGTCTGCCAGATTCCTCCTAGCTTCTCAGCCTTCGTGAACCCCCCCCTCCGCCCTGCGGCCCACCCCTGGGTGTCTCACATAGCGCATGCTCTGCTGCGGGGCATTGGGGGAGGTGCAGTGTTTCCACCAGATCACACAGGACAGATTATTCCATATGATTATTATTATTATAAACCATTTCTCATATTTGTTACATATTTTACATGGTACAAGATCAGACAAATCAGACTGATGAGAGAAGAGATAAGAAACTTTCCCCACTACCCTCTCCTGCCCGCTACAGACGGCTGATACCAGAGAGGCAACAGCACATTTCGGATTTGCCCTGACCTATAGTGGAGGAGAAACCGTTGCTGTTTGCGATGGCGCTGAGCTACCTGCGCGTGGTACAGAATAGGGCAGACCGAGGGGAACACATGGGACCTTTACCCTTCCACCAGTCTTGAGGGGGCGCCCACTACCCTGGTACCCAACACAAAGGTGCCCCCTCCTCCATGACGCTTCTCATGCGCGTTCATCTTCTGAACAGATCATGAAATGCCCCCGAGTGGGCGCACAGAGAATAGAATTAAAAATCCCAAACAAGTGCGAAAAAAACCACAAAACACAAAAGTGCAGGCGCAGCCAAATTATGTTTAACCCCTTTCATGTCCACCAATCGTAGTGGCAAAGAACGGGTTAAATCACAGCACTCTGAATTAGTGTCGGCCGCCACGAGGAGCGATGAGGAGGCGACACTTATCGAAAAGGATCCAGGTCATGTGAGCGACTTACTGCCCTGGCCCCTCCCCCTGATTGCAGGCCCCGCCCCATGATCACTTGCCCCTCCCCCTGATTGCCGGCTCCTCCCCCTGACCGCAGGCCCCTCCTTTATCTAGTATAATACACTCTGTAGTACACAGATTTTGAACGCCACAGGGAATAAGAGTTGTCAGATTTGAGCAGGTAGAGCCCCCGGCCGGGGTACTGGTGGCTGCCGGCGTCCACCTCTTCGTGACAATCCCGCCTGTAGACCGGCACAATCTCCTCCAGCTGAGGCTTGTTGGCGTTCTTTTCGGCTTTCTCTTCGTTGTTGGGATTCTCTGTAAAGAACAGACACAAGTCAGGAGTGAGTCCAGGATATCAGAGTGGGACAAGTCATGGGCGCGGAGCTAAAACAGAAGCATAAAGGGGTCTTCCGGGAATAATCCGGAAACAAGCAGTCTTACAGAAATCCCGCAGAGAGAGTACAGGGCGACTCATGCTGATCTGATCCGTTTTTGGTGCGGTTTTTCCTCCATCTTCGTTGGGTAAAATTGCAAAGTGCTTGTAAACACCAGCAACTTTACATTTCACTCTTTATTAAAAAGTATCTCTGTTGTCAAATATGGAGGTATTCTTAATTCTATAGTTTACAGCTGGTTGCCTAGGATACCGGCCACCACTACAAACTATCAGTGGTGACTGGTTTCCTTGGCAAGGAGAGCACGCTCGCAAGCTTTTTACTTTAAAGTGTGAATGAGCCTCTCTGACGCTAGATGCGGCCCGTTTTCCCTCTGCAGAGGCACAGCTCCTCCACCAGTGGCATTGGGGAGAGGATAAATTAGGCAGCGACTCAACCATCCCGCCAGTCTGATAGGTCAATCTTAAAGAACCTACGGAAAGCGAGAGAGACCACAGTAACGCCCCAGAGAGCACATTGTTGGTTTTTGATCTCCTGCAGAGGTGAACATCCATGACCAGTTGGTGCTTATCCAGAAGCCTCCGACCTCCTCGGAACAAGGGGCTGGGACGCTGCTTCTCAAGAGGCCCCGACCTCGTCCGGATGAGGGGGTGAGACGCTGCTTCTCGAAAGGCCCCCTACCTCGTCCGGATGAGGGGGTGAGATGCTGCTTCTCGAAAGGCCCCCTACCTCGTCCGGATGAGGGGGTGAGACGCTGCTTCTCAAGAGGCCCCGACCTCGTCCGGATGAGGGGGTGAGATGCTGCTTCTCGAAAGGCCCCCTACCTCGTCCGGATGAGGGGGTGAGACGCTGCTTCTCAAGAGGCCCCGACCTCGTCCGGATGAGGGGGTGAGACGCTGCTTCTCGAAAGGCCCCCTACCTCGTCCGGATGAGGGGGTGAGATGCTGCTTCTCAACAGGCGCCCAACCTGCTCAGGACGAGGGGGTGAGACGCTGCTTCAATAGGACCCCCAGAACTCTTCAGGGCGAGGGGGTGAGACCCCCTAACTCCTCAGGACGAAAGGGTGAGATGCTGCTTCTAAAGAGACCCCCCGACCTCCTCAGGACGAAGGGGTGAGATGCTGCTTCTCGAGAGGCCCCAACCTCCTCAAATCAAAGGGGTGAGACGCTGCTTCTCGAGAGGCCCCAACCTCCTCAAGACGAGGGGGTGAGACGCTGCTTCTTGAGAGGCCCCAACCTCCTTAAGACGAGGGGGTAAGACACTGGTTCTCGAGAGGCCCCAACCTCCTTAAAACGAGGGGGTAAGATGCTGCTTCTCGAGAGACCCCCGACCTCTTCAGGAAGAGGGGGTGAGACGCAGTGAAGACCTGCTACAGTATTTATTGTACAGGAATGAAGTATGAAAATTGTACAAAGTACCTTCGTCCTCGTCCTCGCTGGACTCGCTGACGTGCACGCTCACAGCCGTGTTTGGGGAGTCTGTCCATTCAAAGTAAACCCCAAAACCAATGTCAAAGTTATCTGTGGCAAACTCCCAGAAAAGATAGGAGCCCTCCTCGTGTGTGGGGACCCGGACTGTGACCACCTCTCCTCTTCCGACGGTGATGACTGAGTCCGCGTCCTGCTGGATCTTCTCTTTGAAGTCTTTAATTTGGGGTCTTGTCCACATGGATGGGGCAGCAATGACCGGCATGGACTCTGTAGAGAGAAGGAAGTGGAAAAATAATGAGCAAACAAAAACCATTAGCCAATGTCCAGGTATCGTCTGATTGTCCACCCAACAGACCCCAACCCCACTGGGGTCAATAGGACGCACCTTTAAGCCCGTTCTCCAGCAGGTCTTCCAGCGGGGTCTGCCTCCAGTTCTGTCTCAGCATTGTCTATGTGTGGGTGGGTTTGTCCGTTGACCGAGGGGGCTTCTCCGGAGCCGGTGATGCTTCCCATGTTCACCTTGGATGGAGAACTGACAGGGGAGCTGGTTCCTGCCGAAAGTGCCTCCTGCTGTTTCTGTAAGGCCGAGAGGGTAAGGAGAGGGTAACACCACGTCATTTATGAGCATTCTTCATTTCTTGTATGCTGCGAAGCAAAACTGCAGTGTAAAGCATGAGGGGAAGAACAAAGAAGCTTAACTTCTAATGAGGCAGCGTTTCAGACAACCACAGGCTCCAATAGACGCTGCACACAAATCCCACTGTCTTCCACTTATAAACGCTGCATCTAATCAACCAGCTACTCAGCGCACCGCCATCATCAAGAGCAAAACTCAGCCGCGCAATTTTTTTCTTACTAAAAACAATTAGTTAATTAGTTCAGGTTCCAGGGAGCGTAAAGTGCAGGGTTTATTTTCTACATCAAAACCCGCTATAGCAATCTACTCTGATTATCGTATTTTTACAGCTGTTTTTACCCCATTTATTGTTGAAGATCTGAAGGTTTTATTAATTCTGTACAAGAAGCGAGGGCATTTTTTCATGCATTTTTTCGGCTCCACAGGAAAAAATAAACAAACCAAAAAACCACAAATTTCAGCAACGTCTTTAGATGCACAGCGGTCAGGAGTTTTCCGGGAAGCACAAGAAGTTTCCTCAAACTTTTAAACCAGTGTTTCCAAAACTCCAGTTCTCACGGCCCCCACAGGTCATGTTTCAGGATCTCCTTCGTATTACACAGGTGAGAGAATTCCTGATGCCTTGATAGTATTACACAGGTGATGGAAATACTAAGGAAATCCTGAAAACATGACCTATGGGGGCCGTGAGGACTGGAGTTTGGGAAACACCGTTTTAAACACAGGGGATTTTCTGCAAAAAAAACAAACCCTGCAGCATTTATGCTACGTGGGAACATGGTCCGACAGGTAAATGCAGCTCAGAGCAGCGAGGCTCGGGGGTCTGTGCGCTGCGTCTACCTGTTGCTGAGCGAGCTGCACTTGGTACAGCTGCTGCATGTACTGCTGGTAGTGCTGTTCCTGCAGCTGCCGGATCAGGAGCTGCTGTTGCTCGAAGTTCCCCGGGTACTGCTGCGCTGCGTACTGCTGAAACTGCACCGCTGTCTGCGAGTTCAGGGCGGCCATGATCTGCTGCCTGCAAAAAAAAAAAAATAGAATTAAGATTTGAAACACAAATGCACGGTCCTGCCCTAATGACTGCTGCACCCGCCATTGCCTGTGGCCGGCAGAGCTTTAGTAATTTTCCATTAAAATGAATGTGACAGTGCTCCGTGGACCCCATTGTTGGTGACCCCAGCGCATGTACCCTCCAACCGGTCACCAGCATTGCATACAACAGACTGCTCCTTGCACTATGGCTCATACTACGAGGGTCCTGAATGAGTGACCCACCCAAAAATATCCTTTAAGAAAGATGAGTGACTTCCGATGGGAGTACTTACTTCTGCTGTTCCATTCTAAACCGTTCATCCTCCGCTCGCATCCTCTCTTCCACCTCTCTCCGCAGCCTCTGCTCCTCTTCTTTCCTCCGCTTCTCCTCCTCTCGCAGCAGCCGCTGCCGCTCCTCCTCTTCCCGCCGTCTCCGCTCCTTAACTTCTCTCCAATAAAGTCAGCAGATGATGCTTTACACTGAACTATGTCGGACATGATTTTTGCAGCAGCGTCAACCGTTCTCACTTCCTGGGACTTAAAGCAGAAGTCCGGTCCATGATCCCTCCGGTCTTACATACCGACTGCTCCGTAAATCCATAATCACTGACTCCAGCTATACTGCAATTTGTACTGGAGTAGGAGGTAACCTGAAAGATGCCTCATGTCCTGTCAGTCTCATACTGCTGTTTTGTCCCCCATGCTTTACACTGCAGGTTGGATTCTATGTATCAAACTTAGTCAAAGTTTAAGAACTCCTGCGGCTTTAAGTTAGTGATATGATAGGGATTTGATACCACTTAAGGCAGTTGGAAATTTTACAAAATTGACCCATAAAAAAAAAATATTTCTCGCCTGATGACTCCTTTGCTTCTCCCGTGCTCACACTCTGGCGGCCATCACTTTTTTTCCTGCAGCGATGATGTTGTATAATCCATGTGACTGCTGCAGTCGATCACTGGTTTCTACGGTCTCATGCTGTACATGCCAGTGATTGGCTGCAGCAATCTGATAGAGTGACGTGACGTCATCCCTGCAGGAAACAGAAAGCTCCTTTAAACTAACAGACAACCCCTTTAAGTGTGGAAAAACAGACCCAGATGTCGATCATCATCTATCTTGTGAGATAACGACTGCCGCTAACCTCTGCTATAGACTGGAGCAGAAAGATTTGCAGGACCCTGGTCCGGGGTCCATAGAAAACCGCTGCAACCATCTCCTATCTATCGGCATCACCAGCGCCTCTTCTGGTAGAGTTGGGTGGGTTCACTGCACAATCTGCAGAGCGGTCCCTTTAAGAACGTCTCCAGTAACTATTAGTGCTGGAGTTGTCTTCAGGTACCTGTCTGCAGGTTGTGCGTCACCTTGCTGCTCAGCTCAGCTCAGCAAAAAAAGAAGGCTAAGAGCAGACGTAATAGCTGTGTACAAATATCTGAAGTGATGTCACAGTGTAGAGGGATCGTCCTTATTCTCATTTGCAGATGGAAACACGAGCAATGGGATGAAAGTGAAAAGGAGAAGATACAGATTAGATATTAGAAAGCACTTTTTGACAGTGAGGAGATCAATGAGTGGAACAGGCGGCCATGATAGGTGGAGAGTTCTCCTTCAATGGAAGTCTTCAAACACAGGCTGGACAGACATTTGTCTGAGAAGGTTTAGTGAATCCTGGATTGAGCAGGGGGTTGGACACAAGGACCCTGGAGGTCCCTTCCAACGCTAACATTTTATCATTCTATTCTACTGCATATACAGTACAGACCAAAAGTTTGGACACACCTCATTTAAAGATTTTTCTGTATGTTTATGACTATCAGCTGTGTATCCACCAGACTTCTGCACAACACAACTGATGGTCCCAACCTCATTTATAAGGCAAGACATCCCACTTATTAAACCTGACAGGGCACACCTGTGAAGTGAAAACCATTTCCGGTGACTACCTCTTGAAGCTCATCAAGAGAATGCCAAGAGTGTGCAAAGCAGTCATCAAAGCAAAAGGTGGCTACTTTGAAGAACCTAGAATATAAGACATATTTTCAGTTGTTTCACACTTTTTTCTTAAGTATATAATTCCACATGTGTTAATTCATAGTTTTGATGCCTTCAGTGTGAATGTACAATTTTAAGTCATAAACATACAGAAAAATCTTTAAATGAGAAGGTGTGTCCAAACTTTTGGTCTGTACTGTATGTGCTATTGTTTTTTGGGCACTGAATAGCAATTTTATTTATGTCGTGTATGTGCTATTGTTTCTTGTTGCACAGGTGAGAGAATTCCTGATGTCTTGATGATACTTCCATCACCTGTGTAACACTAAGGAGATCCTGAAAACATGACCTGTGGGGGCCATGAGGACTGGAGTTTGGGAAACACTGATCTAGAGGAAAGAAAAACAAAAACCCCGGGAGACAGAAGCTAATTGCCCCATATCAGGGGAAAATTCCTTCCTGACTCCACAAACGGCAATCAGGCGAGTTCCCTGGATCACCATCATCACACAATCTAGAAACTATAAGAATATATTCTTCAAGAAAGGTGTCCAGGCCCTCCTTGTATACTGGTAGTGAATCCACCATGACAGCATCATGTGACAGAGAGATCCATAGTCTTAATGCTCTTACAGTAAAGAATCCCCGTCTGTTATTATGATTAGACTAGATGGTGGCCCGATTCTAATGCATCGGGTATTCTAGAATAGGTATGCGGCCGACCGGGCGCAATCAGCAGAGCTGTGTTTAAATTTTGTGCCAAAATCGCTGATTGGTCACGGTTGCCGGCCTCGACCAATCAGCAAAGCGGTATTAAAATTTGGCGCCTATATCGCAGATTGGTCGCGGTTGTGAGTAATCAGCAGAGCGGGGTTTAAATTTGGCGCCAATAATGCTGATTGGTCGAGGCCAGTGAACGTGACCAATCAGCACAGCGGTGTTTAAATTTGGCACTAATAATGCTGATTATTCGAGACCGGTAACCGCGACCAATCAGCAGAGCGGTGTTTAAATTTGGCGCCAATTTCGCTGCTTGGTCGCGGCCGGCCACCGCGACCAATCAGCGAAGCGGTATTTAAATTTGGCACCAAATGGCTGATTGGTCGCAACCACCGGCCGTGACCAATCAGCAGAGCGGTGTTTGAATTTTGCGCCAAAATCGCTGATTGCTCGCGGGCGGTGGCCGCGACCAATCAGCAAACCGTGTTAGTGAGGACTGGAGAGCGTGTTTAAATTTGGCACCAAAATCGTTGATTAGTCGCGACCGCGATCAATCAGCAAAGAGGTGTTTAAATTTGACGACAATACTGCTGAAAGATGCAGAGCGGGGTTTAAATTTGGCGCCAAAATCGCTAATTAATCGCGGCTGACGGCCGCGACCAATCAGCAGAGCGTTGTTTAAATTTGGCCCCAATACTGCTGATTGATCTCGGCCAGCGACCGCGATCAATCAGCAGAGCGTTGTTTAAATTTGGCACCAATCTCGGTGATTGGACGCGTCTGGCGTCCGCGTCCAATCAGCAGAGCGGTGTTTAACTTTAGCGCCAAGATCACTGATTGGTTGCGCTCTCCGCACGCGACCAATCAGCGAATCGTATTGGTGAGGACCGGGGAGCGCCGCTGCCTGTGCGGATACTTCCACTCCGAGAAGCCGAGAGATGAGCGACTGCTCGCAGCTGAATTATCCCGACCCGCAGCGCCGTCCCCGGTCCTCCCGTCACACCCTACCCGCTGATGTCCCCACAGTATCCGCATGGTGTTACAAAGGTCCAGACATTTCTGTTAAAAATCGCTGATTGGTCGCTGGCGCTGCCCGCGACCAATCACCGATTTGGGCGCCAAATTTAAATATCGGCCGTGACCAATCACCGATCTTGGCTCCACATTTAAACACCGCTGTGCTGATTGGTCGCCGACGCTGGGCGCGACCAATCACCGATTTTGGCGCCACATTTAAATAGCGTCCGCGACCAATCAGTACAGCGGTGTTTAAATGTGTTTAAATGTGGAGCCAAGATCGGTGATTGGTCGCAGCCGATATTTGAATGTGGCGCCCAAATCGGTGATTGGTCGCGGGCAGCGACCAATCAGCGATTTTTAACACAAATGTCCGGACCTTGGTAACACCATGCGGATACTGTGGGGACATCAGCGGCTAGGGTGTGAAGGGAGGACCGGGGAGCGGCGCTGCGGGTCGGGATACTTCTGCTGCGAGCAGTCGCTCATCTCTCGGCTTCTCGGAGTGGAAGTATCCGCACAGGCAGCGGCGCTCCCCGGTCTTCACTAATACGATTCCGCTCCCCACTCCTCACCAATACGATTCGCTGATTGGTGAAGAGCTGGAAGGCAGCAACGAGATGAGAGGGGGCTCACGGGGAAAGAAAGGGTTAACGTCCGGCCCCTGCAGGCAGCGCTGACAAGGGGCGATGGATGCTATATGCTGGGAAATCTTCCATCTTGGGGACATTCTGCACTTAGGGGTCTTCAGGGGAACTCAGTCCCCTCAGGTGCCCTCTAGTGGAGGCTGCTGGCAGCGCAGATCTCAGTGCATATACCACAGGGGCCCTCTAGTGGAGGCTGCTGGCAGCGCAGATCTCAGTGCATACACCACAGGCGCCCTCTAGTGGAGGCTGCTGGTTGCGCAGATCTCAGTGCATACACCACAGGTGCCCTCAAGTGGAGACTGCTGGCAGCGCAGAGCTCAGTGCATACACCACAGGCGCCCTCTAGTGGAGGCTGCTGGCAGCGCAGATCTCAGTGCATACACCACAGGTGCCCTCTAGTGGAGGCTGCTGGCAGCGCAGGGCTCAGTGCATACACCACAGGTGCCCTCTAGTGGAGGCTGCTGGCAGCGCAGGGCTCAGTGCATACACCACAGGTGCCCTCTAGTGGAGGCTGCTGCCAGCGCAGAGCTCAGTGCATACACCACAGGTGCCCTCTAGTGGTGGCTGCTGGCAGCACCTTAATTCTTGTATTAGAAGACAGACTTTAGACATAGTAAATAAATTGGTGCAGATTCCTGAACATTCACATCACACTGAACCACATGATCAGAAACTGGCACCTGAGATTTTTCTTGCTTCCAGGCTGAAAGTTGAGTACCAGGGGCCCCTAATGTTACAGCCCACCCGTCCATAGCTCTGATCACTGCTCTGCTGAAGGGGATGGGTGGTCTCATTTCTGCAGGGAGAAGTGCAGCTGCTGGCAGCAAAGTCCAACACCCGACCTGTATAGCGCCTTATAATAGGAGCCGTATACGATACCTGCGCCCCCCAATGCAGAGCGGAAACCATCTGCACGGCCCTGTCCTGTGACCAGCCTGATCCCCACCGTCCACAATCTCTACAGTCTGGATCTAAATGTCTGGCCATTAATCCCTACAGCTCATAGTATCATTTGCAGGGGCAAATTCTATCCCTCCGTTCAGTTTCTGGGAAAGCTGAGTGATGAGCAATATGGCCGCCCTGACTGCTCCCACATAGGTGCACTGAGCGATACACAGAGCCGATCAGCCATCTCCCATGGTAAATGTATGGCGGCCGTATTCTGCCCTCATCCAGCTCATTGGACGTGATATAGAAAAGCGACGCCTTCATAGAAAACAACCGAAATTACATAATGTATTAGTGCAAGTCAAACTAAAGTCAAGGAGCTGTCCGGGCATGCTGGGAGTTGTAGTTTCACAACAACCAGAGACCGTTGCCCTGTGACTTACCCTTATACGGCAACAAGGCGTAGTGCAGCATCATACAGGTAAAATCTATAGGAAATGCTGTTATCACCTCCAGAGCAGCAATCGCAAGTCTGCCAGATTCCTCCTAGCTTCTCAGGCTTCGTGAACCCCCCCCTCCGCCCTGCGGCCCACCCCTGGTGGTCTCACATAGCGCATGCTCTGCTGCGGGGCATTGGGGGAGGTGCAGTGTTTCCACCAGATCACACAGGACAGATTATTCCATATGATTATTATTATTATAAACCATTTCTCATATTTGTTACATATTTTACATGGTACAAGATCAGACAAATCAGACTGATGAGAGAAGAGATAAGAAACTTTCCCCACTACCCTCTCCTGCCCGCTACAGACGGCTGATACCAGAGAGGCAACAGCACATTTCGGATTTGCCCTGACCTATAGTGGAGGAGAAACCGTTGCTGTTTGCGATGGCGCTGAGCTACCTGCGCGTGGTACAGAATAGGGCAGACCGAGGGGAACACATGGGACCTTTACCCTTCCACCAGTCTTGAGGGGGCGCCCACTACCCTGGTACCCAACACAAAGGTGCCCCCTCCTCCATGACGCTTCTCATGCGCGTTCATCTTCTGAACAGATCATGAAATGCCCCTGAGTGGGCGCACATAGAATAGAATTAAAAATCCCAAACAAGTGCGAAAAAAACCACAAAACACAAAAGTGCAGGCGCAGCCAAATTATGTTTAACCCCTTTCATGTCCACCAATCGTAGTGGCAAAGAACGGGTTAAATCACAGCACTCTGAATTAGTGTCGGCCGCCACGAGGAGCGATGAGGAGGCGACACTTATCGAAAAGGATCCAGGTCATGTGAGCGACTTACTGCCCTGGCCCCTCCCCCTGATTGCAGGCCCCGCCCCATGATCACTTGCCCCTCCCCCTGATTACCGGCTCCTCCCCCTGACCGCAGGCCCCTCCTTTATCTAGTATAATACACTCTGTAGTACACAGATTTTGAACGCCACAGGGAATAAGAGTTGTCAGATTTGAGCAGGTAGAGCCCCCGGCCGGGGTACTGGTGGCTGCCGGCGTCCACCTCTTCGTGACGATCCCGCCTGTAGACCGGCACAATCTCCTCCAGCTGAGGCTTGTTGGCGGTCTTTTCGGCTTTCTCTTCGTTGTTGGGATTCTCTGTAAAGAACAGACACAAGTCAGGAGTGAGTCCAGGATATCAGAGTGGGACAAGTCATGGGCGCGGAGCTAAAACAGAAGCATAAAGGGGTCTTCCGGGAATAATCCGGAAACAAGCAGTCTTACAGAAATCCCGCAGAGAGAGTACAGGGCGACTCATGCTGATCTGATCCGTTTTTGGTGCGGTTTTTCCTCCATCTTCGTTGGGTAAAATTGCAAAGTGCTTGTAAACACCAGGAACTTTACATTTCACTCTTTATTAAAAAGTATCTCTGTTGTCAAATATGGAGGTATTCTTAATTCTATAGTTTACAGCTGGTTGCCTAGGATACCGGCCACCACTACAAACTATCAGTGGTGACTGGTTTCCTTGGCAAGGAGAGCACGCTCGCAAGCTTTTTACTTTAAAGTGTGAATGAGCCTCTCTGACGCTAGATGCGGCCCGTTTTCCCTCTGCAGAGGCACAGCTCCTCCACCAGTGGCATTGGGGAGAGGATAAATTAGGCAGCGACTCAACCATCCCGCCAGTCTGATAGGTCAATCTTAAAGAACCTACGGAAAGCGAGAGAGACCACAGTAACGCCCCAGAGAGCACATTGTTGGTTTTTGATCTCCTGCAGAGGTGAACATCCATGACCAGTTGGTGCTTATCCAGAAGCCTCCGACCTCCTCGGAACAAGGGGCTGGGACGCTGCTTCTCAAGAGGCCCCGACCTCGTCCGGATGAGGGGGTGAGACGCTGCTTCTCGAAAGGCCCCCTACCTCGTCCGGATGAGGGGGTGAGATGCTGCTTCTCGAAAGGCCCCCTACCTCGTCCGGATGAGGGGGTGAGACGCTGCTTCTCAAGAGGCCCCGACCTCGTCCGGATGAGGGGGTGAGATGCTGCTTCTCGAAAGGCCCCCTACCTCGTCCGGATGAGGGGGTGAGACGCTGCTTCTCAAGAGGCCCCGACCTCGTCCGGATGAGGGGGTGAGACGCTGCTTCTCGAAAGGCCCCCTACCTCGTCCGGATGAGGGGGTGAGATGCTGCTTCTCAACAGGCGCCCAACCTGCTCAGGACGAGGGGGTGAGACGCTGCTTCAATAGGACCCCCAGAACTCTTCAGGGCGAGGGGGTGAGACCCCCTAACTCCTCAGGACGAAAGGGTGAGATGCTGCTTCTAAAGAGACCCCCCGACCTCCTCAGGACGAAGGGGTGAGATGCTGCTTCTCGAGAGGCCCCAACCTCCTTAAATCAAAGGGGTGAGACGCTGCTTCTCGAGAGGCCCCAACCTCCTCAAGACGAGGGGGTGAGACACTGCTTCTTGAGAGGCCCCAACCTCCTTAAGACGAGGGGGTAAGACACTGGTTCTCGAGAGGCCCCAACCTCCTTAAAACGAGGGGGTAAGATGCTGCTTCTCGAGAGACCCCCGACCTCTTCAGGAAGAGGGGGTGAGACGCAGTGAAGACCTGCTACAGTATTTATTGTACAGGAATGAAGTATGAAAATTGTACAAAGTACCTTCGTCCTCGTCCTCGCTGGACTCGCTGACGTGCACGCTCACAGCCGTGTTTGGGGAGTCTGTCCATTCAAAGTAAACCCCAAAACCAATGTCAAAGTTATCTGTGGCAAACTCCCAGAAAAGATAGGAGCCCTCCTCGTGTGTGGGGACCCGGACTGTGACCACCTCTCCTCTTCCGACGGTGATGACTGAGTCCGCGTCCTGCTGGATCTTCTCTTTGAAGTCTTTAATTTGGGGTCTTGTCCACATGGATGGGGCAGCAATGACCGGCATGGACTCTGTAGAGAGAAGGAAGTGGAAAAATAATGAGCAAACAAAAACCATTAGCCAATGTCCAGGTATCGTCTGATTGTCCACCCAACAGACCCCAACCCCACTGGGGTCCATAGGACGCACCTTTAAGCCCGTTCTCCAGCAGGTCTTCCAGCGGGGTCTGCCTCCAGTTCTGTCTCAGCATTGTCTATGTGTGGGTGGGTTTGTCCGTTGACCGAGGGGGCTTCTCCGGAGCCGGTGATGCTTCCCATGTTCACCTTGGATGGAGAACTGACAGGGGAGCTGGTTCCTGCCGAAAGTGCCTCCTGCTGTTTCTGTAAGGCCGAGAGGGTAAGGAGAGGGTAACACCACGTCATTTATGAGCATTCTTCATTTCTTGTATGCTGCGAAGCAAAACTGCAGTGTAAAGCATGAGGGGAAGAACAAAGAAGCTTAACTTCTAATGAGGCAGCGTTTCAGACAACCACAGACTCCAATAGACGCTGCACACAAATCCCACTGTCTTCCACTTATAAACGCTGCATCTAATCAACCAGCTACTCAGCGCACCACCACCATCAAGAGCAAAACTCAGCCGCGCAATTTCTTTCTTACTAAAAACAATTAGTTAATTAGTTCAGGTTCCAGGGAGCGTAAAGTGCAGGGTTTATTTTCTACATCAAAACCCGCAATAGCAATCTACTCTGATTATCGTATTTTTACAGCTGTTTTTACCCCATTTATTGTTGAAGATCTGAAGGTTTTATTAATTCTGTACAAGAAGCGAGGGCATTTTTTCATGCATTTTTTCGGCTCCACAGGAAAAAATAAACAAACCAAAAAACCACAAATTTCAGCAACGTCTTTAGATGCACAGCGGTCAGGAGTTTTCCGGGAAGCACAAGAAGTTTCCTCAAACTTTTAAACCAGTGTTTCCAAAACTCCAGTCCTCACGGCCCCCACAGGTCATGTTTCAGGATCTCCTTCGTATTACACAGGTGAGAGAATTCCTGATGCCTTGATAGTATTACACAGGTGATGGAAATACTAAGGAAATCCTGAAAACATGACCTATGGGGGCCGTGAGGACTGGAGTTTGGGAAACACCGTTTTAAACACAGGGGATTTTCTGCAAAAAAAAACAAACCCTGCAGCATTTATGCTACGTGGGAACATGGTCCGACAGGTAAATGCAGCTCAGAGCAGCGAGGCTCGGGGGTCTGTGCGCTGCGTCTACCTGTTGCTGAGCGAGCTGCACTTGGTACAGCTGCTGCATGTACTGCTGGTAGTGCTGTTCCTGCAGCTGCCGGATCAGGAGCTGCTGTTGCTCGAAGTTCCCCGGGTACTGCTGCGCTGCGTACTGCTGAAACTGCACCGCTGTCTGCGAGTTCAGGGCGGCCGTGATCTGCTGCCTGCAAAAAAAAAATAGAATTAAGATTTGAAACACAAATGCACGGTCCTGCCCTAATGACTGCTGCACCCGCCATTGCCTGTGGCCGGCAGAGCTTTAGTAATTTTCCATTAAAATGAATGTGACAGGGCTCCGTGGACCCCATTGTTGGTGACCCCAGCGCATGTACCCTCCAACCGGTCACCAGCATTGCATACAACAGACTGCTCCTTGCACTATGGCTCATACTACGAGGGTCCTGAATGAGTGACCCACCCAAAAATATCCTTTAAGAAAGATGAGTGACTTCCGATGGGAGTACTTACTTCTGCTGTTCCATTCTAAACCGTTCATCCTCCGCTCGCATCCTCTCTTCCTCCTCTCTCCGCAGCCTCTGCTCCTCTTCTTTCCTCCGCTTCTCCTCCTCTCGCAGCAGCCGCTGCCGCTCCTCCTCTTCCCGCCGTCTCCGCTCCTTAACTTCTCTCCAATAAAGTCAGCAGATGACGCTTTACACTGAACTATGTCGGACATGATTTTTGCAGCAGCGTCAACCGTTCTCACTTCCTGGGACTTAAAGCAGAAGTCCGGTCCATGATCCCTCCGGTCTTACATACCGACTGCTCCGTAAATCCATAATCACTGACTCCAGCTATACTGCAATTTGTACTGGAGTAGGAGGTAACCT
Source organism: Phyllobates terribilis (assembly GCF_046119375.1). Lineage (NCBI taxonomy): Eukaryota > Metazoa > Chordata > Amphibia > Anura > Dendrobatidae > Phyllobates > Phyllobates terribilis. The sequence goes on from NW_027363324.1 coordinate 445,015, forward strand.
GAAAGATGCCTCATGTCCTGTCAGTCTCATACTGCTGTTTTGTCCCCCATGCTTTACACTGCAGGTTGGATTCTATGTATCAAACTTAGTCAAAGTTTAAGAACTCCTGCGGCTTTAAGTTAGTGATATGATAGGGATTTGATACCACTTAAGGCAGTTGGAAATTTTACAAAATTGACCCATAAAAAAAAAATATTTCTCGCCTGATGACTCCTTTGCTTCTCCCGTGCTCACACTCTGGCGGCCATCACTTTTTTTCCTGCAGCGATGATGTTGTATAATCCATGTGACTGCTGCAGTCGATCACTGGTTTCTACGGTCTCATGCTGTACATGCCAGTGATTGGCTGCAGCAATCTGATAGAGTGACGTGACGTCATCCCTGCAGGAAACAGAAAGCTCCTTTAAACTAACAGACAACCCCTTTAAGTGTGGAAAAACAGACCCAGATGTCGATCATCATCTATCTTGTGAGATAACGACTGCCGCTAACCTCTGCTATAGACTGGAGCAGAAAGATTTGCAGGACCCTGGTCCGGGGTCCATAGAAAACCGCTGCAACCATCTCCTATCTATCGGCATCACCAGCGCCTCTTCTGGTAGAGTTGGGTGGGTTCACTGCACAATCTGCAGAGCGGTCCCTTTAAGAACGTCTCCAGTAACTATTAGTGCTGGAGTTGTCTTCAGGTACCTGTCTGCAGGTTGTGCGTCACCTTGCTGCTCAGCTCAGCTCAGCAAAAAAAGAAGGCTAAGAGCAGACGTAATAGCTGTGTACAAATATCTGAAGTGATGTCACAGTGTAGAGGGATCGTCCTTATTCTCATTTGCAGATGGAAATGACGCGCCCCTGGGCCTGTGTCGCGCTGCGTTGCGCATGCGGGAGCCTACCCGGAGCCGGATCAGTAGAGGGTTGTAGTCTCGTGGCGGTGACCCGGTCCGTGCCCAGGGAGTCAAACTAGACGGCAGTCTATTAGTAGTAAATAGTTGATGACTACGCCACCCGTTGAATGCAGCCAGGGGGCTGCTGCTGCAGGGCAGACCGCTGAGGCCGGTGGAAGGATGGTGCAGCGTGATAGTATAACCCCCAACGGGAGGGGTATGGCCTCAGGGCAGCCGACGTGGATGATGGGGGTAGCAGGAACCACTCAGACACGGTATGGTAGCGTTCAGGGTCTTTACTGGTAACAACGATAGACCCTCCCGGAGTACTTGCTAGCGAACGGGGCCTGGTCAGTCCTTGAGCAGATGGGATCTCCCCTGGCCAGGCGTAGTTGTAGGCCTCCCAAGCTGACTGTACTCTTCTGGCTACCTTGCTGGAAGCTGATGTAAGTAGCCCACGTCCCTGAGTGTACCGTGTGGTGCTCACCCGTATGGCCGGTGACTCGGGGCCTTCTAATGGCTTCCGCTCCACGATGGCGGTGCTGGTCCCACGCGTGTGACCGGGCCTTCGGGCTTCTGGGCCAGGGGACCTGAAATCCCCTGCCTGACGGATTCTGCTGCTGGGTAGAAGTTAGTCCCCACAGCCTCGGACTCCGGGTCCGGTAAAGAATCTTCTTAGTCAGGGCGAGCTCTTTAGCTGCCAGCCCCTGACTCCTTGTGACTCTGCTGCTTCCTATGCTGCTCTTGTCTCTACTCTTCCTGGACTCCCTAACCCTGCCTCAGCCCCGGGTTTATACAGGGGAAGTTCTTCCCCTCCCAAGGCTGGGCAGGAGGTGTGGCATGCACAGGATCCCTGACCAAAGGACCTCCCACCTGCTCTCAGACGTAATATCTCTATCACTGTGACAACCAGACCCCTGGGGTGTCACACTCCCCCCTAGTGAAATTTAGTACTCCGGGACTAAACACTTTTTAGAAAAATATAACAAGGTATATCAAAGAACAATAAAATACAATAAGGAAACACAATAAGATGGTCACGGATGTCCGCAACCGGGTGCAGTCTTTGAAGAAAAGCAAAGGTGTCCATTTCACCAACACAGGGAGACGTAACCAGGTAGGGGTCTGTCCTACCCCGAGTCCTTAACAGTCTCTAGTCCATCCTGGGTTACGCTCCAACTATATACAAAGGATTCCCGGTAAATCCACCGAAGACTCCTAAAAACAACTAGAAACACAAAATTACACACAAGCAACAATAAACAGGTAAACATTGTAAAACAACTTAAACATTTAGATCCTCCAACGTGCGGGTAACTGGCCTCTAGTGGCCCTAGTGGACCTACGGAGCTGACTGTCTGGCCCTGAACTACAGGGTGTAGGAGCTGTCAAGGGTAAACTGGGCAGCTGTCTACCGGCTCTTTGTCTCACTAGGGGTACGGCAGGCTCACTATAAGCAGAGGGTGGATTCTCCTGTTCCGCTTGGGTGGAGTCTTCTGCCTCCTGGACCGGCTGCTCTTCCAGCTCTACCCGTTGCTCCGTAGGTTCTTGGGATGATGGTTGGAGGAAGGTGAGTACGGGTACCACAACTGCACCATTGACTTGAGTCCAAGACCGAGGGAAGTCCCCGAGCACGGTACTAACCATATCTTCCCTTTCTTCCACGGGTCGATGGTCTTCCTGTTCCTCCTCAGGGTTCCTCAGTTGTTCGGGGCACTTCTTCAGGTGGTCCCGGGATACAATGGCTGTGGTTTCCCCTCCGTCTTTACTGATGGTACAGACCTTCGGGTTCTCGTGGCTTGAGGGCAGTACGGTGTACGGGTCCTTCTCCCACTGGTCGTCCAACTTGTGGAGCCGTCTCTTCCTCTTCAAGACCTGCTCTCCGGGTACCAGGGGAACAGCGGGAGCATACTGGTTGTAAGTCTTCTCTTGTCTTTCCCTAGCCTGACAGAGACTTCGCTCCACGCTCTCCTGTACTTTCCGGTACTGCTGCTGCCTCTCTGTGTCCCAGTCTGTTTCTGGTGAAGTGTCCTCGGGCGTCAGGACTCCCATTTCCAGGTCAACAGGTAACTTACCAGGTCTTGCCCTCATTAGGTAAGCCGGGGTACAGTTGGTGGAACCTACCGGGATGTGGTTGTATAGGTCCACCAGATCGGGCAACTTCTCAGGCCACAGACTGCGTTCTTCCAGGGGCAACGTTTTTAGAAGATCCATTACCACCTGGTTCATTTTCTCACAAAGTCCATTAGTTTGCGGATGGTAGGGTGTCGTCCTTATCTTCCGGCAGCCATACAGATTGCAGAATTCCTGGAAGACCTCCGCTTCAAAGGCAGGTCCCTGGTCCGTCAACACTTGGTCCGGGTACCCGTGTGGACGGCAAAAGTGCTGCTGGAAGGCTCTAGCTGCTGTTCGAGCCGTTAAGTCCTTGACGGGGACGACAACCAGAAACCGGGAGTAATGATCCACGATGGTTAACGCGTAGACGTAGCCACTTCTGCTGGGGGTCAGTTTTACATGATCCAAGGCTACCAGTTCCAACGGTTGCCGGGTGACGATGGACTGCAGGGGAGTCTTCTGGCTGGCCCGGTCCTTCCTTCTCAGATTGCACGGGCCACAGTCTCTGCACCACTTCTCGATGGTTCCCCTCATGCCTACCCAGTGGAACCGCTCGCGCAGCAGGAACTCCAGCTTTTTCCACCCGAAGTGTCCAGCTCCGTCGTGGTATGCCTCCATCACCATGGCTGCGTCTCTTCGTGGCACCACTACTTGCCAGAGTAGTTCATGCGTCCTGGAGTTAACCATTCTGCGGCACAACTTCCCCTTGTAAAGGAACAGTCGACTCTTCTCTGCCCATAGTTGTTTGGCTTCCTCTGGAGCGTCTGATTCCAGGCTAGCCTCCGGGCGAGTCAGCATCTCCTTCACCAGTCGGACGGCAGGGTCGCTGTCTTGCGTTTCCGCCCAGTTGTAGTGAGGTAAGGGGTTCAACGTAGCAGCCTGCTTACTCCTTACCCGGTGGGAATACTGGATAGTCCCATGACGGTGGAACGCAGGGAGTTCAACTTCTTCCAGTCCCTCCGGATCTTCTCCTCCGTCCGGCAGGTTGGGCATCCTGGACAGGGCGTCCGCGTTGGTATTGGAGCGCCCTGCCCGGTATTTAATTGTGAACTCGTAGTTGGACAGACGGGCCATCCACCTCTGCTCCAGGGCACCGAGTCTTGCCGTGTCCAGGTGTGTCAGCGGGTTGTTATCCGTGTATACGGTGAACCGGGAAGAAGCGAGGTAATGCTTAAAGCGCTCGGTGACTGCCCATACCACGGCCAGGAACTCTAGCTTAAATGAGCTATAATTCTCGGGATTCCTTTCGGTGGGTCGCAGTTTTCGGCTGGCATAGGCGATTACTCGCTCTTTCCCCTGCTGAATCTGGGACAGTACGGCTCCTAGCCCGACGTTACTGGCGTCGGTGTAGAGGATGAAGGGCTGGCTATAGTCCGGATACGCCAAGATTTCATCCCCCGTGAGGGCCATCTTCAGCTGGCGGAAGGACTCTTCCTCTAGCTCTTCCCATTTGAAGGGCGGCTTCTGGTTCTTGGCCTTCCGGGACTGGCCTATCAGGAGGTCCTGCATAGGCGCCGCCTTTTTGGTGAAACCGGGAATAAACCTTCGGTAGTAGCCTACCAACCCTAGGAACTGCCGCACTTCTTTTACGCTGGAAGGGCTTGGCCATCCTTTGATTGCGGTGATCTTATCGGGGTCGGGAGCCACTCCGTCAGCGCTCACCACGTGTCCCAGGTATTGCACCTTTGGTTTCAGGAGGTGACACTTGGAGGGTTTCACCTTTAGGCCGTAACTCGCCAGAGCTTCGAACACCTCCGCCAGGTGTTTCAGGTGGTCCTCATAAGTTTTGGAGTATACGATGACATCGTCCAGGTACAACAGGACCGTCTCGAAGTTTCTGTGGCCCAGACAGCACTCCATTAATCGTTGGAAGGTTCCTGGGGCGTTGCAGAGTCCGAACGGCATGCAGGTGAACTCGCTAAGTCCCATCGGGGTGGTGAATGCGGTCTTCTCCCGGTCCGCCTCTGCTACAGGAACCTGCCAGTACCCGCTAGTGAGATCCAAGGTAGAGAAGAAGTTAGCAGATCTTAAAGCAGCCAATGACTCCTCTATCCTTGGTAAGGGGTACGCATCCTTGTGTGTGATACGGTTGATTTTCCGGTAATCTACACACATCCTCATGGTGTTGTCTTTCTTTTTGACTAAAACTAGTGGGGCTGCCCAGGGGCTACAGCTATCCCGGATTACCCCAGCCTCCTTCATGTCTCTAAGCATCCCCTTGGCGTGTTGGTAATGTGCAGGGGGTACGGGTCGATACCTCTCTTTTATGGGAGGATGATCTCCCGTGGGGATGCGGTGTTCTACCCCCTTGACTCGCCCGAAGTCTAACGGGTGTTTACTAAACACTCTCTCATACTCTTGAACCACCCGATAGACTCCTTGTTTCTGGTGTGAGGGAGTGGAGTCAGTACCCAGATGTAGTTGCTGACACCAGTCCTCCATGTCTTTCTTAGAGCCGTTACCTTCCTCCGGGTGAGATGGAGGCAAGGGTTCCACAGATTGTATAGAATTTTGATTAGTGGTATATAATTTGGCTAGCGTGGCATACCGGGGCAGGTACACTTCCCTCTCCCCGATATTTATTATGCGAACGGGCACCCTCCCATGGCGTACATTGACCACCCCCCGTGCTGTCAAAATGGTGGGCCTACTGTCTGAGTAAACTGGTTCTACCATTGCCTGGTAATCTCTACCTCTCAGACCAATAGCTGCCCGGCACCAAATCATCATTTCACTTTTTGGGGGCATGGCAATAGGAAAAGGGTCACACATTCTTACGCTACCAATCTCACCGCCGGAGAGTTCCACTTGTTGCCGTTGCATCAGTGCCCGGATCTCTTTCTGGAGCACCCGCTGCTCGCCGGAGCTGGCGTTCTTGGCAACCTGCTGTAAAAGGAAAATCACCTCTGCAAGACAATTTTCAATTACGTTAGTTCCTAGAGTTATTTTTGGGTGACTCTCATGTTTATCAATATCTACAATGATCAGTCCCTGTGCGGCCAGTTCGACTCTACCGATTTTGAGGGCCACCTCCTTAAATCCGATCTGTGGCACGGGCTGGCCATTGCTGGCGATGATACTCAAGTCGTCGTCAGGGTAGTGGGTAATATCCGAGTCATTCCAGTACTGCTTGAAGAGCACGTACGGGATGGTGGTGACCTGTGACCCGGTATCCAGTAGGGCACTCATGGGAATGCCATCCAGTACCACAGGCAAGACTGGACGTCCTCCCACATATCTGTCGCGCCAGTTCGATGGGCCTGGTGATCTTTTTCCTGGGGGTTGGCCCTCTACCCCAGGTTGTGCCCGTTTAAAGAACAGTACCTTTCCATATGTCCGGGTTGATTGCAGCGGCGGCAGATGGGTCGTCCGTCCTCGCTGTATCGGTCACTGGGTCTTCCTCTGGCCGGTGGGGTCCTCCTTGGTCGACGCCACGGGATGTCCTCCGGTCCGGATGCCAGCTGGATCTTCCCTGGGGTGGAAACCTGTAAAGACTGCACAGTTCGGGTTAGCGCAGCAACGCTCTTAGCTAGCTCTTGGACCTGATGGTGTAGGTCTGGAGCCGGGTCATTGTCCAAAGCCTGCGCATCAGCTCCCACAGGCCCTGCTGACAAGGGCGCCGCCTCCTGGTAGTAAGTGGTAGTGGGGCGTCTGTGGGTCACAACGCCACCTGGTGCCGGTTCTCGGAGCACCCGGATGGCTCTGTCCTTGAACTGTGCAAAGTCCAGATGGGGATCCTGTAAGGCCATTGCCCGCAACTGGGTTCGGTGGGCATTGCAATATAAACCCTCTATAAATTGTTCAGTCAACAGCCTGTCCTCGTTTCCCACCCCATCAGGGTCGGTCTGCTTTATGGCCCTCAGGGCCTCTTGTAGGTTTAGTGCATAGTCCCTTATACTCTCATGCGCTCGCTGCTTGCACCCGTAGAATCTAAGCTTAATCTCGGCTGAGGTGCGGGTATCAAAGGTGTCCTTCAGCCGGGTTAGTATCCCTGCGACAGTCTTCCTCCCAGGTGGCCAGGATTTTACTTCCCTTTTGGCTGCCCCGGTTAGTTGGGCCACCAGGATGCTCACTTTTTGCTCTTCTGTGAGGGGGTACACCTGGAAGAGGCTATCCAGCTTTTCTCTAAAGTCATGCAGGGTATGTGACTCCCCTGAATACTGGGGTAGCCAAGCTGCTCCCGGGATATAGGGCATGGTGAAGGGCATAACTGCAGCAGCGGTAGCGCTGGCGGGGGTTGGGGCAGTGAAGCTCTCCTCCGTATCCGACATCTTCCTCCCCCCTAGTGGACCGTGGCCTACCTTGCGATGATCCTCTTCCGTAGGCCGCGGCTCCGCAGTGGATCGTCAGGGTTGAGGACCTTCCGTCGCGCTCCTGTGACGTCGGCGTCTGCTGGGCTCCTTCCAGGACCTTACGCAACGTCCGGACGTGAGGCGGGGCTTCAGTTCTCGTGCGCTTTCGGAGTCCACGCCCCTCTTCTTCCCGCGCGGCGTCCCCAAGATGGCGTCCAACGGCGGGAAAACTCCACGGATGGCGGGAAGAAGGCCGAAGATGGCGCCGGATGGCGGGAAACTTCACCGATGGCGGGAAGAAGGTAGAAGATGGCGCCGGATGGCGGGAAACCTCCACGGATAGCGGGAATCTTCACCACTGGTAAGTTTGAACAGTCTTTGCTTTTCAGGCACGCAGTACCCGGTGGTTGCGGGCACGTGATCCTGCCGACTACGCCAAAGTTGACGCGCCCCTGGGCCTGTGTCGCGCTGCGTTGCGCATGCGGGAGCCTACCCGGAGCCGGATCAGTAGAGGGTTGTAGTCTCGTGGCGGTGACCCGGTCCGTGCCCAGGGAGTCAAACTAGACGGCAGTCTATTAGTAGTAAATAGTTGATGACTACGCCACCCGTTGAATGCAGCCAGGGGGCTGCTGCTGCAGGGCAGACCGCTGAGGCCGGTGGAAGGATGGTGCAGCGTGATAGTATAACCCCCAACGGGAGGGGTATGGCCTCAGGGCAGCCGACGTGGATGATGGGGGTAGCAGGAACCACTCAGAGACGGTATGGTAGCGTTCAGGGTCTTTACTGGTAACAACGATAGACCCTCCCGGAGTACTTGCTAGCGAACGGGGCCTGGTCAGTCCTTGAGCAGATGGGATCTCCCCTGGCCAGGCGTAGTTGTAGGCCTCCCAAGCTGACTGTACTCTTCTGGCTACCTTGCTGGAAGCTGATGTAAGTAGCCCACGTCCCTGAGTGTACCGTGTGGTGCTCACCCGTATGGCCGGTGACTCGGGGCCTTCTAATGGCTTCCGCTCCACGATGGCGGTGCTGGTCCCACGCGTGTGACCGGGCCTTCGGGCTTCTGGGCCAGGGGACCTGAAATCCCCTGCCTGACGGATTCTGCTGCTGGGTAGAAGTTAGTCCCCACAGCCTCGGACTCCGGGTCCGGTAAAGAATCTTCTTAGTCAGGGCGAGCTCTTTAGCTGCCAGCCCCTGACTCCTTGTGACTCTGCTGCTTCCTATGCTGCTCTTGTCTCTACTCTTCCTGGACTCCCTAACCCTGCCTCAGCCCCGGGTTTATACAGGGGAAGTTCTTCCCCTCCCAAGGCTGGGCAGGAGGTGTGGCATGCACAGGATCCCTGACCAAAGGACCTCCCACCTGCTCTCAGACGTAATATCTCTATCACTGTGACAACCAGACCCCTGGGGTGTCACAGAAACACGAGCAATGGGATGAAAGTGAAAAGGAGAAGATACAGATTAGATATTAGAAAGCACTTTTTGACAGTGAGGAGATCAATGAGTGGAACAGGCGGCCATGATAGGTGGAGAGTTCTCCTTCAATGGAAGTCTTCAAACAGAGGCTGGACAGACATTTGTCTGAGAAGGTTTAGTGAATCCTGGATTGAGCAGGGGGTTGGACACAAGGACCCTGGAGGTCCCTTCCAACGCTAACATTTTATCATTCTATTCTACTGCATATACAGTACAGACCAAAAGTTTGGACACACCTCATTTAAAGATTTTTCTGTATTTTCTTGACTATGAAAATTGTACATTCACACTGAAGGCATCAAAACTATGAATTAACACATGTGGAATTATATACTTAAGAAAAAAGTGTGAAACAACTGAAAATATGTCTTATATTCTAGGTTCTTCAAAGTAGCCACCTTTTGCTTTGATGACTGCTTTGCACACTCTTGGCATTCTCTTGATGAGCTTCAAGAGGTAGTCACCGGAAATGGTCTTCCAACAATCTTGAAGGAGTTCCCAGAGATGCTTAGCACTTGTTGGCCCTTTTGCCTTCACCCTGCGGTCCAGCTCACCCCAAACCATCTCGCTTGGCTTCAGGTCTGGTGACTGTGGAGGCCAGGTCATCTGGCGTAGCCCCCCATCACTCTCCTTCTTGGTCAAATAGCCCTTACACAGCCTGGAGGTGTGTTTGGGGTCATTGTCCTGTTGAAAAATAAATGATGGTCCAACTAAATGCAAACCGGATGGAATAGCATGCCGCTGCAAGATGCTGTGGTAGCCATGCTGGTTCAGTATGCCTTCAATTTTGAATAAATCCCCAACAGTGTAACCAGCAAAGCACCCCCACACCATCACACCTCCTCCTCCATGCTTCACGGTGGGAACCAGGCATGTAGAGTCCATCCGTTCACCTTTTCTTCGTCGCACAAAGACACGGTGGTTGGAACCAAAGATCTCAAATTTGGACTCATCAGACCAAAGCACAGATTTCCACTGGTCTAATGTCCATTCCTTGTGTTCTTTAGCCCAAACAAGTCTCTTCTGCTTGTTGCCTGCCCTTAGCAGTGGTTTCCTAGCAGCTATTTTACCATGAAGGCCTGCTGCACAAAGTCTCCTCTTAAGTTGTTGAAGAGATGTGTCTGCTGCTAGAACTCTGTGTGGTATTGACCTGGTCTCTAATCTGAGCTGCTGTTAACCTGCGATTTCTGAGGCTGGTGACTCTGATAAACTTATTCTCAGAAGCAGAGGTGACTCTTGGTCTTCCTTTCCTGGGGTGGTCCTCATGTGAGCCAGTTCGTTTGTAGCGCTTGTTGGTTTTTGCAACTTCACTTGGGGACACTTTCAAAGTTTGCCCAATTTTTCGCACTGACTGACCTTCATTTCTTAAAGCAATGATGGCCACTCGTTTTTCTTTACTTAGCTGCTTTTTTCTTGCCATAATACAAATTCTAACAGTCTATTCAGTAGGACTATCAGCTGTGTATCCACCAGACTTCTGCACAACACAACTGATGGTCCCAACCTCATTTATAAGGCAAGACATCCCACTTATTAAACCTGACAGGGCACACCTGTGAAGTGAAAACCATTTCCGGTGACTACGTCTTGAAGCTCATCAAGAGAATGCCAAGAGTGTGCAAAGCAGCCATCAAAGCAAAAGGTGGCTACTTTGAAAAACCTAGAATAGAAGACATATTTTCAGTTGTTTCACACTTTTTTGTTAAGTATATAATTCCACATGTGTTAATTCATAGTTTTGATGCCTTCAGTGTGAATGTACAATTTTAAGTCATAAACATACAGAAAAATCTTTAAATGAGAAGGTGTGTCCAAACTTTTGGTCTGTACTGTATGTGCTATTGTTTTTTGGGCACTGAATAGCAATTTTATTTATGAAGTGTATGTGCTATTGTTTTTTGGACACTGTATAGAACTATTATTTATGTCGTGTATGTGCTATTGTTTCTTGGGCACTGTATAGCACTATTATTTATGCAGCAAATGTGCTATTGTTTTTTGGGCACTGTATAGCACTATTATTTATGTAGTGTATGTACTATTGTTTTTTGGGCACTGTATAGAACTATTATTTATGCAGTATATGTGCTATTGTTTTTTTGGGCATTGTATAGCACTATTATTTATGCAGTATATGTGCTAATGTTTTTTGGGCATTGTAGAGCACTATTATTTATGTAGTGTATGTGCTATTGTTTTTTGAGCACTTTATAGCACTATTATTTATGTAGTATATGTGCTATTGTTCTTTTGGCACTGTATAGCACTATTATTTATGTAGTGTATGTGCTATTGTTTTTTGGACATTGTAGAGCACTATTATTTATGTAGTGTATGTGCTATTGTTTTTTGGACATTGTAGAGCACTATTACTTATGTAGTGTATGTGCTATTGTTTTTTGGGCACTCTATAGCACTATTACTTATGCAGTATATGTACTATTGTTTTTTGGGCACTGTATAGCACTATTATTTCTGTAGTGTATGTACTATTGTTATTTGAGCATTGTATAGCACTATTATTTATGTAGTGTATGTGCTATTGTTTTTTGGGCACTCTATAGCAATATTACTATAATAGTGCTATAGAGTGCCCAAAAAAACAATAGCACATACACTACATAAATAATAGTGCTATACAGTGCCCAAAAAACAATAGCACATACAATACATAAATAATAGTGCTATACAGGGCCCAAAAAACAATAACACATATACTACATAAATAATAGTTCTATACAGTGCCCAAAAAAACAATAGCACATTTGCTGCATAAATAATAGTGATATGCAGTGCCCAAAAAACTATAGCACATACACTACATAAATAATAGTGCTATACAGTGCCCAAAAAACAATAGCACAATCACTACATAAATATTAGTGCTATACAGTGCCCAAAAACAATAGATCATACACTACATAAATAATAGTGCTATACAGTGCCCAAAATACAATAGCACATTTGCTGCATAAATAATAGTGCTATACAGTGCCCAAAAAACAATAGCACATACACTACATAAATAGTGCTATACAGTGCCCAAGAAACAATAGCACATAAACTACATAAACAATAGTGCTATACAGTGCCCAAAAAAAATAGCACATTTGCTGCATAAATAACAGTGCTATATTGTGCCCAAAAAACAATAGCACATACACTACATAAATAATAGTGCTATATTGTGCCCAAAAAACAATATCACATACACTATATAAATAATAGTGTTATACAGTGCCCAAAAAACAATAGCACATACACTACGAAAATAATAGTGCTATACAGTGCCCAAAAAAATAGCACATACACTATATTAATAATAGTGCTATACATTGCCCAAAAAACAATATCACATACACTGTATAAATAATAGTGCTATACAGTGCCCAAAAAACAATAGCACATAAACTGCATAAATAATAGTGCTATACAGTTCCCAAAAAACAATACCACATACACTACTTAAATAATAATGCTAAACAGTGCCCAAAAAACAATAGCTCATACACTACATAAATAATAGTGCTATACAGTGCCCAAAAAACAATAGCACATTTGCTGCATAAATAATAGTGCTGTACAATGCCCAAAAAACAATAGCACATTTGCTGCATAAATAATAGTGATATGCAGTGCCCAAAAAACTATAGCACATACACTTCATAAATAATAGTGCTATATAGTGCCCAAAAAACAATAGCACATTTGCTGCATAAATAATAGTGCTAAGCAGTGCCCAAAAAACAATAGCTCATACACTACATAAATAATAGTGCTATACAGTGCCCAAAAAACAATAGCACGTACACTACATAAATAATAGTGCTATACAGTGCCCAAAAAACAATAGCACATACATTACATAAATAATAGTGCTATACAGTGCCCAACAAAACAATAGAACTTATACTACATTAATAATAGTGCTATACAGTGCCCAAAAAACAATAGCACATACACTACATAAATAATAGGGCTATAAAGTGCCCAAAAACAATAGCACATTTGCTGTATAAATAAGAGTGCTATACAGTGCCCAAAAAACAATAGCACATACACTACATAAATAATAGTGCTATAGAGTGCTCAAAAGCCAATACACATATACTGCATAAATAATAGTGCTATACAGTTCTAAAAAAAACAAAATTACATACACTACAGAAATAATAGTGCTATACAGTGCCCAAAAAAACAATAGCACAAATACTGCATAAATAATAGTGTTATAGAGTGCTAAAAAAACAATAGCACATTCTCTACATAAATAATAGTGCTATAAAGTGCCCAAAAAACAATAGCACATACACTACATAAATAATAGTGCTATACAGTGCTCAAAAAAACAATAGTCCATACACTACATAAATAATAGTGCTCTACAGTGCCCAAAAAACAATAGCACATATACTGCATAAATAATAGTGCTATACAGTGCCCAAAAAAAATAGCACATACACTACATAAATATTAGTGCTATACAGTGCCCAAAAACAATAGCACATATTCTACATACATAATAGTTCTATAAAGTGCCTAAAAACAATAGCACATATCCTGCATAAGTAATAGTTCTATAGAGTGCCCAAAAAACAATAGCACATACACTACATAAATAATAGTGCTATACAGTACTCAAAAAACAATAGTACATACACTACAGAAATAATAGTGCTATACAGTGCTCAAAAAACAATAGCACATATACTGCATAAGTAATAGTGCTATAGAGTGCTCAAAAAACAATAGCACCTACACTACATAAATAATAGTGCTATACAGTGCTATAATAACAATAGTACATACACTACATAAATAATAGTGATATAGAGTGCTCAAAAAAACAATAGCACATACACTACATAAATAATAGTGCTATGCAGTGCCCAAAAAACAATAGCACATACACTACATAAATAATAGTGCTATACAGTTCCCAAAAAACAATAGCTTACACATTACATAAATAATAGTGCTATACAGTGCGCAAAAAACAATAGCACAATTGCTGCATAAATAATAGTGTGGTACAGTGCCCAAAAAGCAATAGAACATTTGCTGCATAAATAATAGGGATATGCCCAAAAAAACTATAGCACATACACTACATAAATAGTGCTATACAGTGCCCAAAAAACAATAGCACATATACTACATAAATAACAGTGCTATACAGTGCCCAAAAAACAATATCACATACACTACATAAATAATAGTGCTATACAGTGCCCAAAAAACAATAGCACATGCACTACATAAACAATAGTGCTATACAGTGACCAAAAAAACAATAGTCCATACACTACATAAATAATAGTGCTCTACAGTGCCCAAAAAACAATAGCACATAAACTGCATAAATAATAGTGCTATACAGTGCCCAAAAAAAATAGCACATACACTACATAAATAATAGTGCTATACAGTGCCCAAAAACAATAGCACATATTCTACATACATAATAGTTCTATACAGTGCCTAAAAACAATAGCACATATCCTGCATAAGTAATAGTTCTAGAGAGTGCCCAAAAAACAATAGCACATACACTACATAAATAATAGTGCTATACAGTGCTCAAAAAACAATAGCACATATACTGCATAAGTAATAGTGATATAGAGTGCTCAAAAAACAATAGCGCATAAACTACATAAATAATAGTGCTATACAGTGCTATAATAACAATAGTACATACACTACATAAATAATAGTGATATAGAGTGCTCAAAAAACAATAGCGCATACACTACATAAATAATAGTGCTATACAGTGCGCAAAAAACAATAGCACATTTGCTGCATAAATAATAGTGCTGTACAGTAACCAAAAAACAATAGCACATTTGCTGCATAAATAATAGTGCTGTACAGTACCCAAAAAACAATAGCACATACACTACATAAATAATACTGCTATGCAGTGCTCAAAAATGAATAGTACATACACTGCATAAATAATAGTGATATAGAGGGCTCAAAAAAACATTAGCACATACACTACATAAATAATAGTGCTATACAATGCCCAAAAAACAATAGCACATACACTACCTAAATAATAGTGCTAAACAGTGCCCAAAAAACAATAGCACATACACTGCATAAATAATAGTGCTTTTTAGTGCTCAAAAAACAATAGCACATTTGCTGCAGAAATAAAAGTGCTGTACAGTGCCCAAAAAACAATAGCACATTTGCTGCGTAAATAATAGTGCTATGCAGTGACCAAAAAACAATAGCACATACACTACATAAATAATAGTGTCATACAGTGCCCAAAAAAACAAAAGCACATACACTACATAAATAATAGTGCTATACAGTGCCCAAAAAACAAAAGCAAATACACTACATGAATAATAGTGCTATACAGTGCCCAAAAAACAATAGCACATTCTCTACATAAATAATAGTGCTATACAGTGCCCAAAAAACAATAGCACATACACTACATGAATCATAGTGCTATACAGTGCCCAAAAAACAATAGCACATCTCTACATAAATAATAGTGCTATACAGTGCCCAAAAACATTAGCACATACACTACCTAAATAATACTGCTAAACAGTGCCCAAAAAACAATAGCACATACACTACATAAATAATAGTTCTATACAGTGCTCAAAAAACAATAGTCCATACACTACATAAATAATAGTGCTCTACAGTGCCCAAAAAACAATAGCACATATACTGCATAAATAATAGTGCTATACAGTGCCCAAAAAAATAGCACATACACTACATTAATAATAGTGCTATACAGTGCCCAAAAAACAATAGCACAAACACTACATAAATAATAGGGCTATACAGTGCCCAAAAACAATAGCACATTTGCTGCATAAATAATAGCGCTGTACAGTGCCCAGAAAGCAATAGCACATTTGCTGCATAAATAATAGAGACATGCAGTGCCCCAAAAAATATAGCACATACACTACATAAATAATAGTGCTATACAGTGCCCAAAAAACAATAGCACATTCACTACATAAATATTAGTGCTATACAGTGCCCAAAAAACAATAGCACATTTGCTGCATAAATAATAGTGCTATACAGTGCCCAAAAAACAATAGCACATTTGCTGCATAAATAATAGTGATATGCAGTGCCCAAAAAACTATAGCACATACACTACATAAATAATAGTGCTATACAGTGCCCAAAAACAATAGCACATACACTACATAAATAGTGCTATACAGTGCCCAAAAAACAATATCACATATACTATATAAATAATAGTGCTATACAGTGCCCAAAAAACAATAGCACATAAACTGCATAAATAATAGTGCTATACAGTTCCAAAAAAACAATAGCACATACACTACTTAAATAATAGTGCTATACAGTACCCAAAAAACAATAGCTCATACACTACATAAATAGTGCTATACAGTGCCCAAAAAACAATAGCACATACACTACATAAATAATAGTGCTATACAGTGCCCAAAAAACAATAGCACATTTGCTGCATAAATAGTGATATGCAGTGCCAAAAAAACTATAGCACATACATACATAAATAATAGTGCTATACAGTGCCCAAAAAACAATAGCACATATACTACATAAATAATAGTGCTACACAGTGCCCAAAAAACAACAGCACATACACTACATAAATAATAGTGCTATACAGTGCCCAAAAAACAATATCACATACACTACATAAATAATAGTGCTACACAGTGCCCCAAAAACCATAGCACATACACTACATAAATAATAGTGCTATACAGTGCCTAAAAAAAACAATAGAACATACACTACATTAATAATAGTGCTATACAGTGCCCAAAAAACAATAGCACATACACTACATAAATAATAGGGCTCTAAAGTGCCCAAAAACAATAGCACATTTGTTGCATAAATAATAGTGCTGTACAGTGCCCAAAAAACAATAGCACATATTCTACATAAATAATAGTGCTATACAGTGCCCAAAAACAATATCACATACACTACATAAATAATAGTTCTATACAGTGCCCAAAAAAACAATAGCACATTTGCTACATAAATAATAGTGATATGCAGTGCCCAAAAAACTATAGCACATACACTACATAAATAATAGTGCTATACAGTGCCCAAAAAACAATAGCACAATCACTACATAAATATTAGTGCTATACAGTGCCCAAAAACAATAGATTATACACTACATAAATAATAGTGCTATACAGTGCCCAAAATACAATAGCACATTTGCTGCATAAATAATAGTGCTATACAGTGCCCAAAAAACAATAGCACATACACTACATAAATAGTGCTATACAGTGCCCAAGAAACAATAGCACATAAACTACATAAACAATAGTGCTATACAGTGCCCAAAAAAAATAGCACATTTGCTGCATAAATAACAGTGCTATATTGTGCCCAAAAAACAATAGCACATACACTACATAAATAATAGTGCTATATTGTGCCCAAAAAACAATATCACATACACTATATAAATAATAGTGTTATACAGTGCCCAAAAAACAATAGCACATACACTACGAAAATAATAGTGCTATACAGTGCCCAAAAAAATAGCACATACACTATATTAATAATAGTGCTATACATTGCCCAAAAAACAATATCACATACACTGTATAAATAATAGTGCTATACAGTTCCCAAAAAACAATACCACATACACTACTTAAATAATAATGCTAAACAGTGCCCAAAAAACAATAGCTCATACACTACATAAATAATAGTGCTATACAGTGCCCAAACAACAATAGCACATTTGCTGCATAAATAATAGTGCTGTACAATGCCCAAAAAACAATAGCACATTTGCTGCATAAATAATAGTGATATGCAGTGCCCAAAAAACTATAGCACATACACTTCATAAATAATAGTGCTATATAGTGCCCAAAAAACAATAGCACATTTGCTGCATAAATAATAGTGCTAAGCAGTGCCCAAAAAACAATAGCTCATACACTACATAAATAATAGTGCTATACAGTGCCCAAAAAACAATAGCACGTACACTACATAAATAATAGTGCAATACAGTGCCCAAAAAACAATAGCACATACATTACATAAATAATAGTGCTATACAGTGCCCAACAAAACAATAGAACTTACACTACATTAATAATAGTGCTATACAGTGCCCAAAAAACAATAGCACATACACTACATAAATAATAGGGCTATAAAGTGCCCAAAAACAATAGCACATTTGCTGTATAAATAAGAGTGCTATACAGTGCCCAAAAAACAATAGCACATACACTACATAAATAATAGCGCTATACAGTGCCCAAAAAAACAATAGCACATACACTGCAGAAATAATAGTGCTATACAGTGCCCAAAAAACAATAGCACATTCACTAAATAAATCATAGTGCTATACAGTGCCCAAAAAACAATAGCACATTTGCTGCATAAATAATAGTGCTGTACAGTACCCAAAAAACAATAGCACATACACTACATAAATAATACTGCTATGCAGTGCTCAAAAAAGAATAGTACATACACTGCATAAATAATAGTGATATAGAGGGCTCAAAAAAACATTAGCACATACACTACATAAATAATAGTGCTATACAATGCCCAAAAAACAATAGCACATACACTACCTAAATAATAGTGCTAAACAGTGCCCAAAAAACAATAGCACATACACTGCATAAATAATAGTGCTTTTTAGTGCTCAAAAAACAATAGCACATTTGCTGCAGAAATAAAAGTGCTGTACAGTGCCCAAAAAACAATAGCACATTTGCTGCGTAAATAATAGTGCTATGCAGTGACCAAAAAACAATAGCACATACACTACATAAATAATAGTGTCATACAGTGCCCAAAAAAACAATAGCACATACACTACATAAATAATAGTGCTATACAGTTCCCAAAAAACAATAGCTCACACACTACATAAATAATAGTGCTATACAGTGCGCAAAAAACAATAGCACAATTGCTGCATAAATAATAGTGTGGTACAGTGCCCAAAAAGCAATAGAACATTTGCTGCATAAATAATAGGGATATGCCCAAAAAAACTATAGCACATACACTACAGAAATAGTGCTATACAGTGCCCAAAAAACAATAGCACATATACTACATAAATAAGAGTGCTATACAGTGCCCAAAAAACAATATCACATACACTACATAAATAATAGTGCTATACAGTGCCCAAAAAACAATAGCACATGCACTACATAAATAATAGTGCTATAGAGTGCTCAAAAGCCAATACACATATACTGCATAAATAATAGTGCTATACAGTTCTAAAAAAAACAAAATTACATACACTACAGAAATAATAGTGCTATACAGTGCCCAAAAAAACAATAGCACAAATACTGCATAAATAATAGTGTTATAGAGTGCTAAAAAAACAATAGCACATTCTCTACATAAATAATAGTGCTATAAAGTGCCCAAAAAACAATAGCACATACACTACATAAATAATAGTGCTATACAGTGCTCAAAAAAACAATAGTCCATACACTACATAAATAATAGTGCTCTACAGTGCCCAAAAAACAATAGCACATATACTGCATAAATAATAGTGCTATACAGTGCCCAAAAAAAATAGCACATACACTACATAAATATTAGTGCTATACAGTGCCCAAAAACAATAGCACATATTCTACATACATAATAGTTCTATAAAGTGCCTAAAAACAATAGCACATATCCTGCATAAGTAATAGTTCTATAGAGTACCCAAAAAACAATAGCACATACACTACATAAATAATAGTGCTATACAGTACTCAAAAAACAATAGTACATACACTACAGAAATAATAGTGCTATACAGTGCTCAAAAAACAATAGCACATATACTGCATAAGTAATAGTGCTATAGAGTGCTCAAAAAACAATAGCACCTACACTACATAAATAATAGTGCTATACAGTGCTATAATAACAATAGTACATACACTACATAAATAATAGTGATATAGAGTGCTCAAAAAAACAATAGCACATACACTACATAAATAATAGTGCTATGCAGTGCCCAAAAAACAATAGCACATACACTACATAAATAATAGTGCTATACAGTTCCAAAAAAACAATAGCTCACACACTACATAAATAATAGTGCTATACAGTGCGCAAAAAACAATAGCACAATTGCTGCATAAATAATAGTGTGGTACAGTGCCCAAAAAGCAATAGAACATTTGCTGCATAAATAATAGGGATATGCCCAAAAAAACTATAGCACATACACTACATAAATAGTGCTATACAGTGCCCAAAAAACAATAGCACATATACTACATAAATAAGAGTGCTATACAGTGCCCAAAAAACAATATCACATACACTACATAAATAATAGTGCTATACAGTGCCCAAAAAACAATAGCACATGCACTACATAAACAATAGTGCTATACAGTGACCAAAAAAACAATAGTCCATACACTACATAAATAATAGTGCTCTACAGTGCCCAAAAAACAATAGCACATATACTGCATAAATAATAGTGCTATACAGTGCCCAAAAAAAATAGCACATACACTACATAAATAATAGTGCTATACAGTGCCCAAAAACAATAGCACATATTCTACATACATAATAGTTCTATACAGTGCCTAAAAACAATAGCACATATCCTGCATAAGTAATAGTTCTAGAGAGTGCCCAAAAAACAATAGCACATACACTACATAAATAATAGTGCTATACAGTGCTCAAAAAACAATAGCACATATACTGCATAAGTAATAGTGATATAGAGTGCTCAAAAAACAATAGCGCATAAACTACATAAATAATAGTGCTATACAGTGCTATAATAACAATAGTACATACACTACATAAATAATAGTGATATAGAGTGCTCAAAAAACAATAGCGCATACACTACATAAATAATAGTGCTATACAGTGCGCAAAAAACAATAGCACATTTGCTGCATAAATAATAGCGCTGTACAGTACCCAAAAAACAATAGCACATTTGCTGCATAAATAATAGTGCTGTACAGTACCCAAAAAACAATAGCACATACACTACATAAATAATAGCGCTATACAGTGCCCAAAAAAACAATAGCACATACACTGCAGAAATAATAGTGCTATACAGTGCCCAAAAAACAATAGCACATTCACTAAATAAATCATAGTGCTATACAGTGCCCAAAAAACAATAGCACATTTGCTGCATAAATAATAGTGCTGTACAGTACCCAAAAAACAATAGCACATACACTACATAAATAATACTGCTATGCAGTGCTCAAAAAAGAATAGTACATACACTGCATAAATAATAGTGATATAGAGGGCTCAAAAAAACATTAGCACATACACTACATAAATAATAGTGCTATACAATGCCCAAAAAACAATAGCACATACACTACCTAAATAATAGTGCTAAACAGTGCCCAAAAAACAATAGCACATACACTGCATAAATAATAGTGCTTTTTAGTGCTCAAAAAACAATAGCACATTTGCTGCAGAAATAAAAGTGCTGTACAGTGCCCAAAAAACAATAGCACATTTGCTGCGTAAATAATAGTGCTATGCAGTGACCAAAAAACAATAGCACATACACTACATAAATAATAGTGTCATACAGTGCCCAAAAAAACAATAGCACATACACTACATAAATAATAGTGCTATACAGTTCCCAAAAAACAATAGCTCACACACTACATAAATAATAGTGCTATACAGTGCGCAAAAAACAATAGCACAATTGCTGCATAAATAATAGTGTGGTACAGTGCCCAAAAAGCAATAGAACATTTGCTGCATAAATAATAGGGATATGCCCAAAAAAACTATAGCACATACACTACATAAATAGTGCTATACAGTGCCCAAAAAACAATAGCACATATACTACATAAATAAGAGTGCTATACAGTGCCCAAAAAACAATCACATACACTACATAAATAATAGTGCTATACAGTGCCCAAAAAACAATAGCACATGCACTACATAAACAATAGTGCTATACAGTGACCAAAAAAACAATAGTCCATACACTACATAAATAATAGTGCTCTACAGTGCCCAAAAAACAATAGCACATATACTGCATAAATAATAGTGCTATACAGTGCCCAAAAAAAATAGCACATACACTACATAAATAATAGTGCTATACAGTGCCCAAAAACAATAGCACATATTCTACATACATAATAGTTCTATACAGTGCCTAAAAACAATAGCACATATCCTGCATAAGTAATAGTTCTAGAGAGTGCCCAAAAAACAATAGCACATACACTACATAAATAATAGTGCTATACAGTGCTCAAAAAACAATAGCACATATACTGCATAAGTAATAGTGATATAGAGTGCTCAAAAAACAATAGCGCATAAACTACATAAATAATAGTGCTATACAGTGCTATAATAACAATAGTACATACACTACATAAATAATAGTGATATAGAGTGCTCAAAAAACAATAGCGCATACACTACATAAATAATAGTGCTATACAGTGCGCAAAAAACAATAGCACATTTGCTGCATAAATAATAGCGCTGTACAGTACCCAAAAAACAATAGCACATTTGCTGCATAAATAATAGTGCTGTACAGTACCCAAAAAACAATAGCACATACACTACATAAATAATAGCGCTATACAGTGCCCAAAAAAACAATAGCACATACACTGCAGAAATAATAGTGCTATACAGTGCCCAAAAAACAATAGCACATTCACTACATAAATCATAGTGCTATACAGTGCCCAAAAAACAATAGCACATTTGCTGCATAAATAATAGTGCTGTACAGTACCCAAAAAACAATAGCACATACACTACATAAATAATACTGCTATGCAGTGCTCAAAAAAGAATAGTACATACACTGCATAAATAATAGTGATATAGAGGGCTCAAAAAAACATTAGCACATACACTACATAAATAATAGTGCTATACAATGCCCAAAAAACAATAGCACATAAACTACCTAAATAATAGTGCTAAACAGTGCCCAAAAAACAATAGCACATACACTGCATAAATAATAGTGCTTTTTAGTGCTCAAAAAACAATAGCACATTTGCTGCAGAAATAAAAGTGCTGTACAGTGCCCAAAAAACAATAGCACATTTGCTGCGTAAATAATAGTGCTATGCAGTGACCAAAAAACAATAGCACATACACTACATAAATAATAGTGTCATACAGTGCCCAAAAAAACAAAAGCACATACACTACATAAATAATAGTGCTATACAGTGCCCAAAAAACAATAGCAAATACACTACATGAATAATAGTGCTATACAGTGCCCAAAAAACAATAGCACATTCTCTACATAAATAATAGTGCTATACAGTGCCCAAAAAACAATAGCACATACACTACATGAATCATAGTGCTATACAGTGCCCAAAAAACAATAGCACATTCTCTACATAAATAATAGTGCTATACAGTGCCCAAAAACATTAGCACATACACTACCTAAATAATACTGCTAAACAGTGCCCAAAAAACAATAGCACATACACTACATAAATAATAGTTCTATACAGTGCTCAAAAAACAATAGTCCATACACTACATAAATAATAGTGCTCTACAGTGCCCAAAAAACAATAGCACATATACTGCATAAATAATAGTGCTATACAGTGCCCAAAAAAATAGCACATACACTACATTAATAATAGTGCTATACAGTGCCCAAAAAACAATAGCACAAACACTACATAAATAATAGGGCTATACAGTGCCCAAAAACAATAGCACATTTGCTGCATAAATAATAGCGCTGTACAGTGCCCAGAAAGCAATAGCACATTTGCTGCATAAATAATAGAGACATGCAGTGCCCCAAAAAATATAGCACATACACTACATAAATAATAGTGCTATACAGTGCCCAAAAAACAATAGCACATTCACTACATAAATATTAGTGCTATACAGTGCCCAAAAAACAATAGCACATTTGCTGCATAAATAATAGTGCTATACAGTGCCCAAAAAACAATAGCACATTTGCTGCATAAATAATAGTGATATGCAGTGCCCAAAAAACTATAGCACATACACTACATAAATAATAGTGCTATACAGTGCCCAAAAACAATAGCACATACACTACATAAATAGTGCTATACAGTGCCCAAAAAACAATATCACATATACTATATAAATAATAGTGCTATACAGTGCCCAAAAAACAATAGCACATAAACTGCATAAATAATAGTGTTATACAGTTCCAAAAAAACAATAGCACATACACTACTTAAATAATAGTGCTATACAGTACCCAAAAAACAATAGCTCATACACTACATAAATAGTGCTATACAGTGCCCAAAAAACAATAGCACATACACTACATAAATAATAGTGCTATACAGTGCCCAAAAAACAATAGCACATTTGCTGCATAAATAGTGATATGCAGTGCCAAAAAAACTATAGCACATACATACATAAATAATAGTGCTATACAGTGCCCAAAAAAACAATAGCACATATAATACATAAATAATAGTGCTACACAGTGCCCAAAAAACAACAGCACATACACTACATATATAATAGTGCTATACAGTGCCCAAAAAAACAATATCACATACACTACATAAATAATAGTGCTACACAGTGCCCCAAAAACCATAGCACATACACTACATAAATAATAGTGCTATACAGTGCCTAAAAAAAACAATAGAACATACACTACATTAATAATAGTGCTATACAGTGCCCAAAAAACAATAGCACATACACTACATAAATAATAGGGCTGTAAAATGCCCAAAAACAATAGCACATTTGCTGCATAAATAATAGTGCTGTACAGTGCCCAAAAAAACAATAGCACATATTCTACATAAATAATAGTGCTATACAGTGCCCAAAAACAATATCACATACACTACATAAATAATAGTGCTATACAGTGCCCAAAAAAACAACAGCACATAAACTGCATAAATCATAGTGCTATACAGTGCCAAAAAAACAATAGCACATGCACTACATAAATAGTGCTATAGAGTGCTCAAAACCAATTCACATATACTGCATAAATAATAGTGCTATACAGTTCTAAAAAAACAAAACTACATACACTACAGAAATAATAGTGCTATACAGTGCCCAAAAAACAATAGCACAAATACTGCATAAATAATAGTGTTATAGAGTGCTAAAAAAACAATAGCACATACACTACATAAATAATAGTGCTTTACAATGCCCAAAAAACAATAGCACATACACTACCTAAATAATAGTGCTAAACTGTGCCCAAAAAACAATATCACATACACTACATAAATAATAGTGCTATACAGTGCCCAAAAAACAATAGCACATAAACTGCATAAATAATAGTGCTATACAGTGCCCAAAAAACAATAGCACATGCACTACATAAATAATAGTGCTATAGAGTGCTCAAAACCAATTCACATATACTGCATAAATAATAGTGCTATACAGTTCTAAAAAAACAAAACTACATACACTACAGAAATAATAGTGCTATACAGTGCCCAAAAAACAATAGCACAAATACTGCATAAATAATAGTGTTATAGAGTGCTAAAAAAACAATAGCACATACACTACATAAATAATAGTGCTTTACAATGCCCAAAAAACAATAGCACATACACTGCATAAATAATAGTGCTACATAGTGCTCAAAAAACAATAGCACATTTGCTGCATAAATAATAGTGCTGTACAGTGCCCAAAAACAATAGCACATAAACTGCATAAATAATAGTGCTATACAGTGCCCAAAAAACTATAGATCATTTGCTGCATAAATAGTAGTGCTATACACTGCCCAAAAAACTATAGATCATTTGCAGCATAAATAATAGTGCTGTACAGTGCCCAAAAAACAATAGCACATTTGCTGCATAAAAAATAGTGCTATACAATACCCAAAAAACAATAGCACATACACTACATAAATAATAGGGCTATAAAGTGCCCAAAAACAATAGCACATTTGCTGTATAAATAAGAGTGCTATACAGTGCCCAAAAAACAATAGCACATACACTACATAAATAATAGTGCTATAGAGTGCTCAAAAGCCAATACACATATACTGCATAAATAATAGTGCTATACAGTTCTAAAAAAAACAAAATTACATACACTACAGAAATAATAGTGCTATACAGTGCCCAAAAAACAATAGCACAAATACTGCATAAATAATAGTGTTATAGAGTGCTAAAAAAACAATAGCACATTCTCTACATAAATAATAGTGCTAAAAAGTGCCCAAAAAACAATAGCACATACACTACATAAATAATAGTGCTATACAGTGCTCAAAAAAACAATAGTCCATACACTACATAAATAATAGTGCTCTACAGTGCCCAAAAAACAATAGCACATATACTGCATAAATAATAGTGCTATACAGTGCCCAAAAAAAATAGCACATACACTACATAAATATTAGTGCTATACAGTGCCCAAAAACAATAGCACATATTCTACATACATAATAGTTCTATAAAGTGCCTAAAAACAATAGCACATATCCTGCATAAGTAATAGTTCTATAGAGTGCCCAAAAAACAATAGCACATACACTACATAAATAATAGTGCTATACAGTACTCAAAAAACAATAGTACATACACTACAGAAATAATAGTGCTATACAGTGCTCAAAAAACAATAGCACATATACTGCATAAGTAATAGTGCTATAGAGTGCTCAAAAAACAATAGCACCTACACTACATAAATAATAGTGCTATACAGTGCTATAATAACAATAGTACATACACTACATAAATAATAGTGATATAGAGTGCTCAAAAAAACAATAGCACATACACTACATAAATAATAGTGCTATGCAGTGCCCAAAAAACAATAGCACATACACTACATAAATAATAGTGCTATACAGTTCCCAAAAAACAATAGCTCACACACTACATAAATAATAGTGCTATACAGTGCGCAAAAAACAATAGCACAATTGCTGCATAAATAATAGTGTGGTACAGTGCCCAAAAAGCAATAGAACATTTGCTGCATAAATAATAGGGATATGCCCAAAAAAACTATAGCACATACACTACATAAATAGTGCTATACAGTGCCCAAAAAACAATAGCACATATACTACATAAATAAGAGTGCTATACAGTGCCCAAAAAACAATATCACATACACTACATAAATAGTGCTATACAGTGCCCAAAAAACAATAGCACATGCACTACATAAACAATAGTGCTATACAGTGACCAAAAAAACAATAGTCCATACACTACATAAATAATAGTGCTCTACAGTGCCCAAAAAACAATAGCACATATACTGCATAAATAATAGTGCTATACAGTGCCCAAAAAAAATAGCACATACACTACATAAATAATAGTGCTATACAGTGCCCAAAAACAATAGCACATATTCTACATACATAATAGTTCTATACAGTGCCTAAAAACAATAGCACATATCCTGCATAAGTAATAGTTCTAGAGAGTGCCCAAAAAACAATAGCACATACACTACATAAATAATAGTGCTATACAGTGCTCAAAAAACAATAGCACATATACTGCATAAGTAATAGTGATATAGAGTGCTCAAAAAACAATAGCGCATAAACTACATAAATAATAGTGCTATACAGTGCTATAATAACAATAGTACATACACTACATAAATAATAGTGATATAGAGTGCTCAAAAAACAATAGCGCATACACTACATAAATAATAGTGCTATACAGTGCGCAAAAAACAATAGCACATTTGCTGCATAAATAATAGTGCTGTACAGTGCCCAAAAAACAATAGCGCATTTGCTGCATAAATAATAGTGCTGTACTTTACCCAAAAAACAATAGCACATACACTACATAAATAATAGCGCTATACAGTGCCCAAAAAAACAATAGCACATACACTGCAGAAATAATAGTGCTATACAGTGCCCAAAAAACAATAGCACATTCACTACATAAATCATAGTGCTATACAGTGCCCAAAAAACAATAGCACATTTGCTGCATAAATAATAGTGCTGTACAGTACCCAAAAAACAATAGCACATACACTACATAAATAATACTGCTATGCAGTGCTCAAAAAAGAATAGTACATACACTGCATAAATAATAGTGATATAGAGGGCTCAAAAAAACATTAGCACATACACTACATAAATAATAGTGCTATACAATGCCCAAAAAACAATAGCACATACACTACCTAAATAATAGTGCTAAACAGTGCCCAAAAAACAATAGCACATACACTGCATAAATAATAGTGCTTTTTAGTGCTCAAAAAACAATAGCACATTTGCTGCAGAAATAAAAGTGCTGTACAGTGCCCAAAAAACAATAGCACATTTGCTGCGTAAATAATAGTGCTATGCAGTGACCAAAAAACAATAGCACATACACTACATAAATAATAGTGTCATACAGTGCCCAAAAAAACAAAAGCACATACACTACATAAATAATAGTGCTATACAGTGCCCAAAAAACAATAGCACATACACTACATGAATCATAGTGCTATACAGTGCCCAAAAAACAATAGCACATTCTCTACATAAATAATAGTGCTATACAGTGCCCAAAAACATTAGCACATACACTACCTAAATAATACTGCTAAACAGTGCCCAAAAAACAATAGCACATACACTACATAAATAATAGTTCTATACAGTGCTCAAAAAACAATAGTCCATACACTACATAAATAATAGTGCTCTACAGTGCCCAAAAAACAATAGCACATATACTGCATAAATAATAGTGCTATACAGTGCCCAAAAAAATAGCACATACACTACATTAATAATAGTGCTATACAGTGCCCAAAAAACAATAGCACAAACACTACATAAATAATAGGGCTATACAGTGCCCAAAAACAATAGCACATTTGCTGCATAAATAATAGCGCTGTACAGTGCCCAGAAAGCAATAGCACATTTGCTGCATAAATAATAGAGACATGCAGTGCCCCAAAAAATATAGCACATACACTACATAAATAATAGTGCTATACAGTGCCCAAAAAACAATAGCACATTCACTACATAAATATTAGTGCTATACAGTGCCCAAAAAACAATAGCACATTTGCTGCATAAATAATAGTGCTATACAGTGCCCAAAAAACAATAGCACATTTGCTGCATAAATAATAGTGATATGCAGTGCCCAAAAAACTATAGCACATACACTACATAAATAATAGTGCTATACAGTGCCCAAAAAACAATAGCACATATACTACATAAATAATAGTGCTACACAGTGCCCAAAAAACAACAGCACATACACTAGATAAATAATAGTGCTATACAGTGCCCAAAAAACAATATCACATACACTACATAAATAATAGTGCTACACAGTGCCCCAAAAACCATAGCACATACACTACATAAATAATAGTGCTATACAGTGCCTAAAAAAAACAATAGAACATACACTACATTAATAATAGTGCTATACAGTGCCCAAAAAACAATAGCACATACACTACATAAATAATAGGGCTGTAAAGTGCCCAAAAACAATAGCACATTTGCTGCATAAATAATAGTGCTGTACAGTGCCCAAAAAACAATAGCACATATTCTACATAAATAATAGTGCTATACAGTGCCCAAAAACAATATCACATACACTACATAAATAATAGTGCTATACAGTGCCCAAAAAAACAATAGCACATAAACTGCATAAATCATAGTGCTATACAGTGCCAAAAAAACAATAGCACATGCACTACATAAATAGTGCTATAGAGTGCTCAAAACCAATTCACATATACTGCATAAATAATAGTGCTATACAGTTCTAAAAAAACAAAACTACATACACTACAGAAATAATAGTGCTATACAGTGCCCAAAAAACAATAGCACAAATACTGCATAAATAATAGTGTTATAGAGTGCTAAAAAAACAATAGCACATACACTACATAAATAATAGTGCTTTACAATGCCCAAAAAACAATAGCACATACACTACCTAAATAATAGTGCTAAACTGTGCCCAAAAAACAATATCACATACACTACATAAATAATAGTGCTATACAGTGCCCAAAAAACAATAGCACATAAACTGCATAAATAATAGTGCTATACAGTGTCCAAAAAACAATAGCACATGCACTACATAAATAATAGTGCTATAGAGTGCTCAAAACCAATTCACATATACTGCATAAATAATAGTGCTATACAGTTCTAAAAAAACAAAACTACATACACTACAGAAATAATAGTGCTATACAGTGCCCAAAAAACAATAGCACAAATACTGCATAAATAATAGTGTTATAGAGTGCTAAAAAAACAATAGCACATACACTACATAAATAATAGTGCTTTACAATGCCCAAAAAACAATAGCACATACACTGCATAAATAATAGTGCTACATAGTGCTCAAAAAACAATAGCACATTTGCTGCATAAATAATAGTGCTGTACAGTGCCCAAAAACAATAGCACATAAACTGCATAAATAATAGTGCTATACAGTGCCCAAAAAACTATAGATCATTTGCTGCATAAATAGTAGTGCTATACACTGCCCAAAAAACTATAGATCATTTGCAGCATAAATAATAGTGCTGTACAGTGCCCAAAAAACAATAGCACATTTGCTGCATAAAAAATAGTGCTATACAATACCCAAAAAACAATAGCACATACACTACATAAATCATAGTGCAATACAGTGCCCAAAAAACAATAGCACATAAACTACATAAACAATAGTGCCATACAGTGCCCAAAAAACAATAGCACATTTGCTGCATAAGTAATAGTGCTGTATAGTGCCCAAAAAACAATAGCACATTTTCTGCATAAATAGTGCTATACAATACCCAAAAAACAATAGCACATACACTACATATATAATAGTGCTATACAGTGCCAAAAAAACAATAGCACATTTGCTGCATAAATAATAGTGCTA
Source organism: Phyllobates terribilis (assembly GCF_046119375.1). NCBI lineage: Eukaryota > Metazoa > Chordata > Amphibia > Anura > Dendrobatidae > Phyllobates > Phyllobates terribilis. The sequence goes on from NW_027363324.1 coordinate 475,813, forward strand.
AGCAGTGCCGAAAAAACAATATCACATACACTACAAAAATAATAGTGCAATACAGTGCCCCAAAAACAATAGCACATACACTACATAAATAATAGTGCTACGCAGTGCCCAAAAAACAATATCACATACACTACATTAATAATAGTGCTATACAGTGCCCAAAAAAAACAATAGCACATACACTACATAAATCATAGTGCTGTACAGTGCCCAAAAAACAATAGCACATACACTACATAAATAATAGGGCTATACAGTGCCCAAAAACAATAGCACATTTGCTACATATATAATAGTGCTAAGCAGTGCCCAAAAAACAATAGCACATACACTACATAAATAATAGGGCTATACAGTGCCCAAAAACAATAGCACATTTGCTGCATAAATAATAGTGATATGCAGTGCCCAAAAAACAATAGCACATACACTACATAAATAATAGTGCTATACTGTGCCCAAAAAAACAATATCACATACACTACATAAATAATAGTGCTATACTGTGCCCAAAAAACAATAGCACATAAACTGCATAAATAATAGTGCTATACAGTGCCGAAAAAACAATAGCACATACACTACATAGATAATAGTGCTATAGAGTGCTCAAAAGCAAATACACATATACTGCATAAATAATAGTGCTATACAGTTCCCAAAAAACAATATCACATACACTATATAAACAACTGTGCTATACAGTGCCCAAAAAACAATAGCACATTTGCTGCATAAATAATAGTGCTAAGCACTGTCCAAAAAAACAATAGCACATTTGCTGCATAAATAATAGTGCTATACAGTGCCTAAAAAAAAATAGCACATACACTACATAAATAATAGGGCTATACAGTGCCCAAAAACAATAGCACATTTGCTGCATAAATAATAGTGCTGTACCGTGCCCAAAAAACAATAGGACATTTGCTGCATAAATAATAGTGAAATGCAGTGCCTAAAAACAATAGCACATATACTACATAAATAATAATGCTATACAGTGCCCAAAAAACAATATCACATACATTATATAAATAATAGTGCTATACAGTGCCCAAAAAACAATAGCACATAAACTGCATAAATAATAGTGCTATACAGTTTCCAAAAAAACAATAGCACATACAGTACATAAATGATAGAGCTATACAGTGCCCAAAAAACAATAGGTCATACACTATATATATAATAGTGCTATACAGTGCCCAAAAAACAATAGCACATTTGCTGCATAAATAATAGTGCTTTACAGTGCCCAAAAAAACAATAGCACATTTGCTGCATAAATAATAGTGATATGTAGTGCCCAAAAAACTATAGCACATACACTACATAAATAATAGTGCTATACAGTGTCAAAAAAACAATAGCACATAAACTACATAAACAATAGTGCCATACAGTGACCAAAAGACAATAGCACATTTGCTGCATAAATAGTGCTAAGCAGTTCCCAAAAAACAACAGCGCATACACAACATAAATAATAGTGCTATACAGTGCCCAAAAAACAATATCACATACACTACATAAATAATAGTGCTATACAGTGCCCCAAAAACAATAGCACATACACTACATAAATAATAGTGCTATACAGTGCCCAAAAAAACAACAGAACATACACTACATTAATAATAGTGCTATACAGTGCCCAAAAAACAATAGCACATACACTACATAAATAATAGTGCTATACAGTGCCCAAAAAAACAATAGCACATTTGACGCGCCCCCTGGGCCATGTTCTTAGGGGAATACCCGGAGCCGGATCAGATGGGGGTTGTAGTCTCCGAGTGGCGGCGTCCGGTCCGTGCCCAGGGTGTCAAACTCAGTGTGCGGCAGTCTTTGCAGATGTTGTTAGATGTTCTTAGTGTCGACTACGCCACCCGTTGAATTGCGGTCAATAAGGCCGCCGCTGCAGAAGGGTCCGCTGAGGCTGGTGGTGTGTGTGCAGCTGTGGTAGTATAACCCCCAACGGGAGGGGTATAGCCTCAGGGGGTCAGATGTAGAGGATGGTGGTTGTGGAGGTGCAGTAAGAAGACTCAGAGTCGGGCTGTGCAGTTCAGGGTTTTTACTTACTGCTGTTCTATTGGTCACTCTGGCCTTGAGTGACCACCCGAGCCGTGCTGCGTCCACCAGGTCCTGGACTCGGCCAACTCCAAAGCAATTCTGGAGCGTGATCCTGAGCTCCCTTTCTGACTTTCCCTTTTCTGCTGGCCGTTCCCACCAGGGATCCACCTATGTCCGGCTCCCTCGGGTCTCTTGCTGGTTGAACCTTCTTTGGCTTCCCTGGCCCTATGCTCGGTGTGCCATCCGGGTGGGTTTGGTGAGGGTCGTGGCAGATCCTAACCACGACCTCCGGTTCCTGGCTAAGGTGTGTTTTGGCCTCTACCAGCTTGGGATCCGGTACCCGTGTTGCCAACCCTTCACCCTTCTGCTTTAATTCTGGGCTCTTGGGGTTCCTTCTTCTCCCCTCTCTGGGCCTTTCTCTCTCCTCTCTCACTCTGACTTGGCCTTGGAGCTGGCTGAGCTTCTCTGCTCTTCTCCTCTGCTCTACAAAAGACTGACCCTGTTCTAAGATGGTGCCCACCTTATATACTCCCTCTATGTGTGAGCTCAGGTGACCAGCACCCAATGAGCTCCTAGCCTTACCCAGACTGCTCCCCCTATCTGCCCCTACACTACTGGGATGTTCCACCCCCCTCCCACTCCAGCCAGGGACAGACGCTGTCGTACCTGCACATATGTCTGGTGGGAGTACAGTAGTTCTGTCCCCCGGAAATGGGATGTATGTAGTGTATGCAGCTATCTGAGCTCAGTTCCACACTCCATCCTTACCCGGGAGTGGAATATCACACCTCTGGGTTGAGGTGCAATACCCCTGTAGCAGCCGAATCCTCAGGGTGCTACACATTCACTACATGAATAATAGTGCTATAGAGTGCTCAAATGCCAATACACATGTACTGCATAAATAATAGTGCTATACAGTTCCCAAAAAAACAAAACTACATACACTACAGAAATAATAGTGCTATACAGTGCCCAAAAAACAATAGCACATTTGCTGCATAAATAATAGTGCTAAGCAGTGCCCAAAAAACCACAGCACATACATTACATAAATAATAGTGCTATACAGTGCCCAAAAAACAATATCACATACACAACATAAATAATAGTGCTATACAGTGCCCCAAAAACAATATCACATACACTACATAAATAATAGTGCTACACAGTGCCCAAAAAAAAATAAAACATACACTACATAAATAATAGTGCTGTACAGTGCCCAAAGCACAATAGCACATTTGCTGCATAAATAATACTAATATGCAGTGCCCAAAAAACAATAGCACATATACTACATAAATAATACTGCTATACAGTGCCCAAAAAACAATATCACATACACTACATAAATAGTGCTATACAGTGCGCAAAAAACAATAGCACATAAACTGCATAAATAATAGTGCTATACAGTGCCCAAAAAACAATAGCACATACACTACATAAATAATAGTGCTATAGAATGCTCAAAGGCCAGTACACATATACTGCATAAATAATAGTGCTTTACAGTTCCCAAAAAAACAAAACTACATACACTACAGAAATAATAGTGCTGTACACTGCCCAAAAAACAATAGCACAAATACTGCATAAATAATAGTGCTATAGAGTGCAAAAAAAACAATAGCACATACACTACATAAATGATAGTGCTATACAGTGCTCAAAAAAGAATAGCACATACACTACATAAATAATAGTGCTATACAATGCCCAAAAAACAATAGCACATACACTACATAAATAATAGTGCTAAACAGTGCCCAAAAAACAATAGCACATATACTGCATAAAATAATAGTGCTATACAGTGCACAAAAAACAATAGCACATACACTGCATAAATAACAGTGCTATATAGTGCTCAAAAAACAATAGCACATACACTACATAAATAATAGTGCTATAGAGTGCTCAAAAGCCAATACACATATTCTGCATAAATAATAGTGCTATACAGTTCCCAAAAAACAAAACTACATACACTACAGATATAATAGTGCTATACAGTGCCCAAAAAAACAATAGCACATATACTACATAAATAACAGTGCTGTACAGTGCCCAAAAAACAATATGACATTCAGTACATAAATAATAGTGCTATACAGTGCCCAAAAGTCAATAGAACATAAACTGCATAAATAATAGTGCTATACAGTGCCCAAAAAACAATAGCACATACACTACATAGATAATAGTGCTATAGAGTGCTCAAAAGCAAATACACATATACTGCATAAATAATAGTGCTATACAGTTCCCAAAAAACAAAACTACATACACTACAGAAATAATAGTGCTATACAGTGCCCAAAAAATATAGCACATACACTACATAAATAATAGTGCTGTAAAGTGACCAAAAAACAATAGCACATTTGCTGCATAAATAATAGTGCTAAGCAGTGCCCAAATAACAACAGCACATACACTAATTAACTAATAGTGCTACACAGTGCCCAAAAAACAATATCACATACACTACATAAATAATAGTGCTATACAGTGCCCCAAAAACAATAGCACATACACTACATAAATAATAGTGCTATACAGTGCCCAAAAAACAATATCACATGCACTACATAAATAATAGTGCTATACAGTACCCAAAAAACAGTAGCACATAAACTGCATAAATAATAGTGATATACAGTGCCCAAAAACAATAGCACATTTTCTGCATAAATAATAGTGCTGTACCGTGCCCAAAAAACAATAGCACATTTGCTGCATAAATAGGGAAAATGCAGTGCCCAAAAACAATAGCACATATACTACATAAATAATAATGCTATACAGTGCCCAAAAAACAATATCACATACACTATATAAATAATAGTGCTATACAGTGCCCAAAAAACAATAGCACATAAACTGCATAAATAATTGTGCTATGAAGTTCCCAAAAAACAATAGCACATACAGTACATGAATGATAGAGCTATACAGTGCCCAAAAAACAATAGGTCATACACTACATAAATAATAGTGCTATACAGTGCCCAAAAAACAATAGCACATAAACTGCATAAATAATAGTGCTATACAGTGCCGAAAAAAACAATAGCACATATACTGCATAAATAATAGTGCTATACAGTGCCCAAAAAAACAATAACACATATACTGCATAAATAATAGTGCTATATAGTGCTCAAAAAACAATAGCACATATACTGCATAAATAATAGTGCTATACAATGCCCAAAAAAACAATACCACATAAACTACATAAATAATAGTGCTAAACAGTGCCCAAAAAACAATAGCACATAAACTGCATAAATAGTAGTGCTATACAGTGCCCAAAAATCAATAGCACATACACTACATAGATAATAGTGCTATAGAGTGCTCAAAAGCAAATACACATATACTGCATAAATAATAGTGCTATACAGTTCCCAAAAAAACAAAACTACATACACTACAGAAATAATATTGCTATACAGTGCCCAAACTAATATATCGCACATACACTACATAAATAATAGTGCTATACAGTGCCCAAAAAACAATAGCACATAAACTACATAAACAATAGTGCCATACAGTGCCCAAAAAACAATAGCACATATGCTGCATAAGTAATAGTGATATGCAGTGCCCAAAAAAACAATAGCACATATACTACATAAATAATAGTGCTATACAGTGCCCAAAAAAACAATATCACATACACTACATAAGTAATAGTGCTATACAGTACCCAAAAAAACAATAGCACATCAACTGCATAAATAATAGTGCTATACAGTGCACAAAAAACAATACCACATACACTACATAAATAATAGTGCTATAGAGTGCTCAAAAGCCAATACACATATACTGTATAAATCATAGTGCTATACAGTTCCCAAAAAACAAAACTACATACACTACAGAAATAACAGTGCTATACAGTGCCCAAAAAACAATAGCACAAATACAGCATAAATAATAGTGCTATAGAGTGCTAAAAAAAGAATAGTACATACACCGCATAAATAATAGTGATATAGAGGGCTAAAAAAACAATAGCACATAAACTACATAAATAATAGTGCTACACAATGCCCAAAAAACAATAGCACATACACTACATAAATAATAGTGCTAAACAGTGCCCAAAAAACAATAGCACATATACTGCATAAATAATAGTGCTATACAATGCCCAAAAAACAATAGCACATGCACTGCATAAATAATAATGCTATATGGTGATCAAAAAACAATAGCACATTTGCGGCATAAATAATTGTGCTGTACAGTGCCCAAAAAAACAATAGCACATACACTGCATAAATAATATTGCTGTACAGTGCCCAAAAAACAATAGCACATTTGCTGCATAAAAAATAGTGCTATAAAGTGCCCAAAAAACAATAGCACATACACTACATAAATAATAGTGCTATACAGTGCCCAAAAAAAATAGCACATACTCTACATAAATAATAGAGCTATACAGTGCCCAAAAACAATAGAACATACACAACATAAATAATAGTGCTATACTGTGCCCAAAAAACAATAGCACATACACTACATAAATAATAGTGCTATACAGTGCTCAAAAAACAATAGTACATACACTACATAAATAATAGTGCTATACAGTGCCCAAAAAACAATAGCACATATACTGCATAAATAATAATGCTATACAGTGGCCAAAAAACAATAGCACATACACTACATAAATAATAGTGCTATACAGTGCCCAAAAAACAATAGCACATACATAACATAAATAAGAGTGCTATACAGTGACCAAAAAACAATCGCACATTTGCTGCATAAATATTAGCGCTAAGCAGTGCCCAAAAAACAATAGCACATACAGTACATAAATAATAGTGCTATACAGTGCCCAAAAAACAATATCACATACACTACATAAATAATAGTGCTATACAGTGCCCAAAAAACAATAGCACATTTGCTGCATAAATAATAGTGCTAAGCAGTTCCCAAAAAAAACAGCACATACACAACATAAATAGTGCTATACAGTGCCCAAAAAACAGCAGAACATACACTACATTAATAATAGTGCTATACAGTGCCCAAAAAACAATAGCACATACACTACATAAATAATAGTGCTGTACAGTGCCCAAAAAACAATAGCACATACACTACATAAATAATAGTGCTATACAGTGCCCAAAAAACAATAGAACATACACTACATAAATAATAGTGCTATAGAGTGCTCAAATGCCAATACACATATACTGCATAAATAATAGTGCTATACAGTTCCCAAAAAACAATAGCACATACAGTACATAAATAATAGTGCTATACAGTGCCCAAAAAACAATAGCACATATACTGCATAAGTAATAATGCTATAGAGTGTCCAAAAAACAATAGCACATACACTACATAAATAATAGTGCTATACGGTGCTCAGAAAACAATAGTACATACACTACATAAATAATAGTGATATAGAGTGCTCAAACAACAATAGCACATACACTACATAAATAATGGTGCTATACAGTGCCCAAAAAACAATAGCACATACTCTACATAAATAATAGTGCTATACAGTGCACAAAAAACAATAGCACATACACTGCATAAATAAGTGCTATACAGTGCCCAAAAACAATAGCACATACACTACATAATTAATAGTGCTATCCAGTGCCCAAAAAACAATAGCACATTTGCTGCATAAATAATAGTGCTATGCAGTGCCCAAAAAAACAATAGCACATACACTACATAAATAATAGTGCTGTGCAGTGCCCAAAAAGCAATAGCACATTTTCTGCATAAATAATAGTGATATTTAGTGCCCAAAAAACTATAGCACATACACTACATAAATAATAGTGCTGTACAGTGCCCAAAAAACAATAGCACATTTGCTGCATAAATAATAGTGCTATACAGTTCCCAAAAAAACAAAACTACATACACTACAGAAATAATAGTGCTATACAGTGCCCAAAAAACTATAGCACATACACTACATAAATAATAGTGCCATACAGTGCCCAAAAAACAATAGCACATTTGCTGCATAAATAATAGTGCTAAGCAGTGCCCAAAAAACCACAGCACATACACTACATAAATAATAGTGCTATACAGTGCCCCAAAAATAATAGCACATACACTACATAAATAATAGTGCTACACAGTGCCCAAAGAAAAATAAAACATACACTACATTAATTATAGTGCTATACAGTGCCCAAAAAACAATAGCACATACACTACATAAATAATAGTGCTATAGAATGCTCAAAGGCCAATACACATGTACTGTATAAATAATAATGCTTTACAGTTCCCAAAAAAACAAAACTACATACACTACAGAAATAATAGTGCTGTACACTGCCCAAAAAACAATAGCACATACACTACATAAATAATAGTGCTATACAATGCTCAAAAAACAATAGCACATACACTACATAAATAATAGTGCTATACAATGCTCAAAAAACAATAGCACATGCACTACATAAATAATAGTGCTAAACAGTGCCCAAAAAACAATAGCACATATACAGCATAAACAATAGTGCTATACAGTGCCCAAAAAACAATAGCACATACACTGCATAAATAATAGTGCTATATAGTGCTCAAAAAACAATAGCACATATACTGCATAAATAATAGTGCTATACAATGCTCAAAAAACAATACCACATACACTACAGAAATAATAGTGCTAAACAGTGCCCAAAAAAACAATAGCACACAAATTGCATAAATAGTAGTGCTATACAGTGCCCAAAAAACAATAGCACATACACTACATAAATAATAGTGCTATAGAGTGCTCAAAAGCCAATGCACATATACTGCATAAATAGTGCTATACAGTTCCCAAAAAACAAAACTACATACACTACAGAAATAATAGTGCTATACAGTGCCGAAAAAACAATAGCACATACACTACATAAATAATAGTGCTATACAGTGCCCAAAAAACAATAGCACATAAACTACATAAACAATAGTGCCATACAGTGCCCCAAAAATAATAGCACATACACTACATAAATAATAGTGCTATAAAGTGCCCAAAAAAACAATAGCACATACACTACATAAATAATAGTGCTGTACAGTGCACAAAAAAGAATAGCACATTTGCTGCATAAATAATAGTGATATGCAGTGCCCAAAAAAACAATAGCACATATACTACATAAATAATAGTGCTATACAGTGCCCAAAAAACAATATCACATACACTACATAAGTAATAGTGCTATACAGTACCCAAAAAACAATAGCACATAAACTGCATAAATAATAGTGCTATAGAGTGCTCAAAAGCCAATACACATATACTGCATAAATCATAGTGCTATACAGTTCCCAAAAAACAAAACTACATACACTACAGAAATAACAGTGCTATACAGTGCCCAAAAAACAATAGCACAAATACTGCATAAATAATAGTGCTATACAGTGCCCAAAAAACTATAGCACATTCTCTACATAAATAATAGAGCTATACAGTGCCCAAAAACAATGGAACATACACTACATAAATAATAGTGCTATACAGTGCCCAAAATACAATAGCACATACACTGCATAAATAATAGTGATATAGAGGGCTAAAAAAACAATAGCACATACACTACATAAATAATAGTGCTATACAGTGCCCAAAAAACTATAGCACATTCTCTACATAAATAATAGAGCTATACAGTGCCCAAAAACAATAGAACATACACTACATAAATAATAGTGCTATACAGTGCCCAAAAAACAATAGCACATACACTACATAAATAATAGTGCTATACAGTGCTCAGAAAACAATAGTACATACACTACATAAATAATAGTGCTATACAGTGCCCAAAAAACAATAGCACATATACTGCATAAATAATAATGCTATACAGTGCCCAAAAAACAATAGCACATACACTACATAAATAATAGTGCTATACAGTGCCCAAAAACAATAGCACATTTGCTGCATAAATAATAGTGCTATACAGTGCCCAAAAACAATAGCACATATACTAAATACATATAAGTTCTATACAGTGCCCAAAAAACTATAGCACATATACTGCATAAGTAATAGTTCTATAGACAGCCCAAAAAACAATAGCACATACACTACATAAATAGTGCTATACAGTGCTCAAAAAACAATAGCACATACACTACATAAATAATAGTGCTATACAGTGCCCAAAAAACAATAGCACATTTGCTGCATAAATAATAGTGCTATGCAGTGCCCAAAAAAACAATAGCACATTTGCTGCATAAATAATAGTGCTATGCATTGCCCAAAAAACAATAGCACATTTGCTGCATAAATAATAGTGATATGAAGTGCACAAAAAACAATAGCACATACATAACATAAATAAGAGTGCTATACAGTGCCCAAAAAACAATCGCACATACATAACATAAATAAGAGTGCTATACAGTGCCCAAAAAACAATCGCACATTTGCTGCATAAATAATAGCGCTAAGCAGTGCCCAAAAAACAATAGCACATACAGTACATAAATAATAGTGCTATACAGTGCCCAAAAAACAATATCACATACACTACATAAATAATAGTGCTATACAGTGCCCAAAAAACAATAGAACATACACTACATAAATAATAGTGCTATACAGTGCCCAAAAAAAAACAATAGCACATTTGCTGCATAAATAATAGCGCTGTACAGTGCCCATAAAACAATAGCACATTTGCTGCATAAATAATAGTGATATTTAGTGCCCAAAAAACTATAGCGCATACACTACATAAATAATAGTGCTATACAGTGCCAAAAAAAACAATAGCACATAAACTACATAAACAATAGTGCCATACAGTGCCCAAAAAACAATAGCACATTTGCTGCATAAATAATAGTGCTAAGCAGTTCCCAAAAAAAACAGCACATACACAACATAAATAGTGCTATACAGTGCCCAAAAAACAATAGCACATACACTACATAAATAATAGTGCTGTACAGTGCCCAAAAAACAATAGCACATACACCACATAAATAATAGTGCTATACAGTGCCCAAAAAACAATAGAACATAAACTGCATAAATAATAGTGCTATACAGTGCCAAAAAAACTATAGCACATACACTACATAAATCATAGTGCTATAGAGTGCTCAAATGCCAATACACATATACTGCATAAATAATAGTGCTATACAGTTCCCAAAAAACAAAACTACATACACTACATAAATAATAGTGCTATACAGTGCCCCAAAAACAATAGCACATACAATACATAAATAATAGTGCTATAAAGTGCCCAAAAAAGCAACAGAACATACAATACATTAATAATAGTGGTATACAGTGCCCAAAAAACAATAGCACATACACTACATAAATAATAGTGCTGTACAGTGCCCAAAAAACAATAGCACATTTGCTGCATAAATAATAGTGCTATACAGTTCCCAAAAAAACAAAACTACATACACTACAGAAATAATAGTGCTATACAGTGCCCAAAAAACTATAGCACATACACTACATAAATAATAGTGCCATACAGTGCCCAAAAAACAATAGCACATTTGCTGCATAAATAATAGTGCTAAGCAGTGCCCAAAAAACCACAGCACATACACTACATAAATAATAGTGCTATACAGTGCCCAAAAAACAATAGCACATACACTACATAAATAATAGTGCTATAGAATGCTCAAAGGCCAATACACATGTACTGCATAAATAATAATGCTTTACAGTTCCCAAAAAAACAAAACTACATACACTACAGAAATAATAGTGCTGTACACTGCCCAAAAAACAATAGCACAAATACTGCATAAATAATAGTGCTAAAAAAACAACAGCACATACACTGCATAAATAATAGTGATATAGAGGGCTGAAAAAACAATAGCACATACACTACATAAATAATAGTGCTATACAATGCTCAAAAAACAATAGCACATACACTACATAAATAATAGTGCTATACAATGCTCAAAAAACAATAGCACATACACTACATAAATAATAGTGCTAAACAGTGCCCAAAAAACAATAGCACATATACAGCATAAACAATAGTGCTATACAGTGCCCAAAAAACAATAGCACATACACTGCATAAATAATAGTGCTATATAGTGCTCAAAAAACAATAGCACATATACTACATAAATAATAGTGCTATACAGTGCCCAAAAAAGAATAGCACATACACTACATAAATAATAGTGCTATACAGTGCTCAGAAAACAATAGTACATACACTACATAAATAATAGTGCTATACAGTGCCCAAAAAACAATAGCACATATACTGCATAAATAATAATGCTATACAGTGCCCAAAAAACAATAGCACATACACTACATAAATAATAGTGCTATACAGTGCCCAAAAAACAATAGCACATACACTACATAAATAATAGTGCTATACAGTGCTCAGAAAACAATAGTACATACACTACATAAATAATAGTGCTATACAGTGCCCAAAAAACAATAGCACATATACTGCATAAATAATAATGCTATACAGTGCCCAAAAAACAATAGCACATACACTACATAAATAATAGTGCTATACAGTGCCCAAAAACAATAGCACATTTGCTGCATAAATAATAGTGCTATACAGTGCCCAAAAACAATAGCACATATACTAAATACATATAAGTTCTATACAGTGCCCAAAAAACTATAGCACATATACTGCATAAGTAATAGTTCTATAGACAGCCCAAAAAACAATAGCACATACACTACATAAATAGTGCTATACAGTGCTCAAAAAACAATAGCACATACACTACATAAATAATAGTGCTATACAGTGCCCAAAAAACAATAGCACATTTGCTGCATAAATAATAGTGCTATGCAGTGCCCAAAAAAACAATAGCACATTTGCTGCATAAATAATAGTGCTATGCATTGCCCAAAAAACAATAGCACATTTGCTGCATAAATAATAGTGATATGAAGTGCACAAAAAACAATAGCACATACATAACATAAATAAGAGTGCTATACAGTGCCCAAAAAACAATCGCACATACATAACATAAATAAGAGTGCTATACAGTGCCCAAAAAACAATCGCACATTTGCTGCATAAATAATAGCGCTAAGCAGTGCCCAAAAAACAATAGCACATACAGTACATAAATAATAGTGCTATACAGTGCCCAAAAAACAATATCACATACACTACATAAATAATAGTGCTATACAGTGCCCAAAAAACAATAGAACATACACTACATAAATAATAGTGCTATACAGTGCCCAAAAAAAACCAATAGCACATTTGCTGCATAAATAATAGCGCTGTACAGTGCCCATAAAACAATAGCACATTTGCTGCATAAATAATAGTGATATTTAGTGCCCAAAAAACTATAGCGCATACACTACATAAATAATAGTGCTATACAGTGCCAAAAAAAACAATAGCACATAAACTACATAAACAATAGTGCCATACAGTGCCCAAAAAACAATAGCACATTTGCTGCATAAATAATAGTGCTAAGCAGTTCCCAAAAAAACAGCACATACACAACATAAATAGTGCTATACAGTGCCCAAAAAACAATAGCACATACACTACATAAATAATAGTGCTGTACAGTGCCCAAAAAACAATAGCACATACACCACATAAATAATAGTGCTATACAGTGCCCAAAAAACAATAGAACATAAACTGCATAAATAATAGTGCTATACAGTGCCAAAAAAACTATAGCACATACACTACATAAATCATAGTGCTATAGAGTGCTCAAATGCCAATACACATATACTGCATAAATAATAGTGCTATACAGTTCCCAAAAAACAAAACTACATACACTACATAAATAATAGTGCTATACAGTGCCCCAAAAACAATAGCACATACAATACATAAATAATAGTGCTATAAAGTGCCCAAAAAAGCAACAGAACATACAATACATTAATAATAGTGGTATACAGTGCCCAAAAAACAATAGCACATACACTACATAAATAATAGTGCTGTACAGTGCCCAAAAAACAATAGCACATTTGCTGCATAAATAATAGTGCTATACAGTTCCCAAAAAAACAAAACTACATACACTACAGAAATAATAGTGCTATACAGTGCCCAAAAAACTATAGCACATACACTACATAAATAATAGTGCCATACAGTGCCCAAAAAACAATAGCACATTTGCTGCATAAATAATAGTGCTAAGCAGTGCCCAAAAAACCACAGCACATACACTACATAAATAATAGTGCTATACAGTGCCCAAAAAACAATAGCACATACACTACATAAATAATAGTGCTATAGAATGCTCAAAGGCCAATACACATGTACTGCATAAATAATAATGCTTTACAGTTCCCAAAAAAACAAAACTACATACACTACAGAAATAATAGTGCTGTACACTGCCCAAAAAACAATAGCACAAATACTGCATAAATAATAGTGCTAAAAAAACAACAGCACATACACTGCATAAATAATAGTGATATAGAGGGCTGAAAAAACAATAGCACATACACTACATAAATAATAGTGCTATACAATGCTCAAAAAACAATAGCACATACACTACATAAATAATAGTGCTATACAATGCTCAAAAAACAATAGCACATACACTACATAAATAATAGTGCTAAACAGTGCCCAAAAAACAATAGCACATATACAGCATAAACAATAGTGCTATACAGTGCCCAAAAAACAATAGCACATACACTGCATAAATAATAGTGCTATATAGTGCTCAAAAAACAATAGCACATATACTGCATAAATAATAGTGCTATACAATGCTCAAAAAACAATACCACATACACTACAGAAATAATAGTGCTAAACAGTGCCCAAAAAAACAATAGCACACAAATTGCATAAATAGTAGTGCTATACAGTGCCCAAAAAACAATAGCACATACACTACATAAATAATAGTGCTATAGAGTGCTCAAAAGCCAATACACATATTCTGCATAAATAGTGCTATACAGTTCCCAAAAAACAAAACTACATACACTACAGAAATAATAGTGCTATACAGTGCCGAAAAAACAATAGCACATACACTACATAAATAATAGTGCTATACAGTGCCCAAAAAACAATAGCACATAAACTACATAAACAATAGTGCCATACAGTGCCCCAAAAATAATAGCACATACACTACATAAATAATAGTGCTATACAGTGCCCAAAAAAACAATAGCACATACACTACATAAATAATAGTGCTGTACAGTGCACAAAAAAGAATAGCACATTTGCTGCATAAATAATAGTGATATGCAGTGCCCAAAAAAACAATAGCACATATACTACATAAATAATAGTGCTATACAGTGCCCAAAAAACAATATCACATACACTACATAAGTAATAGTGCTATACAGTACCCAAAAAACAATAGCACATAAACTGCATAAATAATAGTGCTATAGAGTGCTCAAAAGCCAATACACATATACTGCATAAATCATAGTGCTATACAGTTCCCAAAAAACAAAACTACATACACTACAGAAATAACAGTGCTATACAGTGCCCAAAAAACAATAGCACAAATACTGCATAAATAATAGTGCTATACAGTGCCCAAAAAACTATAGCACATTCTCTACATAAATAATAGAGCTATACAGTGCCCAAAAACAATAGAACATACACTACATAAATAATAGTGCTATACAGTGCCCAAAATACAATAGCACATACACTGCATAAATAATAGTGATATAGAGGGCTAAAAAAACAATAGCACATACACTACATAAATAATAGTGCTATACAGTGCCCAAAAAACTATAGCACATTCTCTACATAAATAATAGAGCTATACAGTGCCCAAAAACAATAGAACATACACTACATAAATAATAGTGCTATACAGTGCCCAAAAAACAATAGCACATACACTACATAAATAATAGTGCTATACAGTGCTCAGAAAACAATAGTACATACACTACATAAATAATAGTGCTATACAGTGCCCAAAAAACAATAGCACATATACTGCATAAATAATAATGCTATACAGTGCCCAAAAAACAATAGCACATACACTACATAAATAATAGTGCTATACAGTGCCCAAAAACAATAGCACATTTGCTGCATAAATAATAGTGCTATACAGTGCCCAAAAACAATAGCACATATACTAAATACATATAAGTTCTATACAGTGCCCAAAAAACTATAGCACATATACTGCATAAGTAATAGTTCTATAGACAGCCCAAAAAACAATAGCACATACACTACATAAATAGTGCTATACAGTGCTCAAAAAACAATAGCACATACACTACATAAATAATAGTGCTATACAGTGCCCAAAAAACAATAGCACATTTGCTGCATAAATAATAGTGCTATGCAGTGCCCAAAAAAACAATAGCACATTTGCTGCATAAATAATAGTGCTATGCATTGCCCAAAAAACAATAGCACATTTGCTGCATAAATAATAGTGATATGAAGTGCACAAAAAACAATAGCACATACATAACATAAATAAGAGTGCTATACAGTGCCCAAAAAACAATCGCACATACATAACATAAATAAGAGTGCTATACAGTGCCCAAAAAACAATCGCACATTTGCTGCATAAATAATAGCGCTAAGCAGTGCCCAAAAAACAATAGCACATACAGTACATAAATAATAGTGCTATACAGTGCCCAAAAAACAATATCACATACACTACATAAATAATAGTGCTATACAGTGCCCAAAAAACAATAGAACATACACTACATAAATAATAGTGCTATACAGTGCCCAAAAAAAAACAATAGCACATTTGCTGCATAAATAATAGCGCTGTACAGTGCCCATAAAACAATAGCACATTTGCTGCATAAATAATAGTGATATTTAGTGCCCAAAAAACTATAGCGCATACACTACATAAATAATAGTGCTATACAGTGCCAAAAAAAACAATAGCACATAAACTACATAAACAATAGTGCCATACAGTGCCCAAAAAACAATAGCACATTTGCAGCATAAATAATAGTGCTAAGCAGTTCCCAAAAAAACAGCACATACACAACATAAATAGTGCTATACAGTGCCCAAAAAACAATAGCACATACACTACATAAATAATAGTGCTGTACAGTGCCCAAAAAACAATAGCACATACACTACATAAATAATAGTGCTATACAGTGCCCAAAAAACAATAGAACATAAACTGCATAAATAATAGTGCTATACAGTGCCAAAAAAACTATAGCACATACACTACATAAATAATAGTGCTATAGAGTGCTCAAATGCCAATACACATATACTGCATAAATAATAGTGCTATACAGTTCCCAAAAAACAAAACTACATACACTACATAAATAATAGTGCTATACAGTGCCCCAAAAACAATAGCACATACAATACATAAATAATAGTGCTATAAAGTGCCCAAAAAAGCAACAGAACATACAATACATTAATAATAGTGCTATACAGTGCCCAAAAAACAATAGCACATACACTACATAAATAATAGTGCTGTACAGTGCCCAAAAAACAATAGCACATTTGCTGCATAAATAATAGTGCTATACAGTTCCCAAAAAAACAAAACTACATACACTACAGAAATAATAGTGCTATACAGTGCCCAAAAAACTATAGCACATACACTACATAAATAATAGAGCCATACAGTGCCCAAAAAACAATAGCACATTTGCTGCATAAATAATAGTGCTAAGCAGTGCCCAAAAAACCACAGCACATACACTACATAAATAATAGTGCTATACAGTGCCCCAAAAATAATAGCACATACACTACATAAATAATAGTGCTACACAGTGCCCAAAGAAAAATAAAACATACACTACATTAATTATAGTGCTATACAGTGCCCAAAAAACAATAGCACATACACTACATAAATAATAGTGCTATAGAATGCTCAAAGGCCAATACACATGTACTGCATAAATAATAATGCTTTACAGTTCCCAAAAAAACAAAACTACATACACTACAGAAATAATAGTGCTGTACACTGCCCAAAAAACAATAGCACAAATACTGCATAAATAATAGTGCTAAAAAAACAACAGCACATACACTGCATAAATAATAGTGATATAGAGGGCTGAAAAAACAATAGCACATACACTACATAAATAATAGTGCTATACAATGCTCAAAAAACAATAGCACATACACTACATAAATAATAGTGCTATACAATGCTCAAAAAACAATAGCACATACACTACATAAATAATAGTGCTAAACAGTGCCCAAAAAACAATAGCACATATACAGCATAAACAATAGTGCTATACAGTGCCCAAAAAACAATAGCACATACACTGCATAAATAATAGTGCTATATAGTGCTCAAAAAACAATAGCACATATACTGCATAAATAATAGTGCTATACAATGCTCAAAAAACAATACCACATACACTACAGAAATAATAGTGCTAAACAGTGCCCAAAAAAACAATAGCACACAAATTGCATAAATAGTAGTGCTATACAGTGCCCAAAAAACAATAGCACATACACTACATAAATAATAGTGCTATAGAGTGCTCAAAAGCCAATACACATATACTGCATAAATAGTGCTATACAGTTCCCAAAAAACAAAACTACATACACTACAGAAATAATAGTGCTATACAGTGCCGAAAAAACAATAGCACATACACTACATAAATAATAGTGCTATACAGTGCCCAAAAAACAATAGCACATAAACTACATAAACAATAGTGCCATACAGTGCCCCAAAAATAATAGCACATACACTACATAAATAATAGTGCTATACAGTGCCCAAAAAAACAATAGCACATACACTACATAAATAATAGTGCTGTACAGTGCACAAAAAAGAATAGCACATTTGCTGCATAAATAATAGTGATATGCAGTGCCCAAAAAAACAATAGCACATATACTACATAAATAACAGTGCTATACAGTGCCCAAAAAACAATATCACATACACTACATAAGTAATAGTGCTATACAGTACCCAAAAAACAATAGCACATAAACTGCATAAATAATAGTGCTATAGAGTGCTCAAAAGCCAATACACATATACTGCATAAATCATAGTGCTATACAGTTCCCAAAAAAACAAAACTACATACACTACAGAAATAACAGTGCTATACAGTGCCCAAAAAACAATAGCACAAATACTGCATAAATAATAGTGCTATACAGTGCCCAAAAAACTATAGCACATTCTCTACATAAATAATAGAGCTATACAGTGCCCAAAAACAATAGAACATACACGACATAAATAATAGTGCTATACAGTGCCCAAAATACAATAGCACATACACTGCATAAATAATAGTGATATAGAGGGCTAAAAAAACAATAGCACATACACTACATAAATAATAGTGCTATACAGTGCCCAAAAAACTATAGCACATTCTCTACATAAATAATAGAGCTATACAGTGCCCAAAAACAATAGAACATACACTACATAAATAATAGTGCTATACAGTGCCCAAAAAACAATAGCACATACACTATATAAATAATAGTGCTATACAGTGCTCAGAAAACAATAGTACATACACTACATAAATAATAGTGCTATACAGTGCCCAAAAAACAATAGCACATATACTGCATAAATAATAATGCTATACAGTGCCCAAAAAACAATAGCACATACACTACATAAATAATAGTGCTATACAGTGCCCAAAAACAATAGCACATTTGCTGCATAAATAATAGTGCTATACAGTGCCCAAAAACAATAGCACATATACTAAATACATATAAGTTCTATACAGTGCCCAAAAAACTATAGCACATATACTGCATAAGTAATAGTTCTATAGACAGCCCAAAAAACAATAGCACATACACTACATAAATAGTGCTATACAGTGCTCAAAAAACAATAGCACATACACTACATAAATAATAGTGCTATACAGTGCCCAAAAAACAATAGCACATTTGCTGCATAAATAATAGTGCCATGCAGTGCCCAAAAAAACAATAGCACATTTGCTGCATAAATAATAGTGCTATGCATTGCCCAAAAAACAATAGCACATTTGCTGCATAAATAATAGTGATATGAAGTGCACAAAAAACAATAGCACATACATAACATAAATAAGAGTGCTATACAGTGCCCAAAAAACAATCGCACATACATAACATAAATAAGAGTGCTATACAGTGCCCAAAAAACAATCGCACATTTGCTGCATAAATAATAGCGCTAAGCAGTGCCCAAAAAACAATAGCACATACAGTACATAAATAATAGTGCTATACAGTGCCCAAAAAACAATATCACATACACTACATAAATAATAGTGCTATACAGTGCCCAAAAAACAATAGCACATACACTACATAAATAATATTGCTAAACAGTGCCCAAAAAACAATAGCACATACACTACATAAATAATAGTGCTACACAATGCCCAAAAAACAATAGCACATACACTACATAAATAGTGCTAAACAGTGCCCAAAAAACAATAGCACATATACTGCATAAATAATAGTGCTATACAGTGCCCAAAAAACAATAGCACATACACTGCATAAATAATAGTGCTATATAGTGATCAAAAAACAATAGCACATTTGCTGCATAAATAGTGCTGTACAGTGCCCAAAAAACAATAGCACATTTGCTGCATAAATAATAGTGCTATGCAGTGCACAAAAAACAATAGCACATACACTACATAAATAATAGTGCTATAAAGTGCCCAAAAAACAATAGCACATACACTACATAAATAATAGTGCTATACAGTGCCCAAAAAACAATAGCACATTCTCTACATAAATAATAGAGCTATACAGTGCCCAAAAACAATAGAACATACACTACATAAATAATAGTGCTATACAGTGCCCAAAAAACAATAGCACATACACTACATAAATAATAGTGCTATACAGTGCTCAAAAAACAATAGTACATACACTACATAAATAATAGTGCTATAAAGTGCTCAAAAAACAATAGTACATACACTACATAAATAATAGTGCTATACAGTGCCCAAAAAACAATAGCACATATACTGCATAAATAATAATGCTATACAGTGCCCAAAAAACAATAGCACATACACTATATAAATAATAGTGCTATACAGTGCCCAAAAAACAATAGCACATTTGCTGCATAAATAATACTGCTATACAGTACCCAAAAACAATAGCACATATACTGCATAAGTAATAGTGCTATAGAGTGCCCCAAAAACAATAGGACATACACTACATAAATAATAGTGCTATACAGTGCTCAGAAAACAATAGTACATACACTACATAAATAATAGTGATATAGAGTGCTCAAAAAACAATAGCACATACACTACATAAATAATAGTGCTATACAATACCCAAAAAACAATAGCACATTCACTACATAAATAGTGCTATACAGTGCACAGAAAACAATAGCACATACACTGCATAAATCAGTGCTATACAGTGCCCAAAAAACAATAGCACATACACTACATAAATAGTGCTATACAGTGCCCAAAAAACAATAGCACATACACTACATAAATAATAGTGCTATACAGTGCCCAAAAAACAATAGCACATACATAACATAAATAAGAGTGCTATACAGTGCCCAAAAAACAATAGCACATAAACTGCATAAATAATAGTGCTACACAGTGCCCAAAAAACAATAGCACATAAACTGCATAAATAATAGCGCTAAGCAGTGCCCAAAAAACAATAGCACATACAGTATATGAATAATAGTGATATTCAGCGCTCAAAAAAACAATAGCACATATACTACATAAATAATAGTGCTATACAGTGCCCAAAAAACAATATCACATACACAACATAAATAATAGTGCCATACAGTGCCCAAAAGACAATAGCACATAAACTGCATAAATAATAGTGCTATACAGTGCCCAAAAAACAATAGCGCATACACTACATAAATAATAGTGCTATAGAGTGCTGAAAGGCCAATACACATATACTGTATAAATAATAGTGCTATACAGTTCCCAAAAAACAAAACTACATACACTACAGAAATAACAGTTCTATACAGTGCCCAAAAAAAACAATAGAACAAATACTGCATAAATAATAGTGCTATAGAGTGCTAAAAAAACAATATCACATACACTACATAAATAATAGTGCTATACAGTGCTCAAAAAACAATAGCACATACACTACATAAATAATAGTGATACAGAGGGCTCAAAAAACAATAGCACATACACTACATAAATAATAGTGCTATACAATGCCCAAAACACAATAGCACATACACTACATAAATAATAGTGCTAAACAGTGCCCAAAAAACAATAGCACATACATAACATAAATAACATAAATAAGAGTGCTATACAGTGCCCAAAAAAAAATAGCACATACACTGCATAAATAGTGCTATATAGTGCTCAAAAAACAATAGCACATTTGATGCATAAATAATATTGCTACGCAGTGCCCAAAAAAATAGCATATACACTACATAAATAATAGTGCTATACAGTGCCCAAAAAACAATAGCACATATACTGCATAAGTAATAATGCTATAGAGTGTCCAAAAAACAATAGCACATACACTACATAAATAATAGTGCTATACAGTGCTCAGAAAACAATAGTACATACACTACATAAATAATATTGATACAGAGTGCTCAAAAAACAATAGCACATACACTACATAAATAATAGTGCTACACAGTGCCCAAAAAACAATATCACATACACTACATAAATAATAGTGCTATACAGTGCTCAAAAAACAATAGCACATACACTGCATAAATAATAGTGCTATACAGTGCCCAAAAACAATAGCACATACACTACATAAATAATAGTGCTATCCAATGCCCAAAAAACAATAGCACATTTGCTGCATAAATAATAGTGCTATGCAGTGCCCAAAAAACAATAGGACATACACTACATAAATAATAGTGCTGTGCAGTGCCCAAAAAGCAATAGCACATTTGCTGCATAAATAATAGTGATATGCAGTGCCCAAAAAACTATAGCACATACACTACATAAATAATAGTGCTATACAGTGCCCAAAAAACAATTGCACATACACTACATAAATAAGAGTGCTATACAGTGCCCAAAAAACAATAGTACATTTGCTGCATAAATAAAAGCGCTAAGCAGTGCCCAAAAAACAATAGCACATACAGTACATAAATAATAGTGCTATACGGTGCCCAAAAAACAATATCACATACACTACATAAATAATAGTGCTATACAGTGCCCAAAAAACAATAGCACATACACTATATAAATAATAGTGCTGCACAGTGCCCAAAAAAAACAATAGCACATTTGCTGCATAAATAATAGCGATATGCAGTGCCCAAAAAAACAATAGCACATATACTACATAAATAATACTGCTATACAGTGCCCAAAAAACAATAGCACATACACTACATAAATAATAGTGCTATAGAGTGCTCAAAGGCCAATACACATATACTGCATAAATAATAGTGCTATACAGTTCCTAAAAAACAAAACTACATACACTACAGAAATAATAGTGCTATACAGTGCCCAAAAAACAATAGCACAAATACTGCATAAATAGTAGTGCTATAGAGTGCAAAAAAAACAATAGCACATACACTACATAAATAATAGTGCTATACAGTGCTCAAAAAAGAACAATACATATACTGCATAAATAATAGTGCTATACAGTGCCCAAAAAAACAAAAGCACATACACTGCATAAATAATAGTGCTATATAGTGCTCAAAAAACAAAAGCACATTTGCTGCATAAATAATAGTGATATGCAGTGCCTAAAAAACAATGGCACATATACAACATAAATAATAGTTGCTATACAGTGCCCAAAAATCAATATCACATACACTATATAAATAATAGTGCTATACAGTGCCCAAAAAAACAATAGCACATAAACTGCATAAATAATAGTGCTATACAGTTCCCAAAAAACAATAGCACATACACTACATAAATAATAGTGCTATAAAGTGCCCAAAAAAAACAATAGGTCACACACTACATAAATAACAGTGCTATACAGTGCCCAAAAAAAACAATAGCACATTTGCTGCATAAATAATAGTGATATGCAGTGCCCAAAAAACTATAGCACATACACTACATAAATAATAGTGCTATACAGTGCCCAAAAAACAATAGCACATAAACTACATTAATAGTGCTATACAGTGCCCAAAAAACAATAGCACATACACTACATAAATAATAGTGCTGTACAGTGCCCAAAGAACAACAGCACATTTGCTGCATAAATAATAGTGATATTCTGTGCCCAAAAAAACAATATCACATACACTACATAAATAATAGTGCTATACAGTGCCCAAAAAACAATAGCACATAAATTACATTAATAATAGTGCTATACAGTGCCTAAAAAACAATAGCGCATACACTACATAAATAATACTGCTATACAGTACCCAAAAAACAATAGCACATACACTACATAAATAATAGTGCTATAGAGTGCTCAAAAGCCAATACACATATACTGCATAAATAATAATGCTATACAGTTCCCAAAAAACAAAACTACATACACTACAGAAATAACAGTGCTATTCTGTGCCCAAAAAACAATAGCACAAATACTGCATAAATAATAGTGCTATAGAGTGCTAAAAAAACAATAGCACATACACTACATAAATAATAGTGCTAAACAGTGCCCAAAAAATAATAGCACATATGCTGCATAAATAATAGTGTTATACAGTGCCCAAAAAACAATAGCACATACACTACATAAATAATAGTGCTATACAGTGCCCAAAAAACAAAAGCACATACACTACATAAATAATAGTGCTTTAGAGTGCCCAAAAAAACAAAAGCACATACACTACATAAATAATAGTGCTATACAGTGCCCAAAAAACAATAGCACATACACTACATAAATAATAGTGCTATACAGTGCCCAAAAAAATAGCACATTCTCTACATAAATAATAGTGCTATACAGTGCCTAAAAACAATAGAACATACGCTACATAAATAATAGTGCTATACAGTGCCCAAAAAACAATAGCACATACACTACATAAATAATAGTGCTATACAGTGCTCAAAAAACAATTGTACATACACTACATAAATAATAGTGCTATACAGTGCCCAAAAAACAATAGCACATATACTGCATAAATAATAGTTCTATAGAGTGCCCAAAAAAACTATTGCACATACACTACATAAATAGTGCTATACAGTGATCAAAAAACAATAGCACATTTGCTGCATAAATAATAGTGCTATATCCTGCTCAAAAAACAATAGCACATTTGCTGCATAAATAATAGTGCTATACAGTGCCAAAAAAAAATAGCACATACACTACATAAACAATAGTGCTTTAGAGTGCCCAAAAAACAAAAGCACATACACTACATAAATAATAGTGCTATACAGTGCCCAAAAAACAATAGCACATACACTACATAAATAATAGTGCTATACAGTGCCCAAAAAAAAATATCACATTCTCTACATAAATAATAGTGCTATACAGTGCCTAAAAACAATAGAACATACACTACATAAATAATAGTGCTATACAGTGCCCAAAAAACAATAGCACATACACTACATAAATAATAGTGCTATACAGTGCTCAAAAAACAATAGTACATACACTACATAAATAATAGTGCTATACAGTGCCCAAAAAACAATAGCACATACACTACATAAATAATAGTTCTATAGAGTGCCCAAAAAACTATTGCACATACACTACATAAATAGTGCTATACAGTGATCAAAAAACAATAGCACATACACTACATAAATAATAGTGCTATACAGTGCCCAAAAAAACAATAGCACATACACTACATAAATAATAGTGCTATACAGTGCCCAAAAAATGTGCTATTGTCTTTTGGGCACTGTGCAGTACTATTATTTATACAGAAAATGTGCTATTGCTTTTTGAGCACTGTATAGCACTCCTATTTCTTGCATGTCTACCATCTTAGACCTCAGTTCACATTGCTTGGTTTTTTGTCTTGTTTGCATTCTGTGCAATTTAAGGGTGTGGCATCCCCTTTGTTGAGCTGATTAGTATATATGTAGCTTACCACGGGCCTAGGTGGTCTGGAGTTGGGATCCGGTCCTATTTGTCTACCCTTTTATATGCATTACTTCAACTTTGATATACAGTAAGGTTTTTAATATAGGCAGTATAGGTACCGTCCCAATTTAGGGTCACCTTGCCGCTGGTGGGACGGCTTGTATACTTTTTTTGATCAAAAATAGTTCACTAAGTACCCTATATTTATTATGCAACTTTGCTTTACATTTATATATAATGATGGTAGGGTATGAGATATATTTTTGTCTTTTGTAGGTTTTGCTTCTTTTTGCTAGTGTGAACATGCTCCTATTTCTTGCATGTCTACCATCTTAGACCTCAGTTCACATTGCTTAGCACTATTATTTATGCAGTACATGTGCTATTGTTTTTTGGGCACTATATAGAACTATTATTTATGTAGTGTATGTGCTATTGTTTTTTGGGCACTGTATAGCACTATTATTTATGCAGTGTATGTGCTTTTGTTTTTTGGGCACTGTAAAGCACTACTATTTATGCAGTGCATGTGCTATTGTTTTTTGGGCACTGTATAGCACTATTATTTATTTAGTATAAGTGCTATTGTTTTTTGGGCACTGTATAGCACTATTATTTATGTAGTGTATGTGCTATTGTTTTTGGGCACTGTATAGCACTATTATTTATGCAGTATATGTGCTATTGTTTTTTGGGCACTGTATAGCACTATTATTTATGTAGTGTATGTGCTATTGTTTTTTTTTAATTGTATAGCACTATTATTTATGCAGCAAATGTGCTACTGTTTTTTGGGCACTGTACAGCAATATTATTTATGTAGTGTATGTGCTATTGTTTTTTGGTTACTGTATAGCTCTATTATTTATGTAGTGTATGTGCTATTGTTTTTTGGGCACTGTACAGCAATATTATTTATGTAGTGTATGTGCTATTGTTTTTTGGTTACTGTATAGCTCTATTATTTATGTAGTGTATGTGCTATTGTTTTTTGGGCACTGTACAGCACTATTATTTATGCAGCAAATGTGCTACTGTTTTTTTGGGCACTGTACAGCAATATTATTTATGTAGTGTATGTGCTATTGTTTTTTGGGCACTGTATAGCACTATTATTTATGTAGTGTATGTGCTATAGTTTTCTGGGCACTGCATATCACTATTTATGCAGCAAATGTGCTATTATTCTTTGGGCACTGTATATCACTATTAATTTTGTAGTGTATGTGCTATTATTTTTTGGGCACTGTACAGAACTATTATTTATGCAGCAAATGTGCTATTGTTTTTTTGGGCACTGTACAGCACTATTATTTATGCAGCAAATGTGCTATTGTTTTTTGGGCACTGTATAGCACTATTATTTATGTAGTGTATGTGCTATTTTTGGGCACTGTACAGAACTATTATTTATGCAGCAAATGTGCTATTGTTTTTTGAACACGGTATAGCACTATTATTTATGCAGCAAATGCGCAATTGTTTTTTGGGCACTGTATAGCACTATTATTTATGCAGTATATGTGCTATTGGTTTTTTAGCACTGTATTGCACTATTATTTATGGTGTGTATGTACTATTGTATTTTGGGCACTGTATAGCACAATTATTTATGTAGTGTATGTGCTATTGTTTTATGGGCACTGTATAGCACTATTATTTATGTAGTGTATGTGATATTGTTTTTTGGGCACTGCATAACACTATTATTTATGCAGCAAATGTGCTATTGTTTTTTGGCACTGTACAGCACTATTATTTATGCAGCAAATGTGCTATTGTTTTTTGGAACTGTACAGCACTAATATTTATGCAGTGTATGTGCTATTGTTTTTGGGCACTGTATAGCACTATTATTTATGTAGTGTATGTGCTATTGTTTTTTTTGCATTGTATAGCACTATTATTTATGTAGTGTATGTGCTATTGTTTTTTGGGCACAGTATAACACTATTATTTATGTACTGTATGTGTTATTGTTTTTTGGGCACTGTATAGCACTATTATTTATGTAGTGTATGTGCTATTGTTTTTGGGCACTGTATAGCACTATTATTCATGTAGTGTATGTGCTATTGTTTTTTTTTTTGCATTGTATAGCACTATTATTTACTTAATGTATGTGCTATTGTTTTTTGGGCACTGTATAGCACTATTATTTATGTAGTGTATGTGCTATTGTTTTTGGGCACTGTATAGCACTATTATTTATGTAGTGTATGTGCTATTATTTTTTGGGCACTGCATATCACTATTATTTATGCAGCAAATGTGCTATTGTTTTTTTGGGCACTGTACAGCACTATTATTTATGCAGCAAATGTGCTATTGTTTTTTGGGCACTGTATAGCACTATTATTTATGTAGTGTATGTGCTATTGTTTTTTGGGCACTGTATAGCACTATTATTTATGTAGTTTATGTGCTATTGCTTTTTGGGCACTGTATTGCACTATTATTTATGGAGTGTATGTGCTATTGTTTTTTGGGCACTGTATAGCTCTATTATTTATGTAGTGTATGTGCTATTGTTTTTTGGGCACCGCATAGCACTATTATTTATGCAGCAAATGTTCTATTGTTTTATTGAGCACTGTATAGCACTATTATTTATGCAGCAAATGTGTTATTGCTTTTTGAGCACTGTATAGCACTACTATTTATGCAGTATATGTGCTATTGCTTTTGGGCACTGTATAGCACTATTATTTATGCAGTATATGTGCTATTGTTTTTTGGGCACTGTATAGCACTATTATTTATGTAGTGTATGTACTTTTGTTTTTTGAGCACTGTATAGCACTATTATTTATGTAGTGTATGTGCTATTGTTTTTTGGGCACACTATAACACTATTACTTATGCAGTATATGTGCTATTGTTTTTTGGGCACTGTATAGCACTATTGTTTCTGTAGTGTATGTACTATTGTTTTTTGGGAACTGTATAGCACTATTATTTATGCAATATATGTGTATTGGTTTTTGAGCACTCTAGCACTATTATTTATGTAGTGTATGTGCTATTGTTTTTTTGGACACTGTATAGCACTATTATTTATGTAGTGTATGTGCTATTGTTTTTTTGGGCACTGCATAGCACTATTACTTATGCAGCAAATGTGCTATTCTCTTTTTGGGCACTGTATAGCACTATTATTTATGTAGTGTATGTGCTATTGGTTTTTTGCACTGTATATCACTATTATTTATGTAGTGTATGTGCTATTGTTTTTTAGGCACTGTATAGCACTATTATTTATTCAGCAAATGTGCTATTGTTTTTTGGGCACTGTACAGTACTATTATTAATGCAGCAAATGTGCTATTGTTTTTTTGGGCACTGTACAGCACTATTATTTATGTAGTGTATGTGCTATTGTTTTTGGGCACTGTATAGCACTATTATTTATGCAGCAAATGTGCTATTGTTTTTTGGGCACTCTACAGCACTATTATTTATGCAGCACATGTGCTATTGTTTTTTGGGCACTGTACAGCACTATTACTTATGCAGAAAATGTGCTATTGTTTTTTGAGCACTGTATAGCACTATTATTTATGCAGCAAATGAGCTATTGTTTTTGGGCACTTTATAGCACTATTATTTATCCAGTATATGTGCTATTGTTTTTTGAGCACTGTATAGCAGTATTATTTAGGTAGTGTATGTAATATTGCTTTTCAGCACTGTATAGCACTATTATTTATGTAGTGTATGTGCTATTGTTTTTTTGGGCACTATATAGCACTATTATTTATGCAGTATATGTGCTATTGGTTTTTTAGCACTGTATTGCACTATTATTTATGTAGTGTATGTACTATTGTATTTTGGGCACTGTATAGCACAATTATTTATGTAGTGTATGTGCTATTGTTTTATGGGCACTGTATAGCACTATTATTTATGTAGTGTATGTGCTATTGTTTTTTTGGGCACTGTATAGCACTATTATTTATGTAGTGTATGTGATATTGTTTTTTGGGCACTGTACAGCACTATTATTTATGCAGCAAATGTGCTATTGTTTTTTTGGGCACTGCATAGCACTATTATTTATGCAGCAAATGTGCCATTGTTTTTTGGCACTCTATATCACTATTATTTTTGCAGTGTATGTGCTATTGTTTTTGGGTACTGTATAGCACTATTATTCATGCAGTATATGTGCTATTGTTTTTTGGGCACTGTATAGCACTATTATTTATGTAGTGTATGTGCTATTGTTTTTTTTGCATTGTATAGCACTATTATTTATGTAGTGTATGTGCTATTGTTTTTTGGGCACTGTATAACACTATTATTTATGTACTGTATGTTATTGTTTTTTGGGCACTGTATAGCACTATTTTTTATATAGTGTATGTGCTCTTGTTTTTTGGGCACTGTACAGAACTATTATTTATGCAGCAAATGTCCTTTTGTTTTTTGAGCACTGTATAGCACTAGTATTTATGCAGCAAATGTGCAATTGTTTTTTGGGCACTATATAGCGCTATTATTTATGCAGTATATGTGCTATTGGTTTTTTAGCACTGTATTGCACTATTATTTATGTAGTGTATGTACTATTGTATTTTGGGCACTGTATAGCACAATTATTTATGTAGTGTATGTGCTATTGTTTTATGGGCACTGTATAGCACTATTATTTATGTAGTGTATGTGCTATTGTTTTTTTGGCACTGTACAGCACTCTTATTTATGCAGCAAATGTAATATTTTTTTTTGGGCACTGCATAGCACTATTATTTATGCAGCAAATGTGCCATTGTTTTTTGGCACTCTATATCACTATTATTTTTGCAGCAAATGTGCCATTGTTTTTTGGCACTCTATATCACTATTATTTTTGCAGTGTATGTGCTATTGTTTTTGGGCACTGTATAGCACTATTATTTATGCAGTATATGTGCTATTATTTTTTGGGCACTGTATAGCACTATTATTTATGTAGTGTATGTGCTATTGTTTTTTGGGCACTGTATAACACTTATTTATGTACTGTATGTGTTATTGTTTTTTGGGCACGGTATAGCACTATTATTTATGTAGTGTATGTGCTATTGTTTTTGGGCACTGTATAGCACTATTATTTATGTAGTGTATGTGCTATTGTTTTTTGGGCACTGCATATCACTATTTATGCAGCAAATGTGCTATTGTTTTTTTGGGCACTGTACAGCACTATTATTTATGCAGCAAATGTGCTATTGTTTTTTGGGCACTGTATACCACTATTATTTATGGAGTGTATGTGCTATTGTTTTTTGGGCACTGTATAGCTCTATTATTTATGTAGTGTATGTGCTATTGTTTTTTGGGCACCGCATAGTACTATTATTTATGCAGCAATTGTGCTATTGTTTTTTGGGCACCGTACAGCACTATTATTTATGCAGCAATTGTGCTATTTTTTTTGGGCACCGTACAGCACTATTATTTATGCAGCAAATGTGCTATTGTTTTTTTGAGCACTGTATAGCACTATTATTTATGCAGCAAATGTGCTATTGCTTTTTGAGCACTGTATAGCACTATTATTTATGCAGCAAATGTGCTATTGTTTTTTGGGCACTGTACGGCACTATTATTTATGCAGTATATGTGCTATTGTTTTTTGGGCACTGTATAGCACTATTATTTATGTAGTGTATGTGCTATTGTTTTTTTGGGCACTGTATAGCACTATTATTTATGCAGTTTATGTGCTGTTGTTTTTTGGGCACTGTATAGCACTATTACTTATGTAGTGTATGTGCTATTGTTTTTTTGGGCACTGCATAGCACTATTATTTATGCAGCAAATGTGCTATTGTTTTTTGGGCACTGTACAGCACTATTATTTATGCAGCAAATGTGCTACTGTTCTTTGGGCACTGTACAGCAATATTATTTATGTAGTGTATGTGCTATTGTTTTTTGGTTACTGTATAGCTCTATTATTTATGTAGTGTATGTGCTATTGTTTTTTGGGCACTGTATAGCACTATTTATGTAGTGTATGTGCTATTGTTTTTTGGGCACTGCATATCACTATGCAGCAAATGTGCTATTATTCTTTGGGCACTGTCTATCACTATTAATTATGTAGTGTATGTGCTATTGTTTTTTGGGCACTGTATAGCACTATTATTTATGGAGTGTATGTGCTATTGTTTTTTGGGCACTGTATAGCACTATTATTTATGCAGCAAATGCGCAATTGTTTTTTGGGCACTGTATAGCACTATTATTTATGCAGTATATGTGCTATTGGTTTTTTAGCACTGTATTGCACTATTATTTATGTAGTGTATGTGATATTGTTTTTTGGGCACTGTATAGCACTATTATTTATGCAGCAAATGTGCTATTGTTTTTTGGCACTGTACAGAACTATTTATGCAGCAAATGTGCTATTGTTTTTTGGGCACTGTATAGCACTATTATTTATGTAGTGTATGTGCTATTGTTTTTTGAGCACTGTATAGCACTATTATTTATGCAGCAAATGTGCTATTGTTTTTTGGCACTGTACAGCACTATTATTTATGCAGCAAATGTAATATTTTTTTGGGCACTTCTTAGCACTATTATTTATGCAGCAAATGTGCTATTGTTTTTTGGCACTGTATAGCACTATTATTTATGTAGTGTATGTGCTATTGTTTTTTTTTGCATTGTATAGCACTATTATTTATGTAGTGTATGTGCTATTGTTTTTTGGGCACTGTATAACACTATTATTTATGTACTGTATGTGCTATTGTTTTTGGGCACTGTATAGCACTATTATTTATGTAGTGTATGTGCTATTGGTTTTTTTTTGCATTGTATAGCACTATTATTTACTTAGTGTATGTGCTATTGTTTTTTGGGCACTGTATAGCACTATTATTTATGTAGTGTATGTGCTATTGTTTTTGGGCACTGTATAGCACTATTATTTATGTAGTGTATGTGCTATTGTTTTTGGGCACTGTATAGCACTATTATTTATGCAGCAAATGTGCTATTGTTTTTTGGGCACTCTACAGCACTATTATTTATGCAGCACATGTGCTATTGTTTTTTGGGCACTGTACAGCACTATTACTTATGCAGAAAATGTGCTATTGTTTTTTGAGCACTGCATAGCACTATTATTTATGCAGCAAATGTGCTATTGTTTTTTGGGCACTGTACAGCACTATTATTTATGCAGCAAATGTGCTACTGTTCTTTGGGCACTGTACAGCAATATTATTTATGTAGTGTATGTGCTATTGTTTTTTGGTTACTGTATAGCTCTATTATTTATGTAGTGTATGTGCTATTGTTTTTTGGGCACTGTATAGCACTATTTATGTAGTGTATGTGCTATTGTTTTTTGGGCACTGCATATCACTATGCAGCAAATGTGCTATTATTCTTTGGGCACTGTCTATCACTATTAATTATGTAGTGTATGTGCTATTGTTTTTTGGGCACTGTATAGCACTATTATTTATGGAGTGTATGTGCTATTGTTTTTTGGGCACTGTATAGCACTATTATTTATGCAGCAAATGCGCAATTGTTTTTTGGGCACTGTATAGCACTATTATTTATGCAGTATATGTGCTATTGGTTTTTTAGCACTGTATTGCACTATTATTTATGTAGTGTATGTGATATTGTTTTTTGGGCACTGTATAGCACTATTATTTATGCAGCAAATGTGCTATTGTTTTTTGGCACTGTACAGAACTATTTATGCAGCAAATGTGCTATTGTTTTTTGGGCACTGTATAGCACTATTATTTATGTAGTGTATGTGCTATTGTTTTTTGAGCACTGTATAGCACTATTATTTATGCAGCAAATGTGCTATTGTTTTTTGGCACTGTACAGCACTATTATTTATGCAGCAAATGTAATATTTTTTTGGGCACTTCTTAGCACTATTATTTATGCAGCAAATGTGCTATTGTTTTTTGGCACTGTATAGCACTATTATTTATGTAGTGTATGTGCTATTGTTTTTTTTTGCATTGTATAGCACTATTATTTATGTAGTGTATGTGCTATTGTTTTTTGGGCACTGTATAACACTATTATTTATGTACTGTATGTGCTATTGTTTTTGGGCACTGTATAGCACTATTATTTATGTAGTGTATGTGCTATTGGTTTTTTTTTGCATTGTATAGCACTATTATTTACTTAGTGTATGTGCTATTGTTTTTTGGGCACTGTATAGCACTATTATTTATGTAGTGTATGTGCTATTGTTTTTGGGCACTGTATAGCACTATTATTTATGTAGTGTATGTGCTATTGTTTTTGGGCACTGTATAGCACTATTATTTATGCAGCAAATGTGCTATTGTTTTTTGGGCACTCTACAGCACTATTATTTATGCAGCACATGTGCTATTGTTTTTTGGGCACTGTACAGCACTATTACTTATGCAGAAAATGTGCTATTGTTTTTTGAGCACTGTATAGCACTATTATTTATGCAGCAAATGAGCTATTGTTTTTGGGCACTTTATAGCACTATTATTTATCCAGTATATGTGCTATTGTTTTTTGAGCACTGTATAGCAGTATTATTTAGGTAGTGTATGTACTATTGCTTTTCAGCACTGTATAGCACTATTATTTATGTAGTGTATGTGCTATTGTTTTTTTGGGCACTATATAGCACTATTATTTATGCAGTATATGTGCTATTGGTTTTTTAGCACTGTATTGCACTATTATTTATGTAGTGTATGTACTATTGTATTTTGGGCACTGTATAGCACAATTATTTATGTAGTGTATGTGCTATTGTTTTATGGGCACTGTATAGCACTATTATTTATGTAGTGTATGTGCTATTGTTTTTTTGGGCACTGTATAGCACTATTATTTATGTAGTGTATGTGATATTGTTTTTTGGGCACTGTACAGCACTATTATTTATGCAGCAAATGTGCTATTGTTTTTTTGGGCACTGCATAGCACTATTATTTATGCAGCAAATGTGCCATTGTTTTTTGGCACTCTATATCACTATTATTTTTGCAGTGTATGTGCTATTGTTTTTGGGTACTGTATAGCACTATTATTCATGCAGTATATGTGCTATTGTTTTTTGGGCACTGTATAGCACTATTATTTATGTAGTGTATGTGCTATTGTTTTTTTTGCATTGTATAGCACTATTATTTATGTAGTGTATGTGCTATTGTTTTTTGGGCACTGTATAACACTATTATTTATGTACTGTATGTTATTGTTTTTTGGGCACTGTATAGCACTATTTTTTATATAGTGTATGTGCTCTTGTTTTTTGGGCACTGTACAGAACTATTATTTATGCAGCAAATGTCCTTTTGTTTTTTGAGCACTGTATAGCACTAGTATTTATGCAGCAAATGTGCAATTGTTTTTTGGGTACTATATAGCGCTATTATTTATGCAGTATATGTGCTATTGGTTTTTTAGCACTGTATTGCACTATTATTTATGTAGTGTATGTACTATTGTATTTTGGGCACTGTATAGCACAATTATTTATGTAGTGTATGTGCTATTGTTTTATGGGCACTGTATAGCACTATTATTTATGTAGTGTATGTGCTATTGTTTTTTTGGCACTGTACAGCACTCTTATTTATGCAGCAAATGTAATATTTTTTTTTGGGCACTGCATAGCACTATTATTTATGCAGCAAATGTGCCATTGTTTTTTGGCACTCTATATCACTATTATTTTTGCAGCAAATGTGCCATTGTTTTTTGGCACTCTATATCACTATTATTTTTGCAGTGTATGTGCTATTGTTTTTGGGCACTGTATAGCACTATTATTTATGCAGTATATGTGCTATTATTTTTTGGGCACTGTATAGCACTATTATTTATGTAGTGTATGTGCTATTGTTTTTTGGGCACTGTATAACACTTATTTATGTACTGTATGTGTTATTGTTTTTTGGGCACGGTATAGCACTATTATTTATGTAGTGTATGTGCTATTGTTTTTGGGCACTGTATAGCACTATTATTTATGTAGTGTATGTGCTATTGTTTTTTGGGCACTGCATATCACTATTTATGCAGCAAATGTGCTATTGTTTTTTTGGGCACTGTACAGCACTATTATTTATGCAGCAAATGTGCTATTGTTTTTTGGGCACTGTATACCACTATTATTTATGGAGTGTATGTGCTATTGTTTTTTGGGCACTGTATAGCTCTATTATTTATGTAGTGTATGTGCTATTGTTTTTTGGGCACCGCATAGTACTATTATTTATGCAGCAATTGTGCTATTGTTTTTTGGGCACCGTACAGCACTATTATTTATGCAGCAATTGTGCTATTTTTTTTGGGCACCGTACAGCACTATTATTTATGCAGCAAATGTGCTATTGTTTTTTTGAGCACTGTATAGCACTATTATTTATGCAGCAAATGTGCTATTGCTTTTTGAGCACTGTATAGCACTATTATTTATGCAGCAAATGTGCTATTGTTTTTTGGGCACTGTACGGCACTATTATTTATGCAGTATATGTGCTATTGTTTTTTGGGCACTGTATAGCACTATTATTTATGTAGTGTATGTGCTATTGTTTTTTGGGCACTGTATAGCACTATTATTTATGCAGTTTATGTGCTGTTGTTTTTTGGGCACTGTATAGCACTATTACTTATGTAGTGTATGTGCTATTGTTTTTTTGGGCACTGCATAGCACTATTATTTATGCAGCAAATGTGCTATTGTTTTTTGGGCACTGTACAGCACTATTATTTATGCAGCAAATGTGCTACTGTTCTTTGGGCACTGTACAGCAATATTATTTATGTAGTGTATGTGCTATTGTTTTTTGGTTACTGTATAGCTCTATTATTTATGTAGTGTATGTGCTATTGTTTTTTGGGCACTGTATAGCACTATTTATGTAGTGTATGTGCTATTGTTTTTTGGGCACTGCATATCACTATGCAGCAAATGTGCTATTATTCTTTGGGCACTGTCTATCACTATTAATTATGTAGTGTATGTGCTATTGTTTTTTGGGCACTGTATAGCACTATTATTTATGGAGTGTATGTGCTATTGTTTTTTGGGCACTGTATAGCACTATTATTTATGCAGCAAATGCGCAATTGTTTTTTGGGCACTGTATAGCACTATTATTTATGCAGTATATGTGCTATTGGTTTTTTAGCACTGTATTGCACTATTATTTATGTAGTGTATGTGATATTGTTTTTTGGGCACTGTATAGCACTATTATTTATGCAGCAAATGTGCTATTGTTTTTTGGCACTGTACAGAACTATTTATGCAGCAAATGTGCTATTGTTTTTTGGGCACTGTATAGCACTATTATTTATGTAGTGTATGTGCTATTGTTTTTTGAGCACTGTATAGCACTATTATTTATGCAGCAAATGTGCTATTGTTTTTTGGCACTGTACAGCACTATTATTTATGCAGCAAATGTAATATTTTTTTGGGCACTTCTTAGCACTATTATTTATGCAGCAAATGTGCTATTGTTTTTTGGCACTGTATAGCACTATTATTTATGTAGTGTATGTGCTATTGTTTTTTTTTGCATTGTATAGCACTATTATTTATGTAGTGTATGTGCTATTGTTTTTTGGGCACTGTATAACACTATTATTTATGTACTGTATGTGCTATTGTTTTTGGGCACTGTATAGCACTATTATTTATGTAGTGTATGTGCTATTGGTTTTTTTTTGCATTGTATAGCACTATTATTTACTTAGTGTATGTGCTATTGTTTTTTGGGCACTGTATAGCACTATTATTTATGTAGTGTATGTGCTATTGTTTTTGGGCACTGTATAGCACTATTATTTATGTAGTGTATGTGCTATTGTTTTTTGGGCACTGCATATCACTATTATTTATGCAGCAAATGTGCTATTGTTTTTTTGGGCACTGTATAGCACTATTATTTATGTAGTGTATGTGCTATTGTTTTTTGGGCACTGTATAGCACTATTATTTATGTAGTGTATGTGCTATTGCTTTTTGGGCACTGTATTGCACTATTATTTATGGAGTGTATGTGCTATTGTTTTTTGGGCACTGCATAGCTCTATTATTTATGTAGTGCATGTGCTATTGTTTTTTGGGCACCGCATAGCACTATTATTTACGCAGCAAATGTGCTATTGTTTTTTGGGCACTGTACAGCACTATTATTTATGCAGCAAATGTGCTATTGTTTTATTGAGCACTGTATAGCACTATTATTTATGCAGCAAATGTGCTATTATTTTTTGGGCACCGCATAGCACTATTATTTATGCAGCAAATGTGCTATTGTTTTTTGGGCACTGTATAGCACTATTATTTATGCAGCAAATGTGCTATTGCTTTTTGAGCAC
The DNA here is from genome assembly GCF_046119375.1 of Phyllobates terribilis. Classification (NCBI taxonomy): domain Eukaryota; kingdom Metazoa; phylum Chordata; class Amphibia; order Anura; family Dendrobatidae; genus Phyllobates; species Phyllobates terribilis. The sequence continues at coordinate 514,473 of NW_027363324.1, forward strand.
TGTATAGCACTATTATTTATGCAGTATATGTGCTATTGTTTTTTGGGCACTGTATAGCACTATTGTTTCTGTAGTGTATGTACTATTGTTTTTTGGGAATTGTATAGCACTATTATTTATGCAATATATGTGTATTGGTTTTTGAGCACTCTATAGCACTATTATTTATGTAGTGTATGTGCTATTGTTTTTTGGGCACTGTATAGTACTATTATTTATGCAGTTTATGTGCTATTGTTTTTTGGGCACTGTATAGCACTATTACTTATGTATTGTATGTGCTATTGTTTTTTGGACACTGTATAGCACTATTATTTATGTAGTGTATGTGCTATTGTTTTTTTGGGCACTGCATAGCACTGTTACTTATGCAGCAAATGTGCTATTCTCTTTTTGGGCACTGTATAGCACTATTATTTATGTAGTGTATGTGCTATTGTTTTTTGCACTGTATAGCACTATTATTTATGTAGTGTATGTGCTATTGTTTTTTGGGCACTGCATATCACTATTATTTATGCAGCAAATGTGCTATTGTTTTTTGGGCACTGTACAGTACTATTATTTATGCAGCAAATGTGCTATTGTTTTTTGGGCACTGTACAGCACTATTATTTATGTAGTGTATGTGCTATTGTTTTTGGAGCACTGTATAGCACTATTATTTATGAAATGTATGTGTTATTGTTTTTGGGCACTGTATAGCACTATTATTTATGAAGTGTATGTGCTATTGTTTTTTGGTTACTGTATAGCTCTATTATTTATGTAGTGTATGTGCTATTGTCTTTTGGGCACTGCATAACACTATTATTTATGCAGCAAATGTGCTATTGTTTTTTGGCACTGTATAGCACTATTATTTATGTAGTGTATGTGCTATTGTTTTTTTTTGCATTGTATAGCACTATTATTTATGTAGTGTATGTGCTATTGTTTTTTGGGCACTGTATAACACTATTATTTATGTACTGTATGTGCTATTGTTTTTGGGCACTGTATAGCACTATTATTTATGTAGTGTATGTGCTATTGGTTTTTTTTTGCATTGTATAGCACTATTATTTACTTAGTGTATGTGCTATTGTTTTTTGGGCACTGTATAGCACTATTATTTATGTAGTGTATGTGCTATTGTTTTTGGGCACTGTATAGCACTATTATTTATGTAGTGTATGTGCTATTGTTTTTGGGCACTGTATAGCACTATTATTTATGCAGCAAATGTGCTATTGTTTTTTGGGCACTCTACAGCACTATTATTTATGCAGCACATGTGCTATTGTTTTTTGGGCACTGTACAGCACTATTACTTATGCAGAAAATGTGCTATTGTTTTTTGAGCACTGTATAGCACTATTATTTATGCAGCAAATGAGCTATTGTTTTTGGGCACTTTATAGCACTATTATTTATCCAGTATATGTGCTATTGTTTTTTGAGCACTGTATAGCAGTATTATTTAGGTAGTGTATGTACTATTGCTTTTCAGCACTGTATAGCACTATTATTTATGTAGTGTATGTGCTATTGTTTTTTTGGGCACTATATAGCACTATTATTTATGCAGTATATGTGCTATTGGTTTTTTAGCACTGTATTGCACTATTATTTATGTAGTGTATGTACTATTGTATTTTGGGCACTGTATAGCACAATTATTTATGTAGTGTATGTGCTATTGTTTTATGGGCACTGTATAGCACTATTATTTATGTAGTGTATGTGCTATTGTTTTTTTGGGCACTGTATAGCACTATTATTTATGTAGTGTATGTGATATTGTTTTTTGGGCACTGTACAGCACTATTATTTATGCAGCAAATGTGCTATTGTTTTTTTGGGCACTGCATAGCACTATTATTTATGCAGCAAATGTGCCATTGTTTTTTGGCACTCTATATCACTATTATTTTTGCAGTGTATGTGCTATTGTTTTTGGGTACTGTATAGCACTATTATTCATGCAGTATATGTGCTATTGTTTTTTGGGCACTGTATAGCACTATTATTTATGTAGTGTATGTGCTATTGTTTTTTTTGCATTGTATAGCACTATTATTTATGTAGTGTATGTGCTATTGTTTTTTGGGCACTGTATAACACTATTATTTATGTACTGTATGTTATTGTTTTTTGGGCACTGTATAGCACTATTTTTTATATAGTGTATGTGCTCTTGTTTTTTGGGCACTGTACAGAACTATTATTTATGCAGCAAATGTCCTTTTGTTTTTTGAGCACTGTATAGCACTAGTATTTATGCAGCAAATGTGCAATTGTTTTTTGGGTACTATATAGCGCTATTATTTATGCAGTATATGTGCTATTGGTTTTTTAGCACTGTATTGCACTATTATTTATGTAGTGTATGTACTATTGTATTTTGGGCACTGTATAGCACAATTATTTATGTAGTGTATGTGCTATTGTTTTATGGGCACTGTATAGCACTATTATTTATGTAGTGTATGTGCTATTGTTTTTTTGGCACTGTACAGCACTCTTATTTATGCAGCAAATGTAATATTTTTTTTTGGGCACTGCATAGCACTATTATTTATGCAGCAAATGTGCCATTGTTTTTTGGCACTCTATATCACTATTATTTTTGCAGCAAATGTGCCATTGTTTTTTGGCACTCTATATCACTATTATTTTTGCAGTGTATGTGCTATTGTTTTTGGGCACTGTATAGCACTATTATTTATGCAGTATATGTGCTATTATTTTTTGGGCACTGTATAGCACTATTATTTATGTACTGTATGTGTTATTGTTTTTTGGGCACGGTATAGCACTATTATTTATGTAGTGTATGTGCTATTGTTTTTGGGCACTGTATAGCACTATTATTTATGTAGTGTATGTGCTATTGTTTTTTGGGCACTGCATATCACTATTTATGCAGCAAATGTGCTATTGTTTTTTTGGGCACTGTACAGCACTATTATTTATGCAGCAAATGTGCTATTGTTTTTTGGGCACTGTATACCACTATTATTTATGGAGTGTATGTGCTATTGTTTTTTGGGCACTGTATAGCTCTATTATTTATGTAGTGTATGTGCTATTGTTTTTTGGGCACCGCATAGTACTATTATTTATGCAGCAATTGTGCTATTGTTTTTTGGGCACCGTACAGCACTATTATTTATGCAGCAATTGTGCTATTTTTTTTGGGCACCGTACAGCACTATTATTTATGCAGCAAATGTGCTATTGTTTTTTTGAGCACTGTATAGCACTATTATTTATGCAGCAAATGTGCTATTGCTTTTTGAGCACTGTATAGCACTATTATTTATGCAGCAAATGTGCTATTGTTTTTTGGGCACTGTACGGCACTATTATTTATGCAGTATATGTGCTATTGTTTTTTGGGCACTGTATAGCACTATTATTTATGTAGTGTATGTGCTATTGTTTTTTGGGCACTGTATAGCACTATTATTTATGCAGTTTATGTGCTGTTGTTTTTTGGGCACTGTATAGCACTATTACTTATGTAGTGTATGTGCTATTGTTTTTTTGGGCACTGCATAGCACTATTATTTATGCAGCAAATGTGCTATTGTTTTTTGGGCACTGTACAGCACTATTATTTATGCAGCAAATGTGCTACTGTTCTTTGGGCACTGTACAGCAATATTATTTATGTAGTGTATGTGCTATTGTTTTTTGGTTACTGTATAGCTCTATTATTTATGTAGTGTATGTGCTATTGTTTTTTGGGCACTGTATAGCACTATTTATGTAGTGTATGTGCTATTGTTTTTTGGGCACTGCATATCACTATGCAGCAAATGTGCTATTATTCTTTGGGCACTGTCTATCACTATTAATTATGTAGTGTATGTGCTATTGTTTTTTGGGCACTGTATAGCACTATTATTTATGGAGTGTATGTGCTATTGTTTTTTGGGCACTGTATAGCACTATTATTTATGCAGCAAATGCGCAATTGTTTTTTGGGCACTGTATAGCACTATTATTTATGCAGTATATGTGCTATTGGTTTTTTAGCACTGTATTGCACTATTATTTATGTAGTGTATGTGATATTGTTTTTTGGGCACTGTATAGCACTATTATTTATGCAGCAAATGTGCTATTGTTTTTTGGCACTGTACAGAACTATTTATGCAGCAAATGTGCTATTGTTTTTTGGGCACTGTATAGCACTATTATTTATGTAGTGTATGTGCTATTGTTTTTTGAGCACTGTATAGCACTATTATTTATGCAGCAAATGTGCTATTGTTTTTTGGCACTGTACAGCACTATTATTTATGCAGCAAATGTAATATTTTTTTGGGCACTTCTTAGCACTATTATTTATGCAGCAAATGTGCTATTGTTTTTTGGCACTGTATAGCACTATTATTTATGTAGTGTATGTGCTATTGTTTTTTTTTGCATTGTATAGCACTATTATTTATGTAGTGTATGTGCTATTGTTTTTTGGGCACTGTATAACACTATTATTTATGTACTGTATGTGCTATTGTTTTTGGGCACTGTATAGCACTATTATTTATGTAGTGTATGTGCTATTGGTTTTTTTTTGCATTGTATAGCACTATTATTTACTTAGTGTATGTGCTATTGTTTTTTGGGCACTGTATAGCACTATTATTTATGTAGTGTATGTGCTATTGTTTTTGGGCACTGTATAGCACTATTATTTATGTAGTGTATGTGCTATTGTTTTTTGGGCACTGCATATCACTATTATTTATGCAGCAAATGTGCTATTGTTTTTTTGGGCACTGTATAGCACTATTATTTATGTAGTGTATGTGCTATTGTTTTTTGGGCACTGTATAGCACTATTATTTATGTAGTGTATGTGCTATTGCTTTTTGGGCACTGTATTGCACTATTATTTATGGAGTGTATGTGCTATTGTTTTTTGGGCACTGCATAGCTCTATTATTTATGTAGTGCATGTGCTATTGTTTTTTGGGCACCGCATAGCACTATTATTTACGCAGCAAATGTGCTATTGTTTTTTGGGCACTGTACAGCACTATTATTTATGCAGCAAATGTGCTATTGTTTTATTGAGCACTGTATAGCACTATTATTTATGCAGCAAATGTGCTATTATTTTTTGGGCACCGCATAGCACTATTATTTATGCAGCAAATGTGCTATTGTTTTTTGGGCACTGTATAGCACTATTATTTATGCAGCAAATGTGCTATTGCTTTTTGAGCACTGTATAGCACTATTATTTATGCAGTATATGTGCTATTGTTTTTTGGGCACTGTATAGCACTATTGTTTCTGTAGTGTATGTACTATTGTTTTTTGGGAATTGTATAGCACTATTATTTATGCAATATATGTGTATTGGTTTTTGAGCACTCTATAGCACTATTATTTATGTAGTGTATGTGCTATTGTTTTTTGGGCACTGTATAGTACTATTATTTATGCAGTTTATGTGCTATTGTTTTTTGGGCACTGTATAGCACTATTACTTATGTATTGTATGTGCTATTGTTTTTTGGACACTGTATAGCACTATTATTTATGTAGTGTATGTGCTATTGTTTTTTTGGGCACTGCATAGCACTGTTACTTATGCAGCAAATGTGCTATTCTCTTTTTGGGCACTGTATAGCACTATTATTTATGTAGTGTATGTGCTATTGTTTTTTGCACTGTATAGCACTATTATTTATGTAGTGTATGTGCTATTGTTTTTTGGGCACTGCATATCACTATTATTTATGCAGCAAATGTGCTATTGTTTTTTGGGCACTGTACAGTACTATTATTTATGCAGCAAATGTGCTATTGTTTTTTGGGCACTGTACAGCACTATTATTTATGTAGTGTATGTGCTATTGTTTTTTGGGCACTGTATAGCACTATTATTTATGTAGTGTATGTGCTATTGTTTTTTGGGCACTGTATAGCACTATTATTTATGTAGTGTATGTGCTATTGCTTTTTGGGCACTGTATTGCACTATTATTTATGGAGTGTATGTGCTATTGTTTTTTGGGCACTGCATAGCTCTATTATTTATGTAGTGCATGTGCTATTGTTTTTTGGGCACCGCATAGCACTATTATTTACGCAGCAAATGTGCTATTGTTTTTTGGGCACTGTACAGCACTATTATTTATGCAGCAAATGTGCTATTGTTTTATTGAGCACTGTATAGCACTATTATTTATGCAGCAAATGTGCTATTATTTTTTGGGCACCGCATAGCACTATTATTTATGCAGCAAATGTGCTATTGTTTTTTGGGCACTGTATAGCACTATTATTTATGCAGCAAATGTGCTATTGCTTTTTGAGCACTGTATAGCACTATTATTTATGCAGTATATGTGCTATTGTTTTTTGGGCACTGTATAGCACTATTGTTTCTGTAGTGTATGTACTATTGTTTTTTGGGAATTGTATAGCACTATTATTTATGCAATATATGTGTATTGGTTTTTGAGCACTCTATAGCACTATTATTTATGTAGTGTATGTGCTATTGTTTTTTGGGCACTGTATAGTACTATTATTTATGCAGTTTATGTGCTATTGTTTTTTGGGCACTGTATAGCACTATTACTTATGTATTGTATGTGCTATTGTTTTTTGGACACTGTATAGCACTATTATTTATGTAGTGTATGTGCTATTGTTTTTTTGGGCACTGCATAGCACTGTTACTTATGCAGCAAATGTGCTATTCTCTTTTTGGGCACTGTATAGCACTATTATTTATGTAGTGTATGTGCTATTGTTTTTTGCACTGTATAGCACTATTATTTATGTAGTGTATGTGCTATTGTTTTTTGGGCACTGCATATCACTATTATTTATGCAGCAAATGTGCTATTGTTTTTTGGGCACTGTACAGTACTATTATTTATGCAGCAAATGTGCTATTGTTTTTTGGGCACTGTACAGCACTATTATTTATGTAGTGTATGTGCTATTGTTTTTGGAGCACTGTATAGCACTATTATTTATGAAATGTATGTGTTATTGTTTTTGGGCACTGTACAGCACTATTATTTATGAAGTGTATGTGCTATTGTTTTTTGGTTACTGTATAGCTCTATTATTTATGTAGTGTATGTGCTATTGTCTTTTGGGCACTGCATAACACTATTATTTATGCAGCAAATGTGCTATTGTTTTTTGGGCACCGCATAACACTATTATTTATGCAGCAAATGTGCTATTGTTTTGGGGTACTGTACAGCACTATTACTTATGCAGAAAATGTGCTATTGTTTTTTGAGCACTGTATAGCACTATTATTTATGCAGCAGATGTGCTATTGTTTTTGGGCACTTTATAGCACTATTATTTATCCAGTATATGTGCTATTGTTTTTGGAGCACTGTATAGCAGTATTATTTAGGTAGTGTATGTACTATTGCTTTTCAGCACTGTATAGCACTATTATTTATGTAGTGTATGTGCTATTGTTTTTTTGGGCACTGTATAGCACTATTCATGTAGTATATGTGCTATTGTTTTTTTTGGGCACTGTATAGCACTATTATCTATGCAGCAAATGTGCTATTGTTTTTTGAGCACAGTATAGCACTATTATTTATGTAGTGGATGTGCTATTGTTTTATGAGCACAGTATAGCACTATTATTTATGTAGTATATGTGCTATGTTTTTGAGCACTGTATAGCACTATTATTTATGTAGTGTATGTGCTATTGTTTTTTGGGCACTGTATAGAACTATTATTTATGTAGTATATGTGCTATTGTTTTTGGGGACTGTATAGCACTATTATTTATGTAGTGTATGTGCTACTGTTATTATGAGCACTGTATTGATCTATTATTTTGGCACTGATATTTGGAGAGTGCATAGCATTGATATTGGGCATTATGTAGCACTATTATTTGGGCATTGCTTGCCAGGTATATGGGCAGTTTATGGCACTGTTATTTGTTTCCTATAACACAATGTAACACATTGACTATGTCTTACCTTGTTTTTCTGTTTTCCATCCATACAGCAGCCATTCTCCGTTTTTCTGCTACAACATCCATCCTGAGAATATAATGGTGTGGCACTGGTATTTGAGCACTGTATGGCACTATTTTATGACCCTGTTTTTGGGCACTGCATTGTACTGTTATTTCAGCACTGATATAGGACACCTTATGGCATTGATATGTGGGCACTATATGGCACTACTACCTGGCCATTGCATGATATTGTTATATGGGTAGTTTATGACACTGTTACAGTATTTGGATACCTTGTGGCACTGTTATTTGGATGCCTCATGGCTCTTTTATTTGTTTCTCATATCAATAGGTAATACCACATTCTTACCTCGTTTTCTCCTTTTTTTTATCCACACAACAGTCATTTTCTGTCTTTCTGCCACAACACCCATCCTGAGAATATAAAACTCTGTTATAAAACTCTGGACAGACCTATTTTAAACTTCAGTGCATGTATTTTGGGCTAAAAATCTTTTTTTGCAATAATGTTTCATTAAAATTCTTGCCTTGTTTGCCTTCTTTAGCCTTTGTGCCGCACTGTCTATTGCTGGCGGCAGAATCAGTTAGCTGGGAGTCCTTCAGTGAGCTTATTGTGAGAGGGATTTAATAACTCTTTTTTTCCGTCTTTTTCGGAACTCCTCAGTTCTTTTGAAAGTTGAGCTAAACTTTGATATAAAAAAAAAAGTTGCAAATTCCCTGGGCAGAATGGGCTCACTTATGCATTCTCAGTAAACTCATTCTGCAACCAGCAAAGAGCCTGTAAAAGCCAAAGTGTACAACATTTTTAATAAAGACCAATTGCAAACATGTTTTTTAGCCCAAAATACAAACATTAAAGTAAAAATATAAACAAAAATTGCCAGGTGTCATCTATATGTTTTAACTAAAGGGAAGAGGCTCAGTTTTGGAGCCAGGAAGGGAGGGAGTTTTCTGCTAACTCCCAGTGAATGACAAACATACTAAACTTTGCCCCCTTTCCCAAATCTATTGATCAAGACGGTAGCCTCAAAGGAGAGATGATAAAATTAAAGCCTCTGGGAAAATGTAGAATCCTTTAGGGATTGTTTTATTGCCATTTTTATCAGAGTAGCATCGAGGATGATGAGAGTAGTCTGAAGTACATGACCAAATATTTCCTGCAGACAATGACCGGGGTACTCACTTTTGCAAATGTCCTGAATCCCTGCAGAATAGGTCGATATCCCGTACAGCGGCACAGATTCCCTGTTGTGGGGACGGTCAGACATTAGATCCTGTTCTGGTTTATGACTAATGTGAATGAGTTTGTATCCAGTCGCATGTTAAAGGGTTAAAAAATAAATCACATTTGCTGCCTTCCAGAAACAGTGTCACACCTGTCCACAGATTGCAGACTGATACTGTAGCTGGTTCCAGTGAAGTAAACTAAGCTGAGCTGCAATACCTCCCATAGCCTGTGGACATGAGTGGCGCTGTTTGCTTTGTAAGAAAGCTGTCCTGATTTTGTAATCCTAGAAACCCCCTTTAAGAAGTTATCTAATCTTATGCACATAAAGCTGACTTATTGTATAAGGCATGAGGCTATTTCATAGAGTTTGTGCTTCGATTCCTCACCGTTTCAAGATCTCTGCTACATCATGAGACTGCCCCGTCCTCATTAACATCATATAAATGTACAGGGGACTGTCCCCCTACCGATCAGCACATTTATCTCCTGAAATACTCTGTGCTGCTATTGCAAGTCTCACAATATCGGTCATCATGTCACCTTGGAAGGCGTCTTCTATCTCCTCCATGCTGGGCTGCGGTGTGCTGCGCAGTAAGGCGTACAGAGACATGACAATCCCGGGCGTGCAGAGCCCACACTGTGAGCCGTGACTCTTTGCTATTCTTTCCTGCAATTGGGAAAATAAGTCAGAAAATTCTGACCACGGCTACTAAGTCTCCCGAATGGCTACAGTGACTTCCAACCAGTCATGTGACAGTTATTGCCAGATGTCTGCCACAGCGTTTACATGGCGGCCAAACATCCATGTCATAGTCACAAGAATCACATCCCGAATTTTGGCTATTTTACCATAATTCTGAGATTAACAAATCCCCCTCTCCTCTCAGTCTGAAGCCCCCTGAGTAGTGTTGAGCATTCCGATACTGACATATCGGGTATCGACTGATATTCGCGGTATCGGAGTTCCGATACTGAGTTCCGATACTTTTAGAATATCGAATACCGGAATCGGAAGTTCCCATAATGCAATGAGCCACTTTGATTGTATTCAGCCAATGAGGAACCTAAGAAGTGTGGGCACATCCTGTTAGGCATGTTAACTAATGGCATGGCTGTGAATGCAGTTAGGGATAGGACGCTGCTGTTCTGAGGGACAGTTTTAGCTACCGATTTGCTTTATTGTGCTTTACCCAGGCTACTTTATAAAGCTTTGCCTTGCAGCGCTAGTGCACAGTGCTCTGCACTGTTCACAGCTGTCTGCGAGGTCTGTGTGTGAGTGCAGCTCGCGCTGTAGTGTGTTCTGCAGCCACGTCTGGTTGTAGTCCGCTCAGCGTGCGTCACTGCCTCATACATTGTGCTTTTATTAGTGCTGCTCATTTTTCCTGATTTCTCCTGTTAGTGTGGTTCCATCCGTATCCAGCTAGATGGCTTCCAAACACACTATATAGGAGTAGATAGAGGAGCCTTTCTGCAGCCCCAGCCAGATTAGTATTAGCCTATTTTTTGCAGCCTCATCTATTGCATTGTAGGTTAACTTCCTGCATTGTAATAGCTACAAAAAGTTTGTGATACTATCGGTTTTACATCTTTGGGCACATCCAGTGTCTTTTTGTGAAGAAAAAAATGTAAAGTTCACCAAACACTCCACTTTACAGTTGTGTAGGCCACATTAGCTCATATTAAAGTCTAGTCCACACTTTATAAAATTAGTGTTTCTTATACCTGTTAGCAGCTGTTCAGGAATAAGCACACTAAGCCCTTACTACTTTTCTGCCTATCTTTATCAGTCTACCAAGATGAAGAAGGCAGGGAGTAAGGCATGTGGGCGTGGGCGTGGAGTTTCTGCAGGGAGAGGACGTGAGGATTCTGTGCCTGCAGGGAGAGGACGTGAGGATTCTGTGCCTGCAGGGAGAGGACGTGAGGATTCTGTGCCTGCTGCGGGCACCAGTGACTCAGCATCCCCCTGTTTTACCAGGGAACAGTCCTTTATGCTCAGCTTTGTAGGAGCTAGCCGTACCCCACTGTTGCGGGAGGACCAAATTGAAGCCGTTGTCGGATGGATGGCAGCTAACGCATCGACTTCAATTAGTTCCAGATCCTCTCAGGTCCTGAGCACTGAAGAGCACCCACCTGTCTCTTCACCACCTGCCAAATTGCCCAGGCAGTCAGAGAGCCCTGGACAGGAGCCATCTCTACTTCTGTTCTCTGAATCTCTTGGCTTGGAAAGAGGGGGCCAGCCAAGCAGAATTCTAGAATTAGAAGAAGAGGTAGTATGCAGTGATGCGCAACCGTTTTGTCTCTCTGAATCTGAAGAGGCGGGTGGGCCAGTGCCTATGGTCAGCAGCACACCTCAGTACGCATCTGATGATGAGACTCAGGTGCTACTTTCTGGTGCATACTGTGCTCTCGAGACTACTCAGGAGAAGCAGTTGTTTGAAGAGGGTAGTGTAAATGATGAGGTCCTTGACCCATCATGGCGTGAGGTACAGGAAGGTGGTGGGAGCAGCTCTGAGGAAGAGATTCCCCGAACAGTCCAAAAAGGAGCGAGAGGGGGGGGGAGAGGCAGACTTGGTTGCCTGTAGCCTTCACTTCGGCACCCATTAGGAGCATGCATCTTCCAAAACCCAAAACGGGCGCTCCCAAGACTTGCAGTACCTGGTCCTTTTTTGACACAGTTGCAGATGACATTTGCTTTGTCAAATGCAAGCTGTGTAATCAGAAAGTGAAAAGAGGGAAAAGTGTCAGCAACCTCAATACCACAAATATGTGGAATCATGTGCGGACCAAGCACGTGGTGGAGTTACAAAGACACACTGAAGACCTAGGCCAACCTACAGCGCCACCTACCATCTCTTCAGCTCGTGTTGTAGCCTCTTCCTCCAGCTCACACACAGCTGGTTCGGCTTCCTCACAGGATCGCCATGGAAGAACCTCTGGCACTGTTGTACAGAGACAGTGTCATTCCACCCACAGCACCACATTCCCTGTCATCCGCACACTCCCAGGCCAGTCTACAGCCATCGTTAGCACAGGCATGGGAGAAAAGGCACCCATACTCTGCAATCCACCCCCGAGCACAGGCTCTGAATGCTGGCATTGCAAAACTACTTGCCCTTGAAATGCTATCATTCAGGCTGGTGGAGACTGACACCTTCCATAACTTGATGGCATTGGCAGTCCCACAATACAACGTGCCCAGCCGCTTTTATTTCAGCAGGCAAGCCGTCCCTGCCCTGCAACAGCATGTGGAGGGAAAAATTAAACATGCGCTACAAAATGTCGTCAGTAGCAAGGTCCACCTGACCACCGATGCATGGACAGGGACGATACCTTTCCCTCACTGCCCATTGGGTAAATGTTGTGGAGCCGGGTACAGATCTTGAGAGTGGCGCTGTACGTGTTCTGCCAACTCCAAGGATTGCAGGAATCCAGTCTGTACACATTGACTCCTCCTCATACTCCAGTTCCTCTGAATCAGCGCTGCAGGAGCCGTCAAGGTCTACCTCCACATCGACCCGTAAACGGTTACCTGTTACGACCGATATGAGCACAGCCGTGGCCAAACGTCAACAGGCCGTATTGAAATTAATTTCTTTGGGGAATCGAAGCCACACAGCACAGGAGCTCTGGAATGCCATCAAGCAGCAGAGCGACGTGTGGTTTGTGCCAGCGAATCTCCAGCCAGGCATGGTAGTGTGTGACAATGGCCGAAATCTGGTGGCAGCTCTGGGCCTAGGCAACCTCACTCACATCCCATGTCTGGCACATGTGTTCAACTTGGTCGTGCAGAGTTTTTTGAGGGAATATCTGGATCTTGATGCACTGCTGCACAAGGTCCGCATAGAGTGCGCTCACTTGCGGCGTTCCAGCATCGCAAGATCGCGCATTGCAGCTCTGCAGCGCCGATTAAGCCTTCCGGAACATCGCATCATATGTGACCTACCCACCAGGTGGAATTCAACGTTACATATGTCGGAGAGGTTGTGTGAGCAGCAGGCAGCAGTAATGGAGTACCAGCTGCAGCAGGCGCAAACAAGTCGCACTGCGCGCCGTTCACACTTCACCACCACTGAGTGGGCCTCTATGAAGGACATCTGTCTCGTTTTGCGTGTCTTTGATTATTCCATGCGGATGGCGAGTGCAGATGATGCACTAGTTAGCATGACTATCCCCCTTATCTGCCTGCTTGAAAAAACACTGCAAGCACTAAGGGAGGAGGTTTTGGAAGAGGTGGAGGATGAGGAGTCACAAATGCCATCTGCTTCTGTACAGTCTGCGCAATGTGGTTCCTCACAAAGGCCTAGGCAGGGGACACTTTGTGAGGAGGAGTCAATGGAGGAGGAAGACATCTGTCCAGAGGAGGGAGGTACACAATGCTCTAGTAGTCAGTATCTAGAGCGAGGGTGGGGTGATGCAGAGCAGACAGATCACGCCTCAAGGAGGGGACAGCGTTTCTTGGCCAGTTGGCAGTCTGCAGCACATGGTTGATTTCATGCTGCAGTGCCTGAGAAACGACCGCTGCATCGCCCACATTCTCAACACAGCTGATTATTGGGTGTCCACCCTCCTAGATCCTCGCTACCGGGACAACTTACAAAGCCTCATAACACCGTTGAACCGGGAGCGTAAAATGCGGGAGTACCAAGACACACTGGTGCATTCCATCATGTTCTCCATTCCACCCGAGAGCAGGGCTGCTAGTGCTTTACAAAGCAGGTCAGTGCGTCGAGGCAGTGGAGGAAGCTCTGCACAAAGAGGGAGCAGAAGCAGCGCCTCAGCACAAGGCAAGACCAGTATGGCCGAAATGTGGCAAAGTTTTGTGTCCCTGCCACAAATGTCTACACCATCACAGATGGCTCCAGTCAGCAGGAGGCTACGTTTCTGTCAGATGGTGACAGACTATGACGCGCCCCTGGGCCTGCTGTGTCGCGCAGCGTCTCGCGCACGGGGGCTTACCCGGAACCGGATCAGATGAGGGTTGTAGTCTCCGAGTGGCGGGGACCCGGTCCGTGCCCAGGGAGTCAACTCAGTGTGTGGCAGTCTTGATAGATGTTATTTGAGTGTCGACTACGCCACCCGTTGATTTGCAGCTATGGAGCTGCCGCTGCAGGGCAGACCGCTGAGGCCGGTGTAGAATTGTGCAGCGTGATAGTATAACCCCCAACGGGAGGGGTATGGCCTCAGGGCAGCCGACGTGGAAGATGAGGGTAGCAGGAACCACTCAGAGACGGTGCGGTGTAATTCAGGGTCTTTACTGGTAACAACGATAGACCCTCCCGGAGTACTTGCTAGCGAACGGGGCCTGGTCAGTCCTTGAGCAGATGGGATCTCCCCTGGCCAGGCGGAGTTGTAGGCCTCCCAAACTTACTGTACTCTTCTGGCTACCTTGCTAGAAGCGGATATAAGTAGCCCACGTCCCTGAGTGTACCGTGTGGTGCTCACCCGTATGGCCGGTGACTCGGGGCCTTCTAATGGCTTCCGCTCCACGATGGCGGCGCTGGTCCCACGCGTGTGACCGTGCCTTCGGGTTTCTGGGCCTGAGGACCTGAAATCCCCTGCCGGTCGGCTTCTGCTGCTGGGTAAGAGTTAGTCCCCACAGCCTCGGACGCCGGGTCCGGTAAGAAAGCTTCTCAGTCAGGGCGAGCTCTGCAGCTGCCAGCCCCTGACTTGTAGTAGTATTGCTCCCACTTAGCTTCTGCTGTTTCTTCCTGTGACTGTTTCTTGTCTCTACTCTCCTTGACTGACTAACCCTGCTTCAGCCCCGGGTTTATATAGGGGAAGGTCTTCCCCTCCCAAGACTGGGCAGGAGGTGTGGCATGCACAGGATCCCTGACCAAAGGACCTCCCACCTGCTCTCAGACATAACATTACATTACTGTGGGAAACCAGACCCCTGGGGTGCCACATTCCCCCCTAGTGAAATTTAGTACTCCGGGACTAAACATATTTTAGAAAAACATAACAAGATATAACAACAATAATAGTACAATAAGAAGAAACACATAAAGGTGGTCACGGCATGTCCGTAACCGGGTGTAGTCTTTGAAGAAAAGCAAGGTGTCCATTTCACCAAAACAGGGAGACGTAACCAGGTAGGGGTTTGTCCTGCCCCGAGTCCTTAACAGTCTTTAGTCCGTCCTGGGTTACGCTCCAACTATGTACAAAGGATTCCCGGTAAATCCACCAAGGACTCCTACAAATAACTAGAAACACAAAATTATACACAAGCAACAATACACAGGTAAACATAAATAAAACAATTTATACACTTCAAATCCTCCAACGTGCAGGTAACTGGCCTCTAGTGGCCCTAGTGGACCTACGGAGCTGACTGTCTAGCCCTGAACTACAGGGTGTAGGAGCTGTCAAGGGTAAACTGGGCAGCTGTCTACCGGCTCTTTGGCTCACTAGGGATATGGCAGGCTCACTGCAAGCAGAGGGTTGATCCTCCTGGTCTGCGGGTGTGGGGTCTTCTGCCTCCTGGACCGGCTGTTCTTCCAGCTCTACCTGTTGCTCCGTAGGTGCTTGGGATGCTGGTTGGAGAAAGGTGAGTACGGGTACCACAACTGCACCATTGACTTGAGTCCAAGACCGAGGGAAGTCCCCGAGCACAGTACTAACCATATCTTCCCTTTCCTCTACGGGTCGATGGTCTTCTTGTTCCTCTTCAGGGTTCCTCAGTTGTTCGGGACACTTCTTCAGGTGGTCCCGGGATACAATGGCTGTAGTTTCCCCTCCGTCTTTACTGATGGTACAAACCTTCGGGTTCTCGTGGCTTGAGGGCAGTACGGTGTACGGGTCCTTCTCCCACTGGTCGTCCAACTTGTGGAGCCGTCTCTTCCTCTTCAAGACCTGCTCTCCGGGTACCAGGGGAACAGCGGGAGCATACTGGTTGTAAGTTTTCTCTTGTCTTTCCCTAGCCTGACAGAGACTTCGCTCCACGCTCTCCTGTACTCTCCGGTACTGCTGCTGCCTCTCTGTGTCCCAGTCTGCTTCTGGTGAAGTGTCCTCGGGTGTCAGGACTCCCATTTCCAGGTCAACAGGTAACTTACCAGGTCTTGCCCTCATTAGGTAAGCCGGGGTACAGTTGGTGGAACCTACCGGGATGTGGTTGTATAGGTCCACCAGATCGGGCAGCTTCTCAGGCCACAGACTGCGTTCTTCCAGGGGCAACGTTTTCAGAAGATCCATTACCACCTGGTTCATTTTCTCACAAAGTGCATTAGTTTGCGGATGATAGGGTGTCGTCCTTATCTTCCGGCAGCCATACAGAGTGCAGAATTCTTGGAAGACCTCCGCTTCAAAGGCAGGTCCCTGGTCTGTCAACACTTGGTCCGGGTACCCGTGTGGACGGCAGAAATGCTGCTGGAAGGCTCTCGCTGCTGTTCGAGCTGTTAAGTCCTTGACGGGGACGACAACCAAGAACCGGGAGTAGTGATCCACGATGGTTAGTGTGTAGACGTAGCCACTTCTGCTTGGGGTCAGTTTTACATGATCCAAGGCTACCAGTTCCAACGGCTGCCGGGTGACGATGGACTGCAGGGGAGTCTTCTGGCTGGCACGATCCTTCCTTCTTAGGTTGCACAGGCCACAGTCTCTGCACCACTTCTCAATGGTTCCCCTCATGCCTACCCAGTGGAATCGCTCGCGCAGCAGGAACTCCAGCTTCTTCCACCCGAAGTGTCCAGCTCCGTCGTGGTATGCCTCCATCACCATGGCTGCGTCTCTTCGTGGCACCACTACTTGCCAGAGTAGTTCATGCGTCCGGGAGTTAACCATTCTGCGGCACAACTTCCCCTTGTAAAGGAACAGTCGACTCCTCTCTGCCCATAGTTGTTTGGCTTCCTCCGGAGCGTCTGGTTCAAGGCAAGCCTCCGGGCGAGTCAGCATCTCCTTCACCAGTCGGACGGCAGGGTCGCTGTCTTGCATTTCCGCCCAGTTGTAGTGAGGTAAGGGGTTCAACGTAGCAGCCTGCTTACTCCTTACCCGGTGGGAGTACTGGATAGTCCCATGACGGTGGAACGCAGGGAGTTCAACTTCTTCCAGTCCCTCCGGATCTTCTCCTTCGTCCGGCAGGTTGGGCATCCTGGACAGGGCGTCCGCGTTGGTATTGGAGCGTCCGGCCCGGTATTTGATTGTGAACTCGTAGTTGGACAGACGGGCCATCCACCTCTGCTCCAGGGCACCGAGTCTTGCCGTGTCCAGGTGTGTCAACGGGTTGTTATCCGTGTACACGGTGAACCGGGAAGAAGCGAGGTAATGCTTAAAGCGCTCGGTGACTGCCCATACTACGGCCAGGAACTCTAGCTTAAATGAGCTGTAATTCTCGGGATTCCTTTCGGTGGGTCGCAGCTTTCGGCTGGCGTAGGCGATTACTCGTTCCTTCCCCTGCTGGATCTGGGACAGTACGGCTCCTAGCCCGATGTTACTGGCGTCGGTGTAGAGGATAAAGGGCTGGCTATAATCCGGGTACGCCAGGATTTCGTCCCCCGTGAGGGCCATCTTCAGCTGGCGGAAGGACTCTTCTTCCAGCTCCTCCCATTTGAAGGGCGGCTTCTGGTTCTTGGCCTTCCGGGACTGGCCTATCAGGAGGGCCTGCATAGGTGCTGCCTTTTTGGTGAAACCGGGAATAAACCTTCGGTAGTAGCCTACCAACCCGAGGAACTGCCGCACTTCTTTTACGCTGGAGGGGCTTGGCCATTCCTTAATTGCGGTGATCTTATCAGGGTCGGGAGCCACTCCGTCAGCGCTCACCACGTGTCCCAGGTACTGCACCTTTGGTTTCAGGAGGTGACACTTGGAGGGTTTCACCTTTAGGCCTTAACTCGCCAGAGCTTCGAACACTTCCGCCAGGTGTTTCAGGTGGTCCTCATACGTCTTGGAATATACGATGACATCGTCCAGGTACAACAGGACCGTCTCGAAGTTTCTGTGGCCCAGACAACACTCCATTAGTCGTTGGAAGGTTCCTGGTGCGTTGCAGAGTCCGAACGGCATGCAGGTGAACTCGCTAAGTCCCATCGGGGTGGTGAATGCGGTCTTCTCCCGGTCCGCCTCTGCTACAGGAACCTGCCAGTACCCGCTAGTGAGATCCAAGGTAGAGAAGAAGTTAGCAGATCTTAAAGCAGCCAATGACTCCTCTATCCTTGGTAAGGGGTACGCATCCTTGTGTGTGATACGGTTGATTTTCCGGTAATCTACACACATCCTCATGGTGTTGTCTTTTTTTCTGACTAAGACTAGTGGAGCTGCCCAGGGGCTACAGCTATCCCTGATCACCCCAGCCTCCTTCATGTCTCTAAGCATCCCCTTGGCGTGTTGGTAGTGTGCAGGGGGTACGGGTCGATACCTCTCTTTTATGGGAGGATGGTCTCCCGTGGGGATGTGGTGTTCTACCCCCTTGACTCGCCCGAAGTCTAACGGGTGTTTACTAAACACTCTCTCGTACTCTTGAACCACCCGATAGACTCCCTGTTTCTGATGTGAGGGAGTGGAGTCAGTACCCAAATGTAGTTGCTGACACCAGTCCTCCTTTGTTTTCTTAGAGCCGTTACCTTCCTCCGGGTGAGATGGAGGCAAGGGTTCCACAGATTGTATAGCATTTTGGTTAATGGTATATAATTTGGCTAGCGTGGCATACCGGGGCAGGTACACTTCCCTCTTCCCGATATTGATTATGCGAACGGGCACCCTCCCATGGCGTACATTAACCACCCCCCGTGCTGTCAAGATGGTGGGCCTACTGTCTGAGTAAACTGGTTCTACCATTGCCTGGTAATCTCTACCTCTCAGACCAATAGCTGCCCGGCACCAAATCATCATTTCACTTTTTGGGGGCATGGCAATAGGAAAAGGGTCACACATTCTTACGCTACCAATCTCACCGCCGGAGAGTTCCACCTGTTGCCGTCGCATCAGTGCCCGGATCTCTTTCTGGAGCACCCGCTGCTCGCCGGAGCTGGCGTTCTTGGCAACCTGCTGTAAAAGGAAAATCACCTCTGCAAGACAATTTTCAATTACATTAGTTCCTAGAGTTATTTTTGGGTGACTCTCATGTTTGTCAATATCTACAATGATCAGTCCCTGTGCTGCCAGTTCGACTCTACCGATTTTGATGGTCACCTCTTTAAATCCGATCTGTGGCACGGGCTGGCCATTGCTGGCGATGATACTCAAGTCGTTGTCAGGGTAGCGGGTAATATCTGAGTCATTCCAGTACTGCTTAAAGAGCACGTACGGGATGGTGGTGACCTGTGACCCGGTGTCCAGTAGGGCACTCATGGGAATGCCATCCAGTACCACAGGCAAGACTGGACGTCCTCCCACATATCTGTCGCGCCAGTTCGATGGGCCTGGTGATCTTTTTCCTGGGGGTTGGCCCTCTACCCCAGGGTGTGCCCGTTTAAAGAACAGTACCTTGCCATATGTCCGGGTTGATTGCAGCGGCGGCAGATGGGTCGTCCGTCTTCGCTGTATCGGTCACTGGGTCTTCCTCTGGCCGGTGGGGTCCTCCTTGGTCGACGCCACGGGATGTCCTCCGGTCCGGATGCCAGCTGGATCTTCCCTGGGGTGGAAACCTGTAAAGACGGCACAGTTCGGGTTAGCGCAGCAACGCTCTTAGCTAGCTCTTGGACCTGATGGTGTAGGTCTGGAGCCGGGTCATTGTCCAAAGCCTGCGCATCAGCTCCCACAGGCCCTGCCGACAAGGGCGCCGCCTCCTGGTGGTAAGTGCTAGCTGGGCGCCTGTGGGTCACAACGCCACCCGGTGCCGGTTCTCGGAGCACCCGGATGGCTCTGTCCTTGAACTGTGCAAAGCCCAGATGGGGATCCTGTAAGGCCATCGCCCGCAACTGGGTTCGGTGGGCATTACAATATAGTCCCTCTATAAATTGTTCGGTCAACAGCCTGTCCTCGTTTCCCACTCCATCAGGGTCGGTCTGCTTAATAGCCCTCAGGGCCTCTTGTAGGTTTAGTGCATAGTCCCTTATACTCTCATGCGCTCGCTGCTTGCACCCGTAGAATCTAAGCTTAATCTCGGCTGAGGTGCGGGTATCAAAGGTATCCTTCAGCCGGGTTAGTATCCCTGCGACAGTCTTCCTCCCAGGTGGCCAGGATTTTACTTCCCTTTTGGCTGCCCCGGTTAGTTGGGCCACCAGGATGCTCACTTTTTGCTCTTCTGTGAGGGGGTACACCTGGAAGAGGCTATCCAGCTTTTCTCTAAAGTCATGCAGGGTATGTGACTCCCCTGAGTACTGGGGTAGCCAAGCTGCTCCCGGGATATAGGGCATGGTGAAGGGCATAACTGCAGCAGCGGTGGCGTTGGCGGGGGTTGAGGCAATGAAGCTCTCCTCCGCATCCGACATCTTCCTCCCCCCTAGTGGACCGTGGCCTACCTTGCGATGATCCTGTTCCGTAGGCCGCGGCTCCGCAGTAGATCGTCAGGGTTGAGGACCTTCCGTCGCGCTCCGGTGACGTCGGCGTCTGCTGGGCTCCTTCCAGGACCTTACGCAACGTCCGGACGTGAGGCGGGGCTTCAGTTCTCGCGCGCTTTCGGAGTCCACGCCTCTCTTCTTCCCGCGCGGCGTCCTCAAGATGGCGTCCAACGGCGGGAAAACTCCACGGATGGCGGGAAGAAGGCTGAAGATGGCGCCGGATGGCGGGAATCTTCACCGATGGCGGGAAAACTTCACGGATGGTAAGTTTTAAAAGTCTCTTTTTCAGGCACGCAGTACCCGGTGGTTGCGGGCACGAAATCCTGCCGACTACGCCAAAGTTGACGCGCCCCTGGGCCTGCTGTGTCGCGCAGCGTCTCGCGCACGGGGGCTTACCCGGAACCGGATCAGATGAGGGTTGTAGTCTCCGAGTGGCGGGGACCCGGTCCGTGCCCAGGGAGTCAACTCAGTGTGTGGCAGTCTTGATAGATGTTATTTGAGTGTCGACTACGCCACCCGTTGATTTGCAGCTATGGAGCTGCCGCTGCAGGGCAGACCGCTGAGGCCGGTGTAGAATTGTGCAGCGTGATAGTATAACCCCCAACGGGAGGGGTATGGCCTCAGGGCAGCCGACGTGGAAGATGAGGGTAGCAGGAACCACTCAGAGACGGTGCGGTGTAATTCAGGGTCTTTACTGGTAACAACGATAGACCCTCCCGGAGTACTTGCTAGCGAACAGGGCCTGGTCAGTCCTTGAGCAGATGGGATCTCCCCTGGCCAGGCGGAGTTGTAGGCCTCCCAAACTGACTGTACTCTTCTGGCTACCTTGCTAGAAGCGGATATAAGTAGCCCACGTCCCTGAGTGTACCGTGTGGTGCTCACCCATATGGCCGGTGACTCGGGGCCTTCTAATGGCTTCCGTTCCACGATGGCGGCGCTGGTCCCACGCGTGTGACCGTGCCTTCGGGTTTCTGGGCCTGAGGACCTGAAATCCCCTGCCGGTCGGCTTCTGCTGCTGGGTAAGAGTTAGTCCCCACAGCCTCGGACGCCGGGTCCGGTAAGAAAGCTTCTCAGTCAGGGCGAGCTCTGCAGCTGCCAGCCCCTGACTTGTAGTAGTATTGCTCCCACTGAGCTTCTGCTGTTTCTTCCTGTGACTGTTTCTTGTCTCTACTCTCCTTGACTGACTAACCCTGCTTCAGCCCCGGGTTTATATAGGGGAAGGTCTTCCCCTCCCAAGACTGGGCAGGAGGTGTGGCATGCACAGGATCCCTGACCAAAGGACCTCCCACCTGCTCTCAGACATAACATTACATTACTGTGGGAAACCAGACCCCTGGGGTGCCACAACTACATGTCTTGCCCTCTCAGTGTACTCCCAGACGGCTCTTCCCCCTTCAAGTTTTGGGTCTTTAAGCTGGATACATGGCCAGAGCTTAGCCAGTATGCATTGGAGGTGCTGGCTTGCCCTGCTGCTAGTGTATTATCGGAAGGAGTCTTTAGTGCCGCAGGTGGTGTACTAACAGACCGTCGCATGCGACTATCCTCCGATAACGTTGACCGGCTTACTTTTCTGAAAATGAACAAGGCCTGGATCTCGCATGACTTTGCCAGTCCTCTTCCAGATTAAATAATTGGTTGTCAACAGTATCCAGGTCTCCTGTTGTGTTCATGTTTCTACCACCTGAAATGTAATCCCTGGGCTCCAACACCGCTAGTTGCTGCAATTTCTCCTGCTCTGTCCAAATTCACACTACTACTGATTTTAAACTTGCTCCAATTAGGCCTCTGGCTCCTCTGTTTTCAGTATTTACCCTGGGCTCCAACACTGCCAGTTGCTGCTCAGAAGTGCCATCTGCACAGTCAACACTTGCTCCAGTGTTATTGGGGTTCAGTAACGTCAGCTGATCCCCCTGCTGTGTGTCCGGCAATTTCTCCTGCTCTGTCCACATTCACACTACTACTGATTTTAAACTTGCTCCAATTAGGCCTCTGGCTCCTCTCTGTTTTTAGTATTTATCCTGGGTTCCAGCACCGCCAGCTGTTTCCCAGCAGTGTCTTTGACACGGGTACTCCCTCCTGCCCAGCCTGGTTCCAGCACGCCAGCTGTTTCCGGGTAGTGTCAACGTCACTTTGCCTTCAATACGTTGTCCTGTCGTGTTGCAGTCGGGTTAGCTGACTATGGTGCCTGCAGTTTAGGTATCTCCTATGGGCTGTGGGATCTCGCAATGAAGGCTGGTTCCATAGTGCCAATGGGACAAGCACCCCCTGTAGGACTGTGGGTTTTGGTAACTCCGGCCGGCTCGCGGCCTTGCAACTTTTTTTTTCATGGGTACCTTCTGCTGCCTATCCGAGTTCCAGTACCATTAGCTGGTCCTCGGTAGTTCCATTGGCTCTTGTACCTTCTGCTTCCGATCCAGGTTCCAGTACTGTCAGCTGGTTCCAGGCAGTGCCTTTGGCTTAGGTGCCTCCTTCTCGGTATCCGAGTTCCACCAATGTCTGCTGGTCCTTGGTAGTGCTTTCTGGCACAGGTACCTCCTGCTTAGTAACCGGGTTCCAGTACCGTCAGCTGGTCCTCGGTAGCTCCATTGGCTCTTGTACCATCTGCTACCCATCCAGGTTCCAGTACCGTCAGCTGGTCCTCGGCAGTGTCTTTGGCACGGGTACTCCCTCCTGCCCAGCCTGGTTCCAACACGCCAGCTGTTTCCAGGTAGTGTCAACGTCACTTTGCCTCCAATACGTTGTCCTGTTGTGTTGCGGTCAGGTTAGCCGACTCTATGATGCCTGCAGTTTAGGGTGATTCCTTTGTGGACTGTGGGATCTCGCAATGAAGGCTGGGTCCATAGTGCCAATAGGACAAGCACCCCCTGTAGGACTGTGGGTTTCGGTAACTCCGGCCGGCTCGCGGTCTTGCAACTTTTTTTTTCATGGTTACCTTCTGCTGCCTATCTGAGTTCCAGTACCATTAGCTGGTCCTCGGTAGCTCCATTGGCTCTTGTACCTTCTGCTACCCATCCAGGTTCCAGTACCTTCAGCTGGTTCCAGGCAGTGCCTCAGCCTTTGTACCTTCTGCTATATTTCCAAGTTCAAGCTTTTTGAAATGGTTTTTGGAAATCACTCTGGATCTCCAAGACGACCCTGAAGACGACGACCCTGAAGACGACGACCCTGAAGACGACGACCCTGAAGACCACGACCCTGAAGACGACGACCAAGATACAGAAGATCAAGAAGCATAAGACTAAAAATCTGAGCAAAAGATATTATCTAAATTATAAGCAGAAGAAGACTAAGCAGTGTATGGGGGTGAGTCCGTTCCTCCTCGTGGTGCCCCTGGAAAAGACCTGCTGCTGCAGGCCAAACTGAACGCGGACAAAACCTGTTGTAAATCTTTTGTGACAGGCAGAACGGAAGGTGTAATCTTCAAACTTTTATAGATAACAACTACAGCAATGCCTGTCACAAATAAGAATATGATGAAGAAGAAGAATGTGAAGAAGATGAAGAAGAAGAATATGAAGAATGTAAAAAAAAAAAAAAAAGAATAATAGGAAAAAGGTGAAGATGAATAAGGTGAAGA
Organism: Phyllobates terribilis; assembly: GCF_046119375.1. Taxonomy (NCBI): domain Eukaryota; kingdom Metazoa; phylum Chordata; class Amphibia; order Anura; family Dendrobatidae; genus Phyllobates; species Phyllobates terribilis. The sequence continues at coordinate 538,694 of NW_027363324.1, forward strand.
AAAAGTTGATGAAAAAGATGCTGCTGCTGAGGATGATGAAGGAGAAAGTGTGGGAGAAGTAAAAAAGAAGGTGAAGAGCACGGAAGTAGTGAAACATAAATATCTGACAAAATATAAAAAAGCTTAACATAGTCAATATTTTTGTAACTCAGAACGTCTTAAAAAAAATATTAATTCCTGCTATTCCATTTCATTGGGCTAAACCTCTATGCCTTTATTGTCTCCCCCAATACATTCTACATTATTGTTAGTTGTTTTCCTTCATGTAGAATTAACATACAAGGAAAGAAAGGGTTTATTTTCATTCCGATATTTGTGTCCCATTGACTTGCATTGGTTTCCGGTATTGGAATCGGCGATATCCGATACTTTTTGGGTATCTGCCCGATCCAATCCGATCTGATATTTCCTGATATCGGAAGGTATCGCTCAACACTATTGTAGACATACTTTGGTCTTGGGGAAATAGTGGAGAACTCTCGGCCAAGTGTCCCTGGGTTTGCGGGAGTCGGGAAAATTGTTTGGCCGCAGCTATATATTGTGTATGGGGGGTTTATACTGGAAGCAGAGCGTTTTTGCTTGAACCGATAATCCACTAAGTATCAACATGAGTGGAATAAGGCACCATGTGCCTCGTGCCTTGGGAATGTCACTAACTAATTCTTTGTAGAGTCTAACAACATAACATAACATAGCTGCTCCACATCAATTCACAACTAAAACTCATGGTCCTCAAATGAAACCCAGTAAGACTTCTTAGAGTATCTGTCTTCTAAAGTTTTGTCTTCTCATCCAACTACCATCCTCACAGGAGAGTCAATACTACATGAGCATCAATACTATATCCTAAAGGGTTAATGTGAGGGCTACACAACTATTGCCATGCGCTGGTACAGAATTGGACCTGCCATATAACACTCTGTCCAAATGACTGACAAGATCCCTACAAAGTCTCCACAATTCTGACCTCAGAAGGTTACAATTCACATCAAACTTCATTCCCAATTTCCTTTTACATTCAATTTTTTAGCAATGTCAATGGAATTTGGGCTCCCCTAACAATGGGTGAAAGTCAAATGATGTTGTACACCAGGCTTTCCATGACGCAAATAGTTAAATAGCCGTACCCTCAAGGTTCAAAAATACAAGGAATTTCCCCCTCTATTAATCACTCCATCCCACGATAAAAAAAAAACATCAAAAGGTTCTCCACTATTGCCCCCTTAAACCCAAGACTAAAATAGGTCTACAACAGACAGAAACCATCAAAAAGTTCTCCACTATTTCCCCAAGACCAAAGTATGTCTACAATAGTGTTGAGCGATACCTTCCGATATCAGGAAATATCGGATCGGATTGGATCGGGCAGATACCCAAAAAGTATCGGATATCGCCGATTCCGATACCGGAAACCAATGCAAGTCAATGGGACACAAATATCGTAATGAAAATAAACCCTTTCTTTCCTTGTAGGTTAATTCTACATGAAGGAAAACAACTAACAATGTAGAATGTATTGGGGGAGGTGGTTGCCCAAATCGATGGGAACAGTGCTCACAGTGAAACATGAAAAGCCGGCAATTCATCAGTGGCATACACCGATACCTGACAATTTAGAACAGAAAGAATAGAGCATCACACATACATTAGATAGATAGAAACATGTCAGTCACATATATAAGAAGTACAGTGACAGTGTTTATTACTGTACTTGTCATTTAGTGTTAAAATATAGGATTTATTAAATAAAAAAAATTGTTGTGTGGTTCCCCATAATTTTAGTCTCTAGCGGAGGTTAAGCAGACGGCTGGGGCAGATGTTTGAAGCCTGGGAAGGGGGTAATACCCACAGAGCTTCCCAGGCTACTAATATGAGCCCCCAGCTGAATACCTAGCCTTTACTAGCTATTAAAATGGGGGACCCCCAAAAAAATGACGTGAGGTCCCCCCTATTTTAATAGCTAGCAAAGGCTAGGCAGACAGCTGGGGGCTGATATTAATAGCCCAGGAAGGGTGCCATGAATATTGGCCCCCTCCCAGGCTAGAAACACCAGCCGTCAGCCACCCCAGAAATGGCGCATCCATAGGATGCGCCAATTCTGGCACTTAGCCTCGCTCTTCCCACTGCCCTGTAGCGGTGGCAGTGGGGTAATAGGGCTGGGGTTGATGTCAGCTTATAATGCCAGCTGACATCAAGCCCAGTTTAGTAATGGAGAGGCGTCTATAAGACACCCCCATTACTAACCCCATAGTCAAAGTTAAAAAAAAACACCAACACCCAGAAAAAAGTCCTTTAATTGAAATAAACACACAATTCTTTATTGTTCTAAATTAAACCATACCTACCATCACGCCCATTCCATCTGAAGCCAACGATCTCCTGCAATAAAAGTAAAATAATAAACCAACATCATCCTTACCTCTCCATGGTTCCCAGGACGGCTCTAGCTCTGCTAAATTCACATGACAGGCCGGATCGCAGCCGAAAGCTGCCATCCAGCTTGCCATGCCGCAGACACTGAGAAGCGCAGGCATGCTTGCGCTCCTCAGTGTCTGGCTGTGACGGCATCCAGATGAGCCGGGTTCATGTCCAATGAACTCGGCTCACCTCATGCACGTCACTGACAGCGTGGGAGATTTCTCCTGCGGTGAGCGTGAGAGACTCGGCTCATCTGGATGCCATCACAGCCAGACACGGAGGAGCGCAAGCATGCCTGCGCTTCTCAGTGTCTGCGGGATGACCGGCTGGATGGCAGCGTTCTGCTGCGATCCAGCCTGTCATGTGAATGTAGCAGAGCTGAAGCTGTCCTGGGAACCATGGAAAGGTAATGATGATGTTGGTTTATTATTTTATTTTTATTGCAGGAGATCGTTGGCTTCAGCTGGAATGGGCGTGATGGTAGGTATGGTTTAATTTATAACATTAAAAAATTGTGTGTTTATTTCAATTAAAGGACTTTATTCTGGGTGTTGTGTTTTTTTTAAATACTTTACTAGAATTTCATGCCGGTCATGTCTAATATTGACGTGACCCCATGAATTTCGGGCTTAGGGCCAGCTGATAATACCAAGCTGGCCCTAACCCCTTTTATTACCCAGTGAGCCACCGCACCAGGGCCCTGGATGAGTTGGGTACAGCGCCAGAAGATGGCGCTTCTATGAACGCGCCATTTTCCGGGGTGGCTGCGGACTGCAATTTGCAATCTGCTTCCTCTCTGCCCCTGCACTACTGGGTTCCCCCTTCCTGGGTGTTCCCTCCCTCCCACTCCAGCCAGGGACAGGGACTGTCGTGCTCATCTTAGGAGCATATTGGTCGCCCTGTCCCCCGGAAATGTGGTGTAGTGCATGCAGCTGTCGGGGTCCTGATCCACACTCCATCCTTACCTGGAAGTGAGGTATCGCACCTCTGAGTGAGATGCAATACCTCTGTAGCAACAGAGCCCTCGGGGTGCTACAAATGGAATATATATATATATATATATATATATATATATATATATATATATATATATATATATATATATATATATATATACATACATATACACATACACCCTGGTACGGTCACTGCCAGCTCCACAATATAAAAAAGGAATCACTACTAGCTGCCACCACCAATCGTTTATACAGGATGCTTGGGCACCCTTTACAGGTAGAGTATGGCTTCAGGGGTGCGGTTTACAGAGCAAGAGGAGCAGAGCTATTCAATTTTATATATTTAATCCAGTGTTTATAAAAAATATAAAAAGATGATACAAATGGGAACTAACAATGCGATATATACAATTACATAAAACAAAAAGGATAAAAATAATGACTAAACCTGTGTTATGGAAATGGCTCAGACTTTAGTGGATGGGGGTACTCTTTAGGAAAACGGACAGAACCCACAGTATGCTGTACCTTCCAAGTACTGACAAATGACCCAATCCCAAATACAGCTTTTTAGTAGATCAAGGTCACCCCCACACATCTCCCCTTGATGACCCCATGTTGGGGCTGATTGTGGGATGTGCTAGGTCCTTCAGAATTTTATGACATCCCCAACTTACAGTATATCTTTGCCCCTGGAAGTCCCAGGAGGTGGATATTCTCATATTCCTTATCACGATTTTACCTTTATATAGAGATCAAACGTGACCTGGATAGCCTCATCCATCAGACCATTATCACGCTGGAGGGGTTAGAGTGGCTTTACAGTGATATGGGTGAATGCTTTCTGTTCGCCCCTTCACTACAACGCCTAAAAATACAGCTCTCATAAATATCGGATTGATGCAAACACCAATATTCATATCTGGACCCCGGAAACCGAGTGTCTAACTGCAATTGTTCAGTTTTTGTTTGAAGAGAACAAGAGTAGCCTTTAACCCCTTAACGACATGTCACGTATTAGTACGCGCATGTTGTTATCCCCCCGTTCAGTGAGGGCTGCTGCACTGAGCCCGCACTGAACCGAGCACATGTCAGCTGATTATTACAGCTGACATGTGCCCGCAACAGGCGCGGGTGGAATCGCGATCCACCCGCGGCTGTTAACATGTTAAATGCCGCTGTCAATCTCCAACAGCGGGATTTAACGAGCGCTTCCTGGAAGCGTGTCACTTACCCCGCCCATCGGCGACCCCGCCACATGATCGCGGGTCGCCGATGGGTGGTCATGACAACCCTGGGTCTGCAGCAGACACCAGTGGTTGTAATGATCCTGTCACTATGAGCGCCACCTAGTGGTCGGCGCTCATAGCACAGGACCATTTCTGCTATATGCAAGGAATCTGCTTGTCCCCTGCATGTAGCAGAGCCGATCAAAAGAGTGCTGCTTCTAGTCTCCTATGGAGACTACAGAAGCAAGCAAAAAGTGAAAAAAAAATTTTTAAAAAAAATATAAAAAAAAATAAAAAAAATATAAAAGTTTAAATCACCCCCCTTTCACCCCATTGAAAATAAAATCATTAAAAAAAAACCCACATACACATATTTGGTATCGCCGCGTTCAGAATCGCCCGATCTATCAATATAAGAGAAGAATTAATCCGATCGGTAAATGATGTAATGAGAAAAAAAATTCTAAACGCCAGAATTACGTTTTTTTGGTCACCGTAAAATTGCGATAACGGGTGATCAAAACATCGGATCTACCCCAAAATAGCATGAATAAAAACTTCAGCTCGATGCGCAAAAAATAAGCCCTCACCTTGCCCCAGATCCCAAATAATGGAGACGCTACGGGTCTCGGAAAATGGCACCATTTTTTTTTTTTTTACAAAACTTTGGAATTTTTTTTTCATCACTTAAATAAAAAACAACCTATACATGTTTGGTGTCTACGAACTCGTAATGACCTGGAGAATAATAATGGCAGGTCAGTTTTAGCATTCAGTGAACGTGGTAAAAATTTTTTTAAAAAAACCTCAGTGGCATTGCACTTTTTTTGCAATTTCACGGCGCTTGGAATTTTTTTTCCCGTTTTCCCGTACATGACATGGTAAAACTAGTAATGTCGTTGAAAAGTACAACTCATCCTGCAAAAAATAAGCCATCATATGGCCATATTGACCAAAAAATAAAAACGCTATGGCTCTGGGAACAAGGGGAGCAAAAAACAAAAATGCAAAAACGGAAAATGCTCCGGGGTTTAAGGGGTTAAAAGTGTTATGTTTTTCACTTCTCTGCCTCTTGAATCTCTGACTTGGTCTTTTTCCCAGAGAAAAACTACAGCTGTAATTACCTGGTCACTTGAGGAGGCCGAACTTCAATGGAGATGGAAGTGTCAGATCTCTCTTACTTCCCCTCCTTTAACTAGTTTTTTCTTCCTCAGTTATATATATGTTCAATGTGATTGGGACATGTCTCTTTCCCAGAGGATGCCTGTATGAATTTTAATTTTTCTCTATGACAAGATGTCTGAATTTGTTTTTGTTTGTTTGTTTTTTTTTTTAAAAAACTTTTGGCAATTTTTTTTTCACATCACAATCTTTATTAAAAACCGTAAACGTTCAGTTTTCACAATGGCCACTGAGGTTATTTTAGAATCATACTTCCTGTTCTTAAAAAGCCGGGAAAGGAATGGAGTAAACTAAGGACACCTCAAAGAGAATAAGGGTGCATTAAAAATTAGAATACTTTATTGAATTAAAAACAATCCATATACTGTAAGTCTATTAGGAGGTCATAACTAGTGTTGAGCCACCCCCTTAGTGTTCGGGTTCGGTTCGGTTCGTCGAACACCGGGATGTTCGAGGAACTGTTCGTCGAACTGTTCGTCGAACACCTTAGAACACCGTCGAACACCGTTAAAACCAATGGCAGGCAAACAAAAACACATAGGAACACATAGAAAACACCTTCAAAGGTGTCCAAAAGCTGACAAACTGCTCAGAAGACGCTTTCTTTAAAAAAGCCGGACGGCAATTCAGCAGCGGCATACACCGGTACCCGACAATTTAGACATGAAGGAATAGAGCATCACACATAGATTAGATAGATAGAAACATGTCAGTCACATATATATGAAGTACAGTGACAGTGTTGCTTACTGTACTTGTCATTTAGTGTAAAGGATTTATTAAAAAATATAATAGTGTTTTCGTGCACCGTCTCTTTAAAAAAGCCGGCCGGCAATTCAGCAGCGGTACCCGACAATTTATAACAGACAGAATAGAGCTTCACACATAGATTAGATAGATAGAAACATGTCAGTCACATATATATGAAGTACTGTGACAGTGTTGCTTACTGTACTTGTCATTTACTGCAAAGGATTTATTAAAAAAAATAATAGTGTTTTCATGCACCGTCTCTTTAAAAAAGCCGGCCGGCAATTCAGCATCTGTACCCGACAATTTATAACAGAGAGAATAGAGCTTCACACATAGATTAGATAGATAGAAACATGTCAGTCACATATATAATAAGTACAGTGACAGTGTTGGTTACTGTACTTGTCATTTAGTATTAAAATAAAGGATTTATTATTAAAAAAAATTGGCGTGGGGTTCCCCGTAATTTTAGTCTCTAGCGGAGGTTAAGCAGACAGCTGGGGCAGATGTTTGAAGCCTGGGAAGGGGGTAATACCCACGGAGCTTCCCAGGCTACTAATATCAGCCCCCAGCTGAATACCTAGCCTTTACTAGCTATTAAAATGGAGGACCCCCCCAAAAAAAATGACGTGGGGTCCCCCCTAATTTAATAGCTAGCAAAGGCTAGGCAGACAGCTGGGGGCTGATATTAATAGCCCAGGAAGGGAGCCATGAATATTGGCCCCCTCCCAGGCTAGAAACACCAGCCGTCAGCCGCCCCAGAAATGGCGCATCCATAGGATGCGCCAATTCTGGCACTTAGCCTCGCTCTTCCACGCTGCCCTGGTGCGGTGGCAGGGGGTAATAGGGTTGGGGTTGATGTCAGCTTATAATGCCAGCTGACATCAAGCCCAGGTTAGTAATGGAGAGGCGTCTATAAGACACCCCCATTACTAACCCCATAGTCAAAGTTAAAAGAAAACACAAACACCCAGAATAAAGTCCTTTAATTGAAATAAAGACACATTCCTTTATTGTTCTAAATTAAACCATACTTACCATCACGCCCATTCCAGCTGAAGCCAACGATCTCCTGCAATAAAAGAAAAATAATAAAGCAACCTCATCCTTACCTTTCCATGGTTCCCAGGACAGCTTCAGCTCTGCTACATCGAGATAACAGGCTGGACCGCAGCAGAACGCTGCCATCCAGCCTGTCATCCCGCAGACACTGAGAAGCGCAGGCATGCTTGCGCTCCTCAGTGTCTGACTGTGACGGCATCCAGATGAGCCGACAATGAACTCGGCTCACCTCATGTACGTCACTGACAGCGTGGGAAAATTCTCCTGCACTCAGCACTTCAGCGTGAGAATTTTCCCACGCTGTCAGTGACGTGCATGAGGTGAGCCGAGTTCATTGGACATGACCTCGGCTCATCTGGATGCCGTCACAGCCAGACACTGAGTAGCGCAAGCATGCCTGCGCTTCTCAGTGTCTGCGGGATGACAGGCTGGATGGCAGCGTTCTGCTGCGGTCCAGCCAGTCATCTCGATGTAGCAGAGCTGAAGCTGTCGTGGGAGCCATGGAAAGGTAAGGATGATGTTGCTTTATTATTTTACTTTTATTGCAGGAGATCATTGGCTTCAGCTGGAATGGGCGTGATGGTAAGTATGATTTAATTTAGAACAATAAAGAATTGTGTGTTTATTTCAATTAAAGGACTTTTTTCTGGGTGTTTGTGTTTTTTTTAAATACTTTACTAGAAATTCATGGTGGTCATGTCTAATATTGGCGTGACCCCATGAATTTCGGGCTTAGGGCCAGCTGATAATGCCAAGCTGGCCTTAACCCCTTTATTACCCAGTGAGCCACCGCACCAGGGCCCTGGATGAGTTGGGTACAGCGCCAGAAGATGGCGCTTCTATGAACGCGCCATTTTCCGGGGCGGCTGCGGACTGCAATTTGCAGTGGGTGGGGCCCAGAAAGCTTGGGCCTCCCTGCGCTGCAGATTCCAGCCCCCAGCTGCCTAGTGGTACCTGGCTGGACACAAAAATAGGGCGAAGCCCCACGTATTTTTTTTTTAAATTCATGAAATTCATGGAATAATTAAGAAAAAAAGGGCTTCCCTATATTGTTGTGTCCGGCTAGGTACAAATAGGCAGCTGGTGGTTGGGAGCAGCCCGTTCCTGCCTGCTGTACCTGACTGGACACAAATATAGGGCGAAGCCCCACATCAATTTTTTTTTCATTATTTCATGAATTTCCTGAAATAATTTAAAAAAAATTGACGTGGGGCTTCGCCCTATATTTGTGTCCAGTCAGGTACAGCAGGCAGGAACGGGCTGCCCCCAACCACCAGCTGCCTATTTGTACCTGGCCAGACACAACAATATAGGGAAGCCCTTTTTTTCTTAATTATTCCATGAATTTCATGAAATAATTAAAAAAAAAAATGCGTGGGGCTTCGCCCTATTTTTGTGCCCAGCCAGGTACAACTAGGCAGCTGGGAGCTGGAATCCGCAGCGCAGGGAGGCCCAAGCTTTCTGGGCCCCACCCGCTGCAAATTGCAGTCCGCAGCCGCCCCAGAAAATGGCGCGCTCATAGAAGCGTACCCCCTGCCACCGCACCAGGGCAGCGTGGAAGAGCGAGGCTAAGTGCCAGAATTGGCGCATCCTATGGATGCGCCATTTCTGGGGCGGCTGACGGCTGGTGTTTCTAGCCTGGGAGGGGGCCAATATTCATGGCTCCCTTCCTGGGCTATTAATATCAGCCCCCAGCTGTCTGCCTAGCCTTTGCTAGCTATTAAATTATGGGGGACCCCACGTCATTTTTTTGGGGGGGGTCCTCCATTTTAATAGCTAGTAAAGGCTATGTATTCAGCTGGGGGCTGATATTAGTAGTCTGGGAAGCTCCGTGGGTATTACCCCCTTCCCAGGCTTCAAACATCTGCCCCAGCTGTCTGCTTAACCTCCGCTAGAGACTAAAATTACGGGGAATCCCACGCCAATTTTTTTTAATAATAAATCCTTTATTTTAATACTAAATGACAAGTACAGTAACCAACACTGTCACTGTACTTATTATATATGTGACTGACATGTTTCTATCTATCTAATCTATGTGTGAAGCTCTATTCTGTCTGTTATAAATTGTCGGGTACAGATGCTGAATTGCCGGCCGGCTTTTTTAAAGAGACGGTGCATGAAAACACTATAATTTTTTTTAATAAATCCTTTGCAGTAAATGACAAGTACAGTAAGCAACACTGTCATTGTACTTCATATATATGTGACTGACATGTTTCTATCTATCTAATCTATGTGTGAAGCTCTATTCTGTCTGTTATAAATTGTCGGGTACCGCTGCTGAATTGCCGGCCGGCTTTTTTAAAGAGACGGTGCATGAAAACACTATTATATTTTTTAATAAATCCTTTACACTAAATGACAAGTACAGTAAGCAACACTGTCACTGTACTTTGTATATATGTGGCTGACATGTTTCAATCTATCTAATCTATGTGTGAAGCTCTATTCCTTCTATTCTAAATTGTCGGGTACAGATGCTGAATTGCCGGCCGGCTTTTTTAAAGAGACGGTGCATGAAAACACTATTATTTTTTTGATAAATCCTTTACACTAAATGACAAGTACAGTAAGCAACACTGTCACTGTGCTTCTTATATGTGTGACTGACATGTTTCTATCTATCTAATCTATGTGTGAAGCTCTATTCTTTCGGTTCTAAATTGTCAGGTACCGGTGTATGCCGCTGCTGAATTGCCGGCTTTTCATGTTTCACTGTGAGCACTGTTCCCATCGATTTGGGCAATCACTGTAATGCCACAACCACCATGGCTGTGGCATTACAGTGAGTGGCAGACAATCCCTGCATGATTGGTGCTCTAAATAGCGCCAGACATGCAGGACACGCTTTTGGTGCACGAACAGTTATCGAACATAACCTCGAACAGCCGAATTTTTTGCAAATCGTTCGGGTTCGTCGAACAACTCGAACACCGCCCAAAACAGCTCGAATTTGAGATTGGCGAACAGTTCTAGTCGAACACCGCTCATCTCTAGTCATAACAAATGAGGACACAAGTAGAAAAAACAGGAAAGGAATGATCTCCAAAGTAATTATGTAGAGTGATAGTAAAAACACGTGAAAGGTCATCGGCAGCGCTCGGAGGGAACGGCGTAGTGCGCATGTGGACTGCGGCGGCCATTTTTCTGAAGTGCACAACATGGGGACAAATAATGAAAGTACTGCGGAAGAGCAAATATATAACTTAATTAATGTGGCTGAAAGTGAGTGGGTGAGTGTGAGCCACTGAGGTTATTTTAGACTTCTTGTCCTTTCAAGAACAATTTTCAGCTGACTCCTCATCATCAGAAGCAGAATTACAACGACTGATAAAGCCTCTGTACACTGCTGAAAACACAGTATCCACCAATCACAATAGGCGACATCACAGCTCCTCCTGCTTCTGTTCCCTCCACAATGATCTTTGCACACGCTCATTAGATGCTTCAATACAAAACATAAGGTCAGACCCTGTTTATTGTGGCTAATGTACATGTTAAATTCCTGGAACAACTGGAAAAAAAAACAGTGTCCATTGTGAGAATTGTAAGATTTCATTTTTTTTTATTCATAATAACCATTTTAATGTGATTGGTTAAAATATGAGAAGAGCATATGAGAAATATCAACATCCGAACAATGAAGAGTGTGAAGAATGTCAGGAGGATGGCAACTTTTATTGTTAGATAAATCCTAAAGAGACCCAAATGGCATGGATGGATGTCAAACACATTTCCTTACATCACCCCATGGCTGGAGTGCAGGTATACGACCCAAAAATAATAGGACATAAAAATAATACTAAATAAAGATGTAGAACAGCTTCATAATCACATTGGGAAATAATGTAACCAACTCAGTATTCAGGAAAGACATTATTCTACGAAACAACTATAAAGCGTATGGTTTTTCCAAAGGTTTATCCAAAAATACATATTTTAGTGAGAGTTTTAGAGATCAATGAAAAAAATATTTTTTTATCATTTTTGTATATTTCAGTAAATTTCTATAAAAAGGTTATAAACTGAAGTTTCCAAAAATGATTTGGATTGTTTAAAATATAACAATGTTCGGGCTCTTCACTATGATCACAACATCAATAAAAAGTATCAAGTTCTCATCATTGATATTGTGGGGTCTTATTCTCTGTAATACATGGAATTACAGAAAGTTCCTTCTCTTGCACCAACCACTGAATGCACGTCAACGCTTTAGCCACATTAAGGGGCACAACCTTTACTGCAAATGCCATAAATGCCGTCTCTGGGGGAATGGCGGTCCATCAATCCCCCCGCTATGTTCTCCATATACTTCAGTGGAGATATAACTACACACAGACGCGTCTCCTCATTTTATGCAGAATGTGGCTGGAAATTTGTGAACAAAGGTCAGATAATAACGGTATATAGCTGTAGAGCCACCATCAATCTTACTGGGGAGCCCTTAGCAGAGGGGCCTGGAGCTGTGATGTCATCATCTACATGGAACTCTGGTGTCATCATCGGCTCTATGACATCACAATGGGAGTAAAGTCTATAGAATGCCTGAGCGCAGAGCCGGGGCTGTCTTTTGTGTGACTCTTTATTGGATACACAAAGCTAAAGGAATAAGAAGGAGAAAGAAAGCGACGCCATCAGCGACTGCTGGTCAAGGCTCTCTCTTCCTGCAAGTCAATTGGCTTTAGCCTTCTGACCCGATTCAGGAAATCCCATCACAATTGGAGAACACTGCTGAAGGATTCCTTCCTGGCCACGAAATCTGCCACCATTTCAGCAGTCAGGCGCTTCAGGTCAGTTGCTATAACCAGACGTAAAGACCACGTCATCAGCCAAGACAGCGGTGAGATGAACCCAACCTACATAGTAGGTGATACTGACTCCACGTCCACCATTGCAGAAAGTGGAGAGGATCTTGCCGATCCAGAATGTGCACAAGATGCACACGAGGGGCTGCTACAAACAAGAACCCGGGACAATCTAAAAAGAAAAGCACCAACCTCCGAGGACAGTCAGCCCGAGATGATGCCACCGGCCAAGAGAGCTGCTACAGAAAACCTTTCTGATCTACTGAGAGAGGTAACCCCGGAGATGGAGACCCCACAAGTGGAGATGCCCGATATCAGGAAACAGGAGAACAACCTGTCTCCAGAGCAGTTAACCATCCTGCTGAGCAAAGGGGAGGAAGGCTTCCTGGATGACGAGATCATCATCATGGCCCAGGACCTGCTGCAGAGTCAATTTGAGGGTTTTGATGGCCTGCAGCCCCCCTGCGCTCTTCTAGTGCCAGGGTACAGTGTACTGAATAATGTCGTACAAATCCACTTTGATGAAGAGAGGGTGCACTGGCTGACCACCTGCTACAAAAATGGCCAAATCTTTGTGGCCGACAGCATCAACTCTGGAAATCTGACTCAGTCCATCTGTGAGCAGATTATCAACCTGTACAGTGAAGTGGTCGAAGAGCCCCTGAAACATCTGACATTTATCGATGTGGATCAGCAGAGGAACAGCTATGACTGTGGCTTATTCGCCATAGCGTTTGCCTACGAGCTTATGGCAGATGGCGGTGAACCCAGAGCAGAGTTCCAGCATCGGCTGATGAGGACTCATCTGATATCCTGCCTGCAGACCGGCAGGATCAACGCATTTCCCAAAAAGGTCAGGAAGTGACTCCATGCCTATAAACGGCATGTAGAGTCAATGACGGTCCACAAGATCGCCCTGACCTTCAACCGGACACGACCCGGGACCACAGACCAGCCTGCACCAGTAAGTAACCATGGACTTTCCATAATACCCTCAATATAGTGAATGTATAAATATGATGGGGGTGGGGGACACTGCCATTATTGGAGCTGTTTATCAGTAAAGCTTAGCTCCAGCCCCTATAAAGATGCATTAAGAGATTAATTATAGCAGGATTATAAGGGGTTTTCTGTTATTTTGTACACAGAGGTGTGAACCAGAACAAGAATGACCCTCGCAGCTATAACAAGTGTCTGTGTTTCTGTCATCACCATGGACCAAATATAATCCAGGTAAGAGGAGTGTACTGAGCAGTAGTGACCGGGAGTAAATCGTGTGAACGTCTCTGATATTAAATATTCGGCTGCTCCATGATCAGTTCTGTTCCCTCTTTCTACAGATCACTATAAGCGACCTGGGGTTCCACTACGAAGACAGGGTACGGCTGGAGGTGACGGCTATAAGAAGTCAATGATGTGGCGGCCGCCATGTCAGGAGCAGAGGAGCCACACTTCAGGACGAGGCAAATTCCGGGCTCGGTCTCTGTTCTCATTACTTTCTGCAGTCAGATGTAATCACTGAATAAGTGAATCTTCTGCTGCATCAACCCCGATCTACAGCACAAGCTGCCATCATCCAGCACTGCCCAAGGGAAGGGCAGTCCATCAGACATGGTTCCCTAGAGGTTTCCTCCACCGGGGGTTTTTCCTCTCCTGAGTTCTGACGGATGACTCTCCGTGAGCCCATCATCATCAGGGCCACATGACTATTGCCCCACAAGACTGGTGGGAAATTCTACATTTGATATCTTGTATGAAGCCAATAAAGAATTCAATTAATATCTAGCAGCCGTGTATCTGAATTTATTATGTTTCGTCTACTATGTATAGTACAGAATTTGGTGAACTCCAGGGGGAATATACAGGGGTGCAGTATTGTAATAGTGTTATAATACTCTCATTTACAGGTGCTTCTCACAAAATTAGAATATCATCAAAAAGTTAATTTATTTCAGTTCTTAAATACAAAAAGTGAAACTCATATTATATAGAGTCATTACAGAGTGATCTATTTCAAGTGTTTATTCCTGTTAATATTGATGATTATGGCTTACATCCAATGAAAACACAAAAGTCATTATCTCAGTAAATTAGAATAATTAACAAAAAACACCTGCAAAGGCTTCCGAAGTATTTAAAAAGGCACCTTATTCTGTTTCATTAGGCTCCACAATCATGGGGAAGACTGCTGGCTTGACAGATGTCCAGAAGGCAGTCATCTGCGCCTAAACCACATTTAGCTTCCACAAGTTTGGCATTTCTTTAGTGATGACAGCCTGCCTAAATTACAGGTGTGTGTCTCCAGAAGCATGGGCTGGACACAATGTACTGGTCACTACAATGTATTGGGGGCTACAACGTACTGAGGACTACAATGTACTGGTCACTACAATGCAGATTTGCAATTTTCACTCAGCAACATCCACTGCTGCTTGTTTCTGGAAAATTCACTACACTTGCAGATAAATTCCCAAAGGGGTATAATTTCTAAAATGGTGTCACTTCTGGGGGGGGGTTCCACTGTTTAGGCACATCAGGGGCTCTCCAAACCCAACATGGCGTCGGCTAATGATCCAGCTAATTTTGCATTTAAAAAGTCAAATGGCACTCCTTCTCTACCGAGCCTTGCCGTGCGCCCAAACAGTAGTTTTCATCCACATAAGGGGTATTGGCGTCCTCAGGAGAAATTGCACAATACATTTTACAGTGCATTTTCTCCCGTTACCATTGTGAAAATGCAAAATTTGGGGGTAAAAGAACATTTTTGAGGGAAAAATTTAACTTTTTATTTTCACGGCTCTACATTATAAACTTCTGTGAAGCACCTGGGAGTACAAGGTGTACCCCACACAGCTAACATTCCTTGGGGGATCTAGTTTCCAAAACAGCGTCACTTGTGGAAGGTTTCCACTGTTTATGCACATCAGGGATCTCCAAAAGCGACATGGCGGCAGCTCTCGATTCCAGCCACGTTTGTTTGAAAAGTCAAACTGTGCTCCTTCCCTTCCGAGCCCTGCCGTGCGCCCAAACAGTGGTTTTCCTCCACAAATGGGGTAGCGGTGTACTGAGGAGAAATTGCACAACACAATTTGGGGTCCATTTTCTCCTGTAACCCCTGAAAATAAAAAAATTTGGGGCTAAAGTAAAATTTTTGTGAAAAAAAAGTAGTAAAATGTTCATTTTTTCCTTCCACGTTCCATTAATTCCTGTGAAGCACCTGAAGGGTTAATAAACTTCTTGAATGTGGTTTTAAGCACCTTGAGGGGTGCAGTTTTTAGAACGATGTCACTTTTGGGCATTTTCTGTCATATAGGCCCCCCAAAGTCACTTCAAATGTCATGTGTTCCCTAAAAAAAAAAAAAATGGTTTTGTAAATTTTGTTGGAAAAATGAGAAATTGCTGGTCAACTTTTAATCCTTATAACTTCCTAACAAAAATAAAATTATGTTTCCAAAATGATGCAGACGTAAAGTAGACATGTGGGAAATGTTATTAACTATTTTGTGTGACATCTCTCTCTGATTTAAGGTCATAAGAATTAAAACTTTGAAAATTGCAAAATATTCGCCAAATTTCAGTTTTTTTTCACAAATAAATGCAAGTGATATCGAAGAAATTTTACCACAATCATGAAGTACAATATGTCAGGAAAAAACAATCTCAGAATCAGGGGGATATGTTGAAGCGTTCCAGAGTAATTACCTCATAAAGTGACAGTGGTCAGAATTGTAAAAATTGACCGGGTCATTAACGTGCAAACCACCCTCGGGGGTAAAGGGGTTAAGTGAAAGAAGAATACAACTTACCTTTGCCTGTGGGAGAGGTTGGGGTTCTTCTGGCTCAAAACACCAAGGTTACTTACCGGTAGCCAGTTTTTCCTGAGCCCATGACAGCACATCTTGAGAGGATCCGCCCCACCAAGGACAGGAAACCGTCTGAAATAAAAGGGCGGCACCTCTCCCTCGCTTCAGTTGTTTACAGAGCATTGAGAGGACCTCCCTAAACAGGTTAGGCACATAACCAACACCACAATATACATATACACACCACCCCAAACAGTGCACACCAGGGTGTGAGAAACATAGAAAAAATAAGGGGGGGAAACTACGGGTGCTGTCATGGGCTCAGGAAAAAACGGCTACCGGTAAGTAACCTTGGTGTTTTCCCCTCCCCCATGACAGCACACCTTGAGAGAATTTTGGAGAATTTATGAGCACCCTAGGGAGGGACCACCGCCTGCAGTACCCTTCTCCCAAAGGTGAGATCAGAAGAGGACAGATCCAACCGATAGTGCTTAAAGAAGGTGGATGGTGTAGACCAAGTAGCAGCCCTACATATCTGCTCGATCGAGACGTCTGCTCTCTCTGCCCAGGAGGTTGCAACGGCTCTGGTGGAATGAGCCCTCACATTGTCCGGGGCTGGAACCCCTGTGGACGTATAGGCTAAGCAAATGGCCTCCCTGAGCCACCTAGAGATGGTACCCTTGGACACCCCGTGACCTTTCCTACTCCCTTGAAAGGCCAGGAACAGAGAACAGTCTTTCCTCCACAGACTAGTCATGTGAATGTACTGTAGCAGGGACCTCCTAACATCTAGGCTATGGAACCTGACTTCCCCTGGGTTCTTGGGATTGCTGCAGAACGAGGGTAGCACAATCTCCTGACTACGGTGAAATCTAGATACCACCTTGGGAAGGTACGCTGGATCTGGCCGCAAGGTGACCCTATCCTCAAAGATTTGTGTGTAAGGAGGATTAACCGAGAGGGCCTGCAGATCACCCACCCTACGGGCTGACGTTAAGGCCACTAGGAGGATGGTCTTAAGGGTGAGAATTTTTGGAGAAACCTTGCGTAGGGGTTCACTAGTAAGAGCGTTCAAGACTAAATTCAGGTCCCAAGGAGGAACACCCATGGACCTAACCGGTCCTGCTCTGGCACAGGACTTGATAAACCTCGAGATCCACCTATTCCCAGCCAGATTACAATTGTAGAGTGCTCCCAAAGCTGAAACTTGAACCTTAAGGGTCCCTGTAGCTAGACCCAGGTCCCGCCCCTTTTGCAGAAATTCCAGGATCCCTCTGATCGGAGGTTTGCTCGATCGCGGGATATCTATAAACTCTAGGAATTTACCCCAAACTCTGCTATAAATCTTTGTTGTAATTGGTTTTCTACTCCCCAATAAAGTAGAAACCAAGCCTGGTGAAAACCCCTTGCTACTCAATAGCGACCTCTCAAATTCCATGCCGAAAGATGGAACCCCCTGGCCTGGGCATGGAATACTGGTCCCTGCATGAGAAGGTCTGGCCTCTCTGGTAGAATCCAGGGATCTGACACCGACATTAGCCGAAGCAGAGAGAACCAAGGCCTCTTGGGCCAAAAAGGGGCTATCAAAATCACCCTGGCGCCTTCCTCCCGGATCTTCCTCACCACTACTGGAATCATCACTAATGGCGGAAAGGCATATGCCTTCCTGAACCCCCAAGGAATCTGGAGGGCATCTACCGCATGGGGATTTTCTGCCGGATTTAGGGAGAAAAATCTCTGTACCTTTCTGTTTGCCCTTGTGGCGAACAGGTCTATGTCTGGCTGCCCCCATAACTGGACAATCTGGTGGAAGACCTCCGGGTTCAACCCCCACTCCCCCTGTCTTAGGGTATGGCGGCTTAGAAAATCTGCTTTCACGTTTTCTACCCCCTTTATGTGAAGGGAGCTGAGGGATAGGAGGTTTCGCTCTGCTAGACCAAGGATCCTGTCTGCCACCACCATCAGAGGGCGTGACCTTGTCCCTCCCTGGTGATTCACATAGGCCACTGCTGTCCGGTTGTCGGACCTGACCTGGACATGGTGATTTTGGATGTGAGGGAGGAAGCCCCTGAGGGATCTTTCTACTGCCCAAAGCTCCTTTAAGTTTGAGGATGCTCCCCTCTCGTGGTAAGCCCAGTGACCCTGTATTGAGAGTTCTGCCAGATGACCCCCCCCCCATCCGGAACTGCTTGCGTCGGTCGTAATTACCCGATCTACTGGTCTGGACCATTGAACGCCTGCGGTCAGATTTCCCCTGACTGTCCACCACGAAAGGGAATCTACTACTTCTGGGGAGAGAGAAAGCCTGCCTTCTAAATGCCCGTTGCAGGACTTCTGTGCTGACAGGACCTCCCACTGAAGCCGCCTCATATGCCCCTGGGCCCACATTACTGCTGGGAGACAGGCCGTCATAGAACCCAGGAGGGACATTGCCTCTCGCAGAGACATCTCTGGAGCTTGAATGGCCTTCGAGACTAATGCAATCAACCTGCAGATTTTGTCCTCTGGGAGGAAGCAGGTTTGGCGACGAGAGTCTAGGATTAGACCCAGAAAGGTCTGAGTCCTGGAGGCGGTTAGTCTTGATTTTTGGAAATTTACTAACCACCCCAGCTGATGCAACACTTCCGTGACCAATAGGAGCTGACTGGAGCAGTGGGCTTCTGTTTTCCCTATTATCAAGAAGTCGTCTAAATATGGCACGATCACTACATTCTTGATCCGTAGGAAGGCTGTCACTTCTGCTAATAGTTTGGTAAATATTCTGGGGGCAATGGAGAGGCCAAAGGGTAGGGCAGCAAACTGAAAATGCCTCAGCATCCCCTGAATAAACAGGGCTACTCTCAGATACTTCTGATACTACGGATGGATTGGGACGTGATAATATGCGTCCTTCAAGTCTATTACAGCCATAAAGCAGTTGCGATGTAAGAGCTTCACTGCCGAGCTTACTGACTCCATCTTGAAAGTCTGGTTTTCTACTACTTGGTTCAGACTCCTGAGGTTGATGATGGTCCTTAAGGACCCATTTGGTTTTTTTATCATGAATAGTGGGGAATAGAACCCCCTCCCTCTCTGTGTTGCTGGTACTTCGAGAAGGACCTGCTTTCCTACTAACTCTAATACTTCTGTTTCCAGGGCTAATTGTTCTTCCTGGACCTCTCGTAGGGGGGTAACCACAAAGGTCCGCCAGGGGGTCTGGCTGAACCGGATCTTCAGGCCCCCACTGATAATTTTCAGAATCCAGGGGTTTGATGTTATCGCATCCCAAGGTGGAAGAAAGTGGGAAAGCCTTCCACGCACTTCCAGCCTGGCATCATTGGGAGGATCTCTTCGAACTCGAGGATGGTCCTCCAAACATGTAGCCCGACTCTTTTTTGGACTTGGCTTCCCATCTCTTTTTGTCTCCCGAAGGACGACCCCGGTTAAAAATTTCTCCTCCGAAAACTAAATCTTCTTGGTTCCCCCGAAAATCCCGGGAACCCTTTGCTTTTATCGCCTGCTTTTTCTAACAGGTCTTCTAACTTTTGGCCAAACAGGAGTCTACCGTCACACGGGAGGGAGCACAGTTTCTGTTTCGAAGGTAGGTCACCTGGGCAACCTTTGAGCCACAAGGCCCGCCTGGCTGCGTTGGATAGTCCCGCTGCCCTAGCTGACAGTCTGACCGAGTCAGCTGAAGAGTCAGCCAGGAAGGCCGATGCTGTTTGTATTAGAGGTAGCTCTGCAAGTATTGTCTGTCTGGAGACCTTTTTATCTTTAAGCTGGTCTTCCAGCTGTTGGAGCCACACCATCAAGGACCTCGCCACACAGGTGCTAGCCACCGCTGGTTTTAGGCCGCCTGCCGCCGCCTCCCACGTGTGGCGGAGGAAGGAGTCGGCTCTTTTATCCAGGGCATCTTTTAGGACGCCAGAGTCCTCCAAGGGCAGGGAAGATCTTTTCGATGACCTTGCCACAGTACCGTCCACCTTGGGGATCTTATCCCAAGGTTCCGCATCCTTCTCTTCGACGGGGTACCTTCTTTTGGAGAAGGAGGGTAAAGCCCCTGATCTCTCAGGTCTCCTCCACTCCCGGTCAATGAGGCCCTGAATTTTACTGTTAACCGGAAATGAGCGTCTCTTCTTCTCTACCAAGCCCGCAAACATGATGTCCTCCCGGGATTTAGATGCTCTCTCTTCCTCCAGACCCATGGTTGATCTTACTGCCCTAACCAGTCTGTCTGTATTCTCAATGGGGAAGCAGGGTCTACCGCCCCCCAATGAGGAAGAGGACGATGAATCCCACTGCTCCTCGGACTGGGAGGAATCAGAGACGGAGGAAACCTCTCTACGGGGTCTTTTCTTCCCTCTAAGGAACCCTTTCAGGGACCCCTGAACTTCTGTATGTACTATGGACTTTAAGTTTGCAGCAAAATCCCGGGAATTCTCAGCTATGGTTTTGGTCACACAGCCCTGGCAAAGTGGTTTCTGCCACTCTACTGAGAGAGAAGCTTGGCAAAGGGCACATATTCTATGCTTTTGCTTGGCACTACTCTTCTTAGGCTCCTAAAAAAAGGAAGCACATAAGAGACTTCCCGTTACTAACCAGTGACATTCACGAAGCTCACTCACCCTCGGAGGTCACAAACGGGTACCGGAACCGATGATTCCATTCTGGATGGTCCCGAGGCACTCGAAGCCTTACTCCTGCGGCTGCCACTACGATTACTCGAGCGGCTATCTGTATACGATGCATCCCATCTGCATTTTCTGCTGCTGAGGTGGGGGGGTAAGCTGCTGCTCCTGGCTATCTGGATCAGCCATGTCTCAGAAGCGCACCACGCTTCCAGGATAGCCCCCCCCCCTTAAATATAGGGCCATCCAGCCTCCTCCGGTCTGTGGGCCCTCCCCCTTCCTCAGGCCGGAGCTCCGTTGAAAAAAAAAAAACCGGCCTGGGACGCTCCGATGGGCGCCGCCATCTTGGATCGGAGCCGCCTCCTGACGTCACCCAGCGCGCCGCTCCCAGCGTGCCCTGTGCCGTGACGTCAGGCGTGTCACACCCGGAAGCGTTCCACACTGCAGGGGGAGGACGGCGCCGCGGTCTCCGGGAGGACAGAGCCTGCCTCACCGCGTGCGCCCCGCTCGGCGCAGAGACCCCAGGGGAAGCTGCGGACGGCGCTTCTGGGATACTGAACCCGGTGCACAGGCCAGTGCCCGCTCTTACACACCGGGACAGCCCCAGGTAAGTCTTCTTTCTTCCAGACAGGTTCCCCATCAAGGACAGGAAACCAACTGAAGCGAGGGAGAGGTGCCGCCCTTTTATTTCAGACGGTTTCCTGTCCTTGGTGGGGCGGATCCTCTCAAGGTGTGCTGTCATGGGGGAGGGGAAAAAATAGATTCTCTTTAAAAAACTGTCCGACCTGCAAGAATGGAGACAACGGATATAATACAGGACAGGAAAGGTGACTGGTATGATGGAAGGCTCACAGGGGGAAAGTTATAAAGCTGGGGTACACGGGGTAGCGCACCATGCAGCAGATTGAACTATCCTTTTAAAGGCAAAGATACAGCCTATTTCCAAGATCCTACCGCAATATGTAGTAGATCTAATAATAGTAATATTCGAAAATATCTCCAATTAGAATACAGTATAGTTCTTCTGATTCACTATGTCACTTACCCTATGTGCAGGGCATTGTAGTAGCTTAGGTATCTATGGTCACGACCACTCATATAGCGACAGTTGTTAGTGGTCGTAATCATGGATACCTAAACTACTACAATGCAGTGTACATGGGGTAAGCGACAGAGCTAATCAGAAAAACAATACTACAATTTTAATTGGAGGTATTTGCTAATATTATTATTACACCTACTACATAGTGGGATAGGATCTTGGAGATGGGAATACCCCTTTTTTTAGGATACAGTTGATGCTTTACAGTCTTCCTAGGTGTACACTTACTAGTTTTTCAATGGTGGGAAAATAAGTTACCAATCTGTGCAACACAAAAAAAGAAAAAAAAAAGCATTGAATCGGTGATTTGCATTTGTATAATAATGTAATAGCAGAGAGGTGCGGGCACCTGTAGCAGGTGGAGAAGCTTTCCACCGCCCCGTGCAGAGGGTTTCCCTCCAGCCACAACTCTCTCAGCTCCAGGTTGTGGATCAGATCCAGCTCTTCAACTCTGCAAAGCTAAAAAAGAACATGTTCCCGTCACCAGCTACCACCAGAAAACAGAGAGACTTGTTTGTTTCTCGCCTTCTTCCAAGAGCCACAAACCATTTTATTGTTCCGTCTATATGGCCTGGGTTTTTTTTTCCCAGGATGAGTATGGGCTTTCTATTCCTCCATTTTTGGGACTTGTAACTTTTTCTGTTGCTGGGGCTGGGTGAGGGTCTTTTTGTATTTTTATTCATACCATTTTGATCGATTGTTTTTATTCCATTTTTGAGAAGTGCAGCGATCGAAAATTCAATTATTTTGATTTTAATTTTTTTTAAACGGTTTACAATTTGGGTTCTTCATATTTTCATAGGATGGAGTTTTACGGAATTCGATGTACCAATTTTTCTTTTTCTTTTTTTTTAAAATTTCTTTATTCTTTATTTGGGAAAAGCGAGACAAATGAAAATGATGGGTTTTAGTTTATTTATTTATTCATTTTTAAATACATTTTTACTTATTTTTGCCCTGGACTCTGCGACTGTTTGATCGCTTGTACTATACTGGGAACACAGATGTACAGAGATGGCAGGACGGGGGTCTTCAGGAGGCCACTGACTGCCACTGTACCCACCGGTACCCTACGATCGATGGCATATACGGGGTAATCGGAAAAGACGTCACGACGGCAGCAGACCCGATCCCTGCGCAAGGAGGCGACGTACCTCGTTATAGGAGAGGTTCAGACTCTGCAGGTGCCGGGTCAGGTAGAAGAGATGAGCAAAACCAGTCAGCTTGGAGAGACGACGACAACTCAGGTCCAAAGACTGAAGCTACAAAAATATATATAGAGAATTTCACAAACACCCTATGGACAGGGGGGCGCTGGTTCTTACCCCATGTATCATTAGCCCAAGAGTGACAAAAAAGATTGTGGGGGTCCCAGCGGGGTCCCCAAGGATCTCCAGTGGCATAGCCTAGTGTGGATCTGCTCAGGTCACAGATGGGGCTGTAATTAATAGTATTTATTATTACCTGGGGGTAACACTCCGAGATGATCTGCAGGACGACCTCTGCGGCTGCAGCGTGGGTCAGCGAAAGCACAATGTTGTCAGAAAGCAAATCTAAGGAAAGCAAATAACATTAGTGAGGAAGGGGCACTACGCAGGCAGAGGAGAGGAGGCGACGGGGCGCCGGCAGAGGAGAGGAGGCGACGGGGCGCCGGTAGAGGAGAGGAGGCGACGGGGCGCCGGCAGAGGAGAGGAGGCGACGGGGCGCCGGCAGAGGAGAGGAGGCGACGGGGCGCCGGCAGAGGAGAGGAGGCGACGGGGCGCCGGCAGAGGAGAGGAGGCGACGGGGCGCCGGCAGAGGAGAGGAGGCGACGGGGCCGTGAGCAAAAAGCAAAGCAGGATGCCAATATTTATTTGTAGAAGTATACAAAATGCCGCCAAAAAGTGCCCACGCACTAGCGCTATACAGTGCCTACAGCACGCGCCACACAGCGCCCACACACTACCGCTATACAGTGACTACAGCACGCGCCACACAGTCCCCACGCACTACCGCTATACAGTGCCTACAGCACGCGCCACACAGTGCCCACGCACAACCGCTATACAGTGCCTACAGCACACGCCACACAGTACCCACGCACTACCGCTATACAGTGCCCACGCATTACCGCTATACAGTGCCTACAGCACGCGTCACACAGGGCCCAAGCATTACCGCTATACAGTGCCTACAGCACGCATCACACAGGGCCCACGCATTACCGCTATACAGTGCTTACAGCACGCATCACACAGGGCCCACGCATTATTGCTATACAGTGCCTACAGCACGCATCACACAGTGCCCACGCATTCCCGCTATACAGTGCCTACAGCACGCGTCACACAGGGCCCACGCACTACCGCTATACAGTGCCTACAGCACGCATCACACAGGGCCCACGCACTACCGCTATACAGTGCCTACAGCACGCGTCACACAGGGCCCACGCACTACCACTATAAAGTGCCTACAGCACGCATCACACAGTGCCCACGCACTACCGCTATACAGTGCCTACAGCACGCGTCACACAGGGCCCACGCACTACCGCTATACAGTGCCTACAGCACGCATCACACAGTGTCCACGCACTACCGCTATAAAGTGCCTACAGCACGCATCACACAGTGCCCACGCATTACCGCTATACAGTGCCTACAGCACGCATCACACAGTGCCCACGCACTACAGGTATACAGTGCCTACAGCACGCGTCACACAGTGCCCACGCACTACCGCTATACAGTGCCTACAGCACGCGTCACACAGGGCCCACGCATTACCGCTATACAGTGCCTACAGCACGCGCCACACAGGGCCCACGCACTACCGCTATACAGTGCCTACAGCACGCGCCACACAGTGCCCACGCACTACCGCTATACAGTGCCTACAGCACGCGTCACACAGGACCCACGCTCTACCGCTATACAGTGCCTACAGCACGCGTCACACAGGGCCCACGCACTACCGCTATACAGTGCCTACAGCACGCGTCACACAGGGCCCACGCACTACCGCTGTAGAGTGCCTACAGCACGCATCACACAGGGCCCACGCATTACCGCTATACAGTGCCTACAGCACGCATCACACAGGGCCCACGCATTACCGCTATACAGTGCCTACAGCACGCTTCACACAGGGCCCACGCACTACCGCTATACAGTACCTACAGCACGCGTCACACAGGGCCCACGCATTACCGCTATACAGTGCCTACAGCACGCGCCACACAGGGCCCACGAACTACCGCTATACAGTGCTTACAGCACGCGCCACACAGTGCCCACGCATTACCGCTATACAGTGCCTACAGCACGCGCCACACAGGGCCCACGCACTACCGCTATACAGTGCCTACAGCACGCGCCACACAGTGCCCACGCACTACCGCTATACAGTGCCTACAGCACGCGTCACACAGGGCCCAAGCATTACCGCTATACAGTGCCTACAGCACGCATCACACAGGGCCCACGCATTACCGCTATACAGTGCCTACAGCACGCGTCACACAGGGCCCACCCACTACCGCTATACAGTGCCTACAGCACGCGTCACACAGGACCCACGCTCTACCGCTATACAGTGACTACAGCACGCGTCACACAGTGCCCACGCACTACCGCTATACAGTGACTACAGCACGCGTCAGACAGTGCCCACGCACTACCGCTCTACAGTGCCTACAGCACGCGTCACACAGGGCCCACGCACTACCGCTATAGAGAGCCTACAGCACGCGTCACACAGGGCCCACGCACTACCGCTATAGAGAGCCTACAGCACGCGTCACACAGGGCCCACGCACTACCGCTATACAGTGCCTACAGCACGCGTCACACAGGGCCCACGCATTACCGCTATACAGTGCCTACAGCACGCGCCACACAGGGCCCACGCACTACCGCTATAAAGTGCCTACAGCACGCCTCACACAGAGCCCACGCATTACCGCTATACAGTGCCTACAGCACGCATCACACAGGACCCACGCATTACCGCTATACAGTGCCTACAGCACGCATCACACAGTGCCCACGCATTACCGCTATACAGTGCCTACAGCACGCATCACACAGTGCCCACGCACTACAGCTATACAGTGCCTACAGCACGCGTCACACAGTGCCCACGCACTACCGCTATACAGTGCCTACAGCACGCGTCACACAGGGCCCACGCACTACCGTTATACAGTGCCTACAGCACGCGTCACACAGGGCCCACGCATTACCGCTATACAGTGCCTACAGCACGCGCCACACAGGGCCCACGCACTACCGCTATACAGTGCCTACAGCACGCGCCACACAGTGCCCACGCACTATCGCTATACAGTGCCTACAGCACGCATCACACAGGGCCCAAGCATTACCGCTATACAGTGCCTACAGCATGCATCACACAGGGCCCACGCATTATCGCTATACAGTGCCTACAGCACGCATCACAGTGCCCACGCATTACCGCTATACAGTGAATACAGCACGCGTCACACAGGGCCCACGCACTACCGCTATACAGTGCCTACAGCACGCATCACACAGTGCCCACGCATCACACAGTGCCCACGGACTACCGCTATACAGTGCCTACAGCACGCATCACACAGTGCCCACGCATCACACAGTGCCCACGGACTACCGCTATACAGTGCCTACAGCACGCATCTCACAGGGCCCACGCACTACCGCTATACAGTGCCTACAGCACGCATCACACAGGGCCCACGCACTACCGCTATACAGTGCCTACAGCACGCGTCACACAGGACCCACGCACTACCGCTATACAGTGCCTACAGCACGCGTCACACAGGACCCACGCACTACCGCTATACAGTGCCTACAGCACGCATCACACAGTGCCCATGCACTACCGCTATACAGTGCCTACAGCACGCATCACACAGGGCCCACACATTACCGCTATACAGTGCCTACAGCACGCATCACACAGTGCCCACGCATTACCGCTATACAGTGCCTACAGCACGCATCACACAGTGCCCACGCACTACAGCTATACAGTGCCTACAGCACGCGTCACACAGTGCCCACGCACTACCGCTATACAGTGCCTACAGCATGCGTCACACAGGGCCCACGCACTACCGCTATACAGTGCCTACAGCACGCGTCACACAGGGCCCACGCATTACCGCTATACAGTGCCTACAGCACGCGCCACACAGGGCCCACGCACTACCGCTATACAGTGACTACAGCACGCGCCACACAGTGCCCACGCACTACCGCTATACAGTGCCTACAGCAAGCGTCACACAGGGCCCAAGCATTACCGCTATACAGTGCCTACAGCACGCATCACACAGGGCCCACGCATTACCGCTATACAGTGCCTACAGCACGCGTCACACAGGGCCCACGCACTACCGCTATACAGTGCCTACAGCACGCGTCACACAGGGCCCACGCTCTACCGCTATACAGTGCCTACAGCACGCGTCACACAGGGCCCACGCACTACCGCTATACAGTGCCTACAGCACGCGTCACACAGGGCCCACGCACTACCGCTATAGAGTGCCTACAGCACGCGTCACACAGGGCCCACGCACTACCGCTATAGAGTGCCTACAGCACGCATCACACAGGGCCCACGCATTACCGCTATACAGTGCCTACAGCACTCATCACATAGGGCCCACGCATTACCGGTATACAGTGCCTACAGCACGCGTCACACAGGGCCCACGCACTACCGCTATACAGTACCTACAGCACGCGTCACACAGGGCCCACGCATTACCGCTATACAGTGCCTATAGCACGCGCCACACAGGGCCCACGAACTACCGCTATACAGTGCCTACAGCACGCGCCACACAGTGCCCACGCACTACCGCTATACAGTGCCTACAGCACGCGTCACACAGAGCCCACGCATTAACGCTATACAGTGCCTACAGCACGCATCACAAAGGACCCACGCATTACTGCTATACAGTGCCTACAGCACGCATCACACAGTGCCCACGCACTACCGCTATACCGCTATACAGTGCCTACAGCACGCGTCACACAGTGCCCACGCACTACCGCTATACAGTGCCTACAGCACGCGTCACACAGGGCCCACGCACTATCACTATACAGTGCCTACAGCACGCGTCACACAGGGGCCACAGCACGCGCCACAAAGGGCCCACGCACTACCGCTATACAGTGCCTACAGCACGCGCCACATATTGCCCATGCACTACCGCTATACAGTGCCTACAGCACGCGTCACACAGGGCCCACGCATTACCGCTATACAGTGCCTACAGCACGCGGCACACAGGGCCCACGCATTACCGCTATACAGTGCCTACAGCACGCGTCACACAGGGCCCAAGCATTACCGCTATACACTGCCTACAGCACGCGCCACACAGTGCCCACGCACTACCGCTATACAGTGCCTGCAACACGCGCCACACAGTGCCCACGAACTGCCGCTATACAGTGCCTGCAGAACGCGTCACACAGGGCCCACGCACTACCGCTATACAGTGCCTACAGCACGCGTCACACAGGTCCCACGCACTACCGCTATACAGTGCCTACAGCACGCGTCACACAGGGCCCACGCACTACCGCTATACAGTGCCTACAGCACGCGTCACACAGGGCCCACGCACTACCGCTATACAGTGCCTACAGCACGCGTCACACAGGACCCACGCTCTACCGCTATACAGTGCCTACAGCACGCGTCACACAGGGCCCACGCACTACCGCTATACAGTGCCTACAGCACGCGTCACACAGGGCCCACACACTACCGCTATACAGTGCCTACAGCACGCATCACACAGTGCCCACGCACTACCGCTATACAGTGCCTACAGCACGCATCACACAGGGCCCACGCATTACCGCTATACAGTGCCTACAGCACGCATCACACAGTGCCCACGCATTACCGCTATACAGTGCCTACAGCATGCATCACACAGTGCCCACGCACTACCGCTATACAGTGCCTACAGCACGCATCACACAGGGCCCACGCATTACCGCTATACAGTGCCTACAGCACGCATCACACAGGGCCCACGCATTACCGCTATACAGTGCCTACAGCACGCATCACACTGTGCCCACGCATTACCGCTATACAGTGCCTACAGCATGCGTCACACAGGGCCCACGCACTACCGCTATACAGTGTCTACAGCACGCATCACACAGTGCCCACGCACTACCGCTATACAGTGCCTACAGCACGCATCACACAGTGCCCACGCACTACCGCTATACAGTGCCTACAGTACGCATCACACAGTGCCCACGCACTACCGCTATACAGTGCCTACAGCACGTGTCACACAGGGCCCACGCACTACCGCTATACAGTGTCTACAGCACGCATCACAGTGCCCACGCACTACCGCTATACAGTGCCTACAGCACGCATCACACAGTGCCCATGCACTACCGCTATAAAGTGCCTACAGCACGCATCACACGGGGTCCCCGCATTACCGCTATACAGTGCCTACAGCACGCATCATATAGTGTCCACACATTACCGCTATACAGTGCCTACATCACGCATCACACAGTGCCCACGCATTACCGCTATACAGTGCCTAGAGCACGCGTCACACAGGGCCCACGCACTACCGCTATACAGTGTCTACAACACACATCATATAGCGCCCACACAAGTTCTCAGTGTGGATTGTCACAGCTAATTTCACTTAATGGTTTGCAAAGAGTGAAATCTGTAGCCATATCTGCACTAAAATCTGCAGAGAAGTTTTGCACAGATTTATTGCAGATTTTCTGTCCCATTTACAGCGGCTTTATGACAGTTATTGCTTCAGTTATAAACTGTGGACACAGCTCAGGTGTGAACAGAGGGCAATGTGATGAGAGCTGCTGGGCGGTGATGTCATTCCTGTCCCGCAGCCAGATATTATCCGCCTCTGATTGGTAGAATTAGAAGCCCCCCTCATTCCTTTCCTCTGCTGAATGCGGCCCTTGTCCCCCCTCATTACCGCGCTCTTCCCCCCTCATTACCGCGCTCGTCTCCCCGGCCCGTCCCGCTCCTTCGCTTATTGTGCTGATGACTCCCGTGCTCTGGATTTCTGCCAGCACTAATGTTGTATCTCCTCCATCCCCCTCATCTGCAGGTGGAAGACCCCAGCCAGCCCAACGACGAGGGTCTCACAGCCCCCCACACCGCCGTGTTCGCCCCCCACACCGAGATCGTCCAGTTCCTCGTCCAGTTCGGTGAGTGAAGGTAAACGCAGCAGACAGCGCCGGCTGCTGCCCCGAATATCGGCTCGCATTAAAGGGGTCGGCAGAAAACCCCCCATCCCTTGTTAGAGGCCTGAGAGCACTTATTAAGCACTACCCCGCCCCCCCGGCCAGCACGTGACTCAGCCCCCGGCCAGATTGCATCAATGGGAGAAAAAGAAAAAAAATTCTTGGCCCAAGAAATAGAAAAGTTGAGGGTCTGGGTGATTTAGGACAGACGGTCTAGTTTTTCAGGGGGTTTTCTGTGGCGGTTTCTGTCGTTTTCTCCGCTTGGTGTCGCTGTCAGGACCCCGCTGCACTGCGCCGCCTCCTGCAACAACGCCCAGGTGTGTAAGTTCCTGGTGGAGTCCGGAGCCGCCGTGTGCGCCATGACCTACAGCGACCGCCAGAGGGCGGCAGACGAGTGCGAGGAGATGGAGGAGGCTACAGCCAGTGCTCCCAGCTCCTGTACGGTGAGTACAGACAATCCACCTGGCTACCTACAAGACATCATTCACACTTACCTGGCATTTTTTACATTTTCTTAAATGCATATATTTTGATTTTATTAAAAATGGGATTTATTAAATTTTTTGCGTCTGACATCTGCGGAATGAGTTAACTGAGAATTCATCAGTGAGCTTGCAGCTTTTTTTTTTAAGCTGTCATTTTACTGAGCCTACATGAAAGCTGAGCAGAACTTTGTGTCAGTGAGAGGAGCTCACTGACGGGTCCTCAGTTGACTCATTCCACAGCCACTTAAAAAGCCAGTAAAAGCCAAACTGTGAAAAAATTTTAATGGAACCAATTTGCAAAAAATATTTGGCTCAAAAATAAATGCATTTAAATACAAAAGAAAGTCCCCAAAGGTGACCATAACATTTAAAGGGGAAATGCCCGCTCCAACCAGATCCCTATGGTTAGAGATTTCCTGGACACAGCCCTGCTCAGAGTGGAAAAACATGGCTGCTGTGGTACAGAAACAGCGCCACATCTGCTCAGAGGCGGTATTGCAGGACCCTGAGCTGTAATACCAAATACAACCCATGGGTCAGGGTGGCGCTGTTTTCCGTAACAATTATTTCTGCAGAATTAAGAAAAAATTAAATGTTTTTATTCCCTGACGAAGTAAATGGTGAAGAATAAAAACGCAAGGTATATAAGAAAGCGCCTGCAGTTTATTCCGGCGGGCGGGATGCTGAAGCTTCGATCCCCATGGTGCGAGCCTCCATGTGAGGCCGGTGTGGGGACTCGCCTCCTCTCCTGCCTGGAGGGCGCACATTAGCGGCCACTGTAGGCGGATTAGGATGAACGGCTGGAATGTGCCGGATTATAGGGCCCCGGCTCTCACCGCTCCGGGCTGAGACAATAATCGTCTGCGCGCTGATTCCATCACTCAGAGGCGAACGCCCAGTAACCCTGTACGGCCGGGTCTGCCAGTCACTATAGCGGCAGGATGGGCCCTGAACACTGTCAGGAGTCAGTCATAGCCGGGGTCCTCCAAGTCACAGCTGCTACCTACAGGGCACCAGGTCCAAGCCCAGAGGCCGGTAACTGACCTCCTCCCAGCGAGTGAGGCCGCACCCAGCGGAGGCCATACAGGAACAGAAGGGAGGCCATTGTAGAGCAAGTGCCCGGAAATGTGGCATCCAGAGAAGTCACCGCATACAAGCGCCCAGAGCTGAGCCCTCATCTAAGCCCAAAACAGGTTTAAGACGAGGAGGGGTTAATGCAGGAGAAAAACAGCGCAAATAATGATGGCAATACCGCCACTCATACCAGTATCATAACAGTTATATTCTTATACAGGGGCAGTATATAGCAGTTATATTCTTATACAGGGGCAGTATCATAGCAGTTATATTCTTATACAGGGGCAGTATCATAGCAGTTATATTCTTATACAGGGGCAGTATCATAGCAGTTATATTCTTATACAGGGGCAGAATCATAGCAGTTATATTCTTATACAGGGGCAGTATCATAGCAGTTATATTCTTATACAGGAGCAGTATCATAGCAGTTATATTCTTATACAGGGGCAGTATCATAGCAGTTATATTCTTATACAGGGGCAGTATCATAGCAGTTATATTCTTATACAGGGGCAGAATCATAGCAGTTATATTCTTATACAGGGGCAGTATCATAGCAGTTATATTCTTATACAGGGGCAGTATCATAGCAGTTATATTCTTATACAGGGGCAGTATCATAGCAGTTATATTCTTATACAGGGGCAGTATCATAGCAGTTATATTCTTATACAGGGGCAGTATTATAGCAGTTATATTCTTATACAGGGGCAGTATATAGCAGTTATATTCTTATACAGGGGCAGTATCATAGCAGTTATATTCTTATACAGGGGCAGTATTATAGCAGTTATATTCTTATACAGGGGCAGTATCATAGCAGTTATATTCTTATACAGGGGCAGTATTATAGCAGTTATATTCTTATACAGGGGCAGTATCATAGCAGTTATATTCTTATACAGGGGCAGTATCATAGCAGTTATATTCTTATACAGGGGCAGTAGTATAGTAGTTATATTCTTATACAGGGGCAGTATCATAGCAGTTATATTCTTATACAGGAGCAGTATCATCTCAGTTATATTCTTATACAGGGGCAGTATATAGCAGTTATATTCTTATACAGGGGCAGTATCATAGCAGTTATATTCTTATACAGGGGCAGTATCATAGCAGTTATATTCTTATACAGGGGCAGAATCATAGCAGTTATATTCTTATACAGGGGCAGTATCATAGCAGTTATATTCTTATACAGGGGCAGTATTATAGCAGTTATATTCTTATACAGGGGCAGTATATAGCAGTTATATTCTTATACAGGGGCAGTATCATAGCAGTTATATTCTTATACAGGGGCAGTATTATAGCAGTTATATTCTTATACAGGGGCAGTATCATAGCAGTTATATTCTTATACAGGGGCAGTATTATAGCAGTTATATTCTTATACAGGGGCAGTATCATAGCAGTTATATTCTTATACAGGGGCAGTAGTATAGTAGTTATATTCTTATACAGGGGCAGTATCATAGCAGTTATATTCTTATACAGGAGCAGTATCATAGCAGTTATATTCTTATACAGGAGCAGTATCATCTCAGTTATATTCTTATACAGGGGCAGTATATAGCAGTTATATTCTTATACAGGGGCAGTATCATAGCAGTTATATTCTTATACAGGGGCAGTATCATAGCAGTTATATTCTTATACAGGGGCAGTATATAGCAGTTATATTCTTATACAGGGGCAGTATCATAGCAGTTATATTCTTATACAGGGGCAGTATCATAGCAGTTATATTCTTATACAGGGGCAGTATATAGCAGTTATATTCTTATACAGGGGCAGTATCATAGCAGTTATATTCTTATACAGGGGCAGTATATAGCAGTTATATTCTTATACAGGGGCAGTATCATAGCAGTTATATTCTTATACAGGGGCAGTATCATAGCAGTTATATTCTTATACAGGGGCAGTATCATAGCAGTTATATTCTTATACAGGGGCAGTATCATAGCAGTTATATTCTTATACAGGGGCAGTATCATAGCAGTTATATTCTTATACAGGGGCAGTATCATAGCAGTTATATTCTTATACAGGGGCAGTATCATAGCAGTTATATTCTTATACAGGGGCAGTATCATAGCAGTTATATTCTTATACAGGGGCAGTATCATAGCAGTTATATTCTTATACAGGGGCAGTATATAGCAGTTATATTCTTATACAGGGGCAGTATCATAGCAGTTATATTCTTATACAGGCGCAGAATCATAGCAGTTATATTCTTATACAGGCGCAGTATCATAGCAGTTATATTCTTATACAGGGGCAGTATCATAGCAGTTATATTCTTATACAGGGGCAGTATCATAGTAGTTATATTCTTATACAGGGGCAGTATATAGCAGTTATATTCTTATACAGGGGCAGTATCATAGCAGTTATATTCTTATACAGGGGCAGTATCATAGCAGTTATATTCTTATACAGGGGCAGTATCATAGCAGTTATATTCTTATACAGGGGCAGTATCATAGCAGTTATATTCTTATACAGGGGCAGTATCATAGCAGTTATATTCTTATACAGGGGCAGTATCATAGCAGTTATATTCTTATACAGGGGCAGTATCATAGCAGTTATATTCTTATACAGGGGCAGTATCATAGCAGTTATATTCTTATACAGGGGCAGTATCATAGCAGTTATATTCTTATACAGGGGCAGTATCATAGCAGTTATATTCTTATACAGGGGCAGTATATAGCAGTTATATTCTTATACAGGCGCAGTATCATAGCAGTTATATTCTTATACAGGCGCAGTATCATAGCAGTTATATTCTTATACAGGCGCAGTATCATAGCAGTTATATTCTTATACAGGGGCAGTATCATAGCAGTTATATTCTTATACAGGGGCAGTATCATAGCAGTTATATTCTTATACAGGGGCAGTATCATAGCAGTTATATTCTTATACAGGGGCAGTATATAGCAGTTATATTCTTATACAGGGGCAGTATATAGCAGTTATATTCTTATACAGGGGCTGTATATAGCAGTTATATTCTTATACAGGGGCAGTATCATAGCAGTTATATTCTTATACAGGGGCAGTATCATAGCAGTTATATTCTTATACAGGGGCAGTATCATAGCAGTTATATTCTTATACAGGGGCAGTATCATAGCAGTTATATTCTTATACAGGGGCAGTATATAGCAGTTATATTCTTATACAGGGGCAGTATATAGCAGTTATATTCTTATACAGGGGCTGTATATAGCAGTTATATTCTTATACAGGGGCAGTATCATAGCAGTTATATTCTTATACAGGGGCAGTATCATAGCAGTTATATTCTTATACAGGGGCAGTATCATAGCAGTTATATTCTTATACAGGGGCAGTATCATAGCAGTTATATTCTTATACAGGGGCAGTATCATAGCAGTTATATTCTTATACAGGGGCAGTATCATAGCAGTTATATTCTTATACAGGGGCAGTATCATAGCTGTTATATTCTTATACAGGGGCAGTATATAGCAGTTATATTCTTATACAGGGGCAGTATCATAGCAGTTATATTCTTATACAGGGGCAGTATCATAGCAGTTATATTCTTATACAGGGGCAGCATCATAGCAGTTATATTCTTATACAGGGGCAGTATCATAGCAGTTATATTCTTATACAGGGGCAGTATCATAGCAGTTATATTCTTATACAGGGGCAGTATCATAGCAGTTATATTCTTATACAGGGGCAGTATCATAGCAGTTATATTCTTATACAGGGGCAGTATCATAGCAGTTATATTCTTATACAGGAGCAGTATTATAGCAGTTATATTCTTATACAGGGGCAGTATCATAGCAGTTATATTCTTATACAGGGGCAGTATCATAGCAGTTATATTCTTATACAGGGGCAGTATCATAGCAGTTATATTCTTATACAGGGGCAGTATCATAGCAGTTATATTCTTATACAGGGGCAGTATCATAGCAGTTATTTTCTTATACAGGGGCAGTATCATAGCAGTTATATTCTTCTACAGGCTCAGTATCATAGCAGTTATATTCTTATACAGGCGCAGTATCATAGCAGTTATATTCTTATACAGGGGCAGTATCATAGCAGTTATATTCTTATACAGGGGCAGTATCATAGCAGTTATATTCTTATACAGGGGCAGTATCATAGCAGTTATATTCTTCTACAGGCGCAGTATCATAGCAGTTATATTCTTATACAGGGGCAGTATTATAGCAGTTATATTCTTCTACAGGCGCAGTATCATAGCAGTTATATTCTTATACAGGGGCAGTATTATAGCAGTTATATTCTTGTACATAGGGGGCAGTATTATAGCAGTTATATTCTTATACAGGGGCAGTATTATAGCAGTTATATTCTTATACAGGGGCAGTATTATAGTAGTTATATTCTTATACAGGAGCAGTATTATAGTAGTTATATTCTTATACAGGGGCAGTATTATAGTAGTTATATTCTTGTACATAGGAGCTGTATTATAGTAGTTGTATTCTTGTACATAGGGAGCAGTATTATAGTAGTTACATTCTTGTACATAGGGGGCTGTATTATAGTAGTTATATTCCTGTACATAGGGGGCTGTATTATAGTAGTTATATTCCTGTACATAGGGGGCAGTATTATAGTAGTTATATTCTTGTACATAGGGAGCAGTATTATAGTAGTTGTATTCTTGTACATAGGGGGCAGTATTATAGTAGTTATATTCTTGTACATAGGGAGCAGTATTATAGTAGTTATATTCTTGTACATAGGGGGCAGTATTATAGTAATTATATTCTTGTACATAGGGGGCTGTATTATAGTAGTTGTATTCTTGTACATAGGGAGCAGTATTATGGTAGTTATATTCTTGTACATAGGGGGCGGTATTATAGTATTTGTATTCTTGTACATAGGAGCAGTATTATAGTAGTTGTATTCTTGTAGATAGGGAGCTGTATTATAGTAGTTATATTCTTGTACATAGGGGGCTGTATTATAGTAGTTATATTCTTGTACATAGGAGCCGTATTATAGTAGTTGTATTCTTGTACATAGGGGGCTGTATTATAGTATTTGTATTCTTGTACAGGGGCAGTATCATAGCAGTTATATTCTTCTACAGGCGCAGTATCATAGCAGTTATATTCTTATACAGGGGCAGTATTATAGCAGTTATATTCTTCTACAGGCGCAGTATCATAGCAGTTATATTCTTATACAGGGGCAGTATTATAGCAGTTATATTCTTGTACATAGGGGGCAGTATTATAGCAGTTATATTCTTATACAGGGGCAGTATTATAGCAGTTATATTCTTATACAGGGGCAGTATTATAGTAGTTATATTCTTATACAGGAGCAGTATTATAGTAGTTATATTCTTATACAGGGGCAGTATCATAGCAGTTATATTCTTATACAGGGGCAGTATCATAGCAGTTATATTCTTATACAGGGGCAGTATCATAGCAGTTATATTCTTCTACAGGCGCAGTATCATAGCAGTTATATTCTTATACAGGGGCAGTATTATAGCAGTTATATTCTTCTACAGGCGCAGTATCATAGCAGTTATATTCTTATACAGGGGCAGTATTATAGCAGTTATATTCTTGTACATAGGGGGCAGTATTATAGCAGTTATATTCTTATACAGGGGCAGTATTATAGCAGTTATATTCTTATACAGGGGCAGTATTATAGTAGTTATATTCTTATACAGGAGCAGTATTATAGTAGTTATATTCTTATACAGGGGCAGTATTATAGTAGTTATATTCTTGTACATAGGAGCTGTATTATAGTAGTTGTATTCTTGTACATAGGGAGCAGTATTATAGTAGTTACATTCTTGTACATAGGGGGCTGTATTATAGTAGTTATATTCCTGTACATAGGGGGCTGTATTATAGTAGTTATATTCCTGTACATAGGGGGCAGTATTATAGTAGTTATATTCTTGTACATAGGGAGCAGTATTATAGTAGTTGTATTCTTGTACATAGGGGGCAGTATTATAGTAGTTATATTCTTGTACATAGGGAGCAGTATTATAGTAGTTATATTCTTGTACATAGGGGGCAGTATTATAGTAATTATATTCTTGTACATAGGGGGCTGTATTATAGTAGTTGTATTCTTGTACATAGGGAGCAGTGTTATGGTAGTTATATTCTTGTACATAGGGGGCGGTATTATAGTATTTGTATTCTTGTACATAGGAGCAGTATTATAGTAGTTGTATTCTTGTAGATAGGGAGCTGTATTATAGTAGTTATATTCTTGTACATAGGGGGCTGTATTATAGTAGTTATATTCTTGTACATAGGAGCCGTATTATAGTAGTTGTATTCTTGTACATAGGGGGCTGTATTATAGTATTTGTATTCTTGTACATAGGAGCAGTATTATAGTAGTTGTATTCTTGTAGATAGGGAGCAGTATTATAGTAGTTATATTCTTGTACATAGGGGGCTGTATTATAGTAGTTGTATTCTTGTACATAGGGGGCAGTATTATGGTAGTTATATTCTTGTACATAGGGGGCTGTATTATAGTAGTTATATTCTTGTACATAGGAGCCGTATTATAGTAGTTGTATTCTTGTACATAGGCGGCAGTATTATAGTAGTTATATTCTTGTACATAGGGGGCTGTATTATAGTAGTTATATTCTTGTACATAGGGGGCTGTATTATAATAGTTATATTCTTGTACATAGGGGGCTGTATTATAGTAGTTGTCTTCTTTTACATATGAATTTTCTACTGTTGGGCAAATTGTATGAAATTCTGATAAACCCTTTTAATATGTCAGTAGAAGATGCTCGAAAACGTCTCTGATGAGGGGGATCCTGACCCTCCCGTGTCCACAAAGAGATGGGGCACTACAGGTGACAGCAGTGGAAGGAGAAAGAAGACCAAAAAGTCTAAGTGATCAGGATGCGGCTGAGAATAAACTCCATTAATGTGAACAGTGTGAGGACTGTGAGCCGGCGGCAGGCGATTTACCAGCGTTTGTCTGATGAGAGATCTGACATCTTCTTCTTGCAGGAGACGTATTTGAAGAGCAATGCTCATGTGTATGCAGCCAAGAGAGACTGGAGACTTGGGCCGTCATACTGGTCCTTCGGTCTGGAGAGAAATGACGGTGTGGGGGTCCTCTTTAATACCATGAATGTCCAGGTGGACAGAGTCCTGGAGATCTGTCCGGGCCGCTGTCTGATGCTGGACTTTACATTGGACTCCATCCATTATAGAGCGATAAACATTTATGCTCCGCAGACCAGGAAAGAGCGGAGGGAACTATTTGACCACATGAAACCATATTGCTTTACATCTAAAGTATTTATATTGTGTGGGGACTTTAATAATGTGTCCTGTAATGTGGACAGATCCAGCAGTCATAAGCAACTGAGATATGATGAGACGTTCCTTAATAATATAGTCCAGCAGGCCCACCTAGTAGACCCCTATGGGTCTCATCATACCAGTAAGACGTACAGTTACCATAAGGGTGGTAATGCCAGTAGGATAGACCGGGTGTATATAAAGAGGGAGGTGAGATGCTCTCAGTACAGGATCAGCCCCCTGGAGTATTCGGACCATTGTATGGTGAGTGTGACGCTGGATCTGGCCCAAGCTGTGGTCTGTGGAAAGGGGTACTGGAAGGTGAACAGCTCTGTGGTCCAAGATCCTCGGTTCAGAGAGGCCTTCACCACATTCTATAATGAACGTAGGACCACCCAATGTATGTGTGATGACACAGCTGAGTGGTGGGAGATCATGAAGAGTGACATCAAGCAGTTTATTATACGAGCAGCCAGGAGACGTAGTAATATGGATTATATGAGATACACAGCCCTGAGACTGCACCTCAGCCGGCTATACAGCAGGATGAATGGTGGTGAGGAGGTGGACGGACGGAGCGTCAGCCATATAAAGCAGCGGATGAGGGAGCTGCAGTACGATCGCCTAAAATCTCTCAAGTCGGAGGGACAGTTTGATAGTTGGGGCGTCCATAACCCAGATCCCTTTATTGCCTGTAAGAACAGGGTTAGTAAGAAGCTGATCACTGGCTTGTTAGATGAGAATGGGGTGGAGCAGTCAGAGCCGGAGAAAGTCCACAGGATCATTGGGGATTATTATAGAGATCTGTATAAAGGGGCTCATATTAATAAGGATGACATTAAAGCTTATCTGAAGGGGGTGTCCCTACCAATGTTAGACCTGGTGCAGGCAGATAGTATGGCCGATCCCATAACTGAGGATGAGGTGAAGAGGAGCATTGACTCCTTAAAGGCCAACAAGAGCCCAGGACTGGACGGCCTGACCAGCGAGTTTTACAAAGAGTTCAGGGACTTGTTGGCTCCGGACCTGGTGCAGGTCTATAATGATTGCCTCTCTGCAGGGAAGCTCCTACAGTCCCAGTATAGCTCTGTTCTGGTTCTCTTAGCAAAGAAGGGAAATCTAAAAGATGTAAAGAACTGGCGTCCACTGTCTTTGCTAAACACTGACTATAAAATCCTGGCCAAGATCTTGTATTATCGGCTGAGTGAGGTGGCGGGTGAGCTGATCATCGCCAACCAGACGTGTGGTGTGAAGGGTCGGACGATAGAGGACTCATTGCTGCTGGTGAGAGAAGCTGTGACGTACATTAAGCAGCACAATGTGGGGGCGTATATTGTGGGCTTAGACCAGAGTAAAGCCTTTGATAGAGTCCATCATGACTACCTGTACCAGGTGTTGTTACACTATGGCCTCCCGGTGCGGTTTGTGCAGTGGCTGCAGGTTGTGTATAAGGAGGCTGTAAGCCTGCCGCTGATTAATGGTCACTTGGCTGAGCCCTTCAGGATCATGTCAGGGGTGAGGCAGGGCTGTCCACTCAGCCCATTGTTGTATGTCTTTAGTCTGGATCCTTTCCTCAGAAAAGTGCAGGATCATAGAGGTTTCACAGGGCTGAGGTGTTGCCTGCAGAGTATAGTGGAGGATGTAAAGTTCTGCGCCTATGCGGATGACGTGTCGGTGGTGGTGTCTTCTAGAGAAGACTGTACGGCGCTACAGCAGGAGATGACAGCCTTCTCCAATGTGTCTAACTCCTCTGTGAACATGGAGAAGAGCGAGGCGTTGTGGTTGGGGGGTGACAGTGATGTCTTCTCTGTGCCCTTCAGAACAGTTCAGGATCAGATAAAGGTTTTGGGAGTAGTGTTTGGAGCTGTAGATGATGGGAAGGTGAACTGGGAGGAGAAGCTGGTGGTGTGTGAGCAGAAGGTGCAGAGCTGGAGACACTGGAAGCTGACGTATCTGGAGAAGGTCCGCCTGCTGAAGACCTTCCTGCTCCCGCTCTTCCTCTATATCAGTGTGGTGTTCCCTGTGCCCGATGCGTTACTCCCCAGACTTACCAATGTCTTCTTTCACTTCTTGTGGGGTAACAGAGTGAATGTGGTCAGGAGAAACAATGTCTGTCTCCCCCATAAGGAGGGTGGTCTCTCCATGCCCCGTCCTGAGCTCTTCTTTAATCTCATGTTTCTTATGAAGAATTTCTCTTTTTGTAAGAATTCAGAGAAGACGCCATGGTCTTGTTTGTTTAAGAGCCAGATCCAGCAGTTTGTGTCCGTGTGGTCGGTAGGGGACCCCATCAAGAGAATCTCAGGCCGACTAAAGAATAATGTTTCTTGGTATGGTGTCCATGTAATAAGTAAGGTTATTAGATGGAGGATCCTGTATGAGGACGTCAGGCAGCTCAGTAGGAAGGAGTTGTATAAGAATGTGCTGTCATCTCACTTTAGTGTCCATGTTCAATTGAGGGGCGCCCCAAGTCTAGATGTAAAACAGGCTGCAAAAAACGTACTAGATCCCAGAATTCCCACTCATATGAGAGACGTGGCGTGGCTGGGGCTCCATGGTAAGATGTACGTCAGAGACAACCTAAAGTGCAGGAATGTATCAGACAGATCCTGTCCTAGAGAAGAGTGTCCCCGTATAAAGGAGACTATGGAGCATCTGCTTCTAGAGTGTCCCTTCAGTATGCAGGTATGGGAGTGTGTGTCCTTGTCCCTAAAGTTACCGCACCTGGTGGGACAGTCGTATGGTCAGCTGCTGTACGGAGACTTCCAGCCTGAGCTCAGGGCGTATAACCGAAGCTCACTATATGTAATAAATGTGGTGACCATCTATCATCTGTGGTGTGCACGGTGCTGCCTGCTCATCAATAAGGAGGTCCTGTCCTGTGATAGTGTCAGGTATAAGATCCTGGAAAGTCTCAAGTCAGTGTATAAGAAGGACATAAAGATTAACTCAGGTAATGTGAACTGGAGGAACATTCATGTGGCGGGATTTATCAATGTTATCTAATATTATTGTGTAAGTGATGTAACAACACAGTATTTATTTTCTTTAATATTTATTATTTTGTGATTTTAATGTAATTATTCTGTAATATTTGGTTGTCAGTTTTAAATAAAAAGATCATTATAGTAGTTATATTCTTGTACATAGGGGGCAGTATTATAGTAGTTATATTCTTGTACATAGGGGGCTGTATTATAGTAGTTATATTCTTGTACATAGGGAGCAGTATTATAGTAGTTATATTCTTGTACATAGGGGGCTGTATTATAGTAGTTATATTCTTGTACATAGGAGCCGTATTATAGTAGTTGTATTCTTGTACATAGGGGGCAGTATTATAGTAGTTATATTCTTATACAGGGGCAGTATTATAGTAGTTATATTCTTATACAGGGGCAGTATTATAGTAGTTGTATTCTTGTACATAGGGGGCTGTATTATAGTAGTTATATTCTTGTACATAGGGGGCTGTATTATAGTAGTTATATTCTTGTACATAGGGGGCTGTATTATAGTAGTTGTCTTCTTTTACATATGACTTTTCTACTGTTGGGCAAATTGTATGAAATTCTGATAAACCCTTTTAATGTGGCAGTAGAAGATGTATTTTTGTTCACCATGTATGTGGTTGTATATATTTCCTGAGGTTGGTTGGGGAGGTTTAGTCCATCCCAGAGACGGAAGGAATTAATGTGGGAATATTCAGGGGCGGAACTACCGCCTGTGCAGCCGGTTCATTGAACGGGGGCCCCGAGGGAGAGGGGGCCCCTCCAGCCTCCAGCAGGGCCGCCATCAGGGCATGTCTGCCCTGACTCCAGTGTGGGGCCCAGCCGGTAGGGGCCCCCTTGGAGCCCCGTTGGGGGCCCCCTCTTGTGAGTCTCTCTCCTCATGGGGCCCCCGGCCCCATGCTAAGCGCCGGGTCCGGGACATCTCAGCGCTGCGCTGCGCTCCTGCGGCAGCGCCTTCATGATTCCCCTGATTTCCGGTCATGCGACGGCGCCGTCACATGGCCGGAAGTCAGGAGAACCTAGTGTCAGCGATTTGGACGAGCGCCAGGATTCTGCAGGGATCGCTTGGGGGTAAGTATAACAAGTTTTGTTTTTTTCAAAATACAATTTACTAGGAGTGGGGGGAATGGGAGGTGTGTGTGTGTGTGTGTGTGTGTGTGTGTGTGTGTGTGTGTGTGTGTGTGTGTGTGTGTGTGAGAGATAAGAGATGCACATGGGGGGGGGGAGATGATAAAAGATGCACATGGGGTGGGGGGAGATGATAAAAGATGCACATGGGGTGGGGGGGATGAGAGAGGTGCACATGTGGGGGGAGGGGGATGAGAGAGGTGCACGTGGGGGGGGAGATGATAAAAGATGCACATGGGGTGGGGGGGATGAGAGAGGTGCACATGTGGGGGGGGATAAGAGATGCACATGGGGGGGAGATAAGAGATGCACATGGGGGGAGATAAGAGATGCACATGGGGGGGGAGATAAGAGATGCACATGGGGGGGGATGAGAGAGGTGCACATGTGGGGGGATGAGAGAGGGGCACATGTGGGGGAGGGGGATGAGAGAGGGGCACATGTGGGGGAGGGGGATGAGAGAGGGGCACATGTGGGGGAGGGGGATGAGAGAGGGGCACATGTGGGGGAGGGGGATGAGAGAGGGGCACATGTGGGGGAGGGGGATGAGAGATGTGCACATGGGGGGGTGGTGAGAGCTGCTCATGGGGGGGTGAGAGCTGCACATGGGGGAATTGGGAGAAAATGAGCTGCACATGGGGGAATTAGGAGTAGGGAGAAAATGAGCTGCACATAATGAATGTGGGGTGGGGGAGAGTAAATGATAAATGACGATGGGGTGGGGAGAGCACGGACATGATATAATGAATTGGGGCAGGGGGTGCATGTAAATAATGAATGCGGGGAGCAGGAAGTATAGAGTAGAGGTTCTAATTAAATTATATATTAAGTGCCTATTTACAGTTAATGGGGGCACCGTGGTGGATTACAATTTATATTTGGAATGGTAGGTTGCATAATAACTAACCATATATTGATGGTGGATGCACGTCTGTATTCAGCTGCGTAATGTAGAAGTTGGGGAATGTGCTCTAGATCCGGGTTCCCCAACTCCAGTCCTCAAGGCCCACCAACAGGTCATGTTTTCAGGATTTCCTTAGTATTGCACAGGTGATGTAATTATTGCCTGTGCAGGTGATGTAATTATTACCTGTGCAATACTAAGGAAATCCTGAAAACATGACCTGTTGGTGGGCCTTGAGGACTGGAGTTGGGGAACCCTGCTCTAGATAACTGTGTTATTTTATGCAGAGACGAGTCCTGGCTGGAAGACGTGATGGCGGTCTGTGCTGAATGAAGGAGAAAAGCGTAGCTGAAGGACTTCACCTAGAGACGTCACCAGTGAGTCAGTGCATTACATGTACACTTACACTATATACTATGTACCGGGCTCCTGTGTATAATGTCACTGGTGATCACTGTATTACCTGTACACTATATACAGAGCTCCTGTGTATAATGTCACTGGTGATCACTGTATTACCTGTACACTGACACTATATACAGAGCTCCTGTGTATAATGTCACTGGTGATCACTGTATTACCTGTACACTGACAATATATACAGAGCTCCTGTGTATAATGTCACTGGTGATCCCTGTATTACCTGTACACTATATACAGAGCTCCTGTGTATAATGTCACTGGTGATCCCTGTATTACCTGTACACTATATACAGAGCTCCTGTGTATAATGTCACTGGTGATCACTGTATTACCTGT
Organism: Phyllobates terribilis; assembly: GCF_046119375.1. Lineage (NCBI taxonomy): Eukaryota > Metazoa > Chordata > Amphibia > Anura > Dendrobatidae > Phyllobates > Phyllobates terribilis. Next base: position 583,609 of record NW_027363324.1, read on the forward strand.
ACACTGACACTATATACAGAGCTCCTGTGTATAATGTCACTGGTGATCACTGTATTACCTGTACACTGACAATATATACAGAGCTCCTGTGTATAATGTCACTGGTGATCCATGTATTACCTGTACACTATATACAGAGCTCCTGTGTATAATGTCACTGGTGATCCCTGTATTACCTGTACACTATATACAGAGCTCCTGTGTATAATGTCACTGGTGATCACTGTATTACCTGTACACTGACACTATATACAGAGCTCCTGTGTATAATGTCACTGGTGATCACTAGATTACCTGGACACTTACATTATACATACCATGTATAGAGCTCCCGTGTATAATGACACTTATGGTAATATTAGTAATGTGGTGGTAATATTAGTAATGTGGTGGTAATATGTGGTCTGGTCATGGTGTGGCAGTTTTTCTCCCTTCTGTGTGGTATTATTCGGTCACTATGTTGTGGTAATATGTGGTCTGGTGATGGTGTGGCGGTATTCCCTGTATGTGGTATTATTGGTCATTTAAAAAAAAAATGTATATGACACATTCCCTTAAAGAAAACTAAATAAAAATATATCTAAAAAGAGTATTGGATATTTTAAGAAAATTTTAATAGGTTAGAGTAGGGCCCGGCCAGAAGAGTCTACCTTATCGTAGTGGCAGCTTTAAAAATCTTTTGGCCAAAACAAAAGCTGTTGGCTATGTATGTGGCACCGTCACATGGCCGAACGTCAGGAGAGCCTGGTGGCAGCGACGTGGACGAGCGCCAGGATTCTGCAGGGATCGCATGGGGGTAAGTATAACAAGTTTTATTTTTCTTAAATACAATTAATTAACTAGGAGTGGGGGGGATGAGAGATGCACATGGGGGGGGGATGAGAGATGCACATGGGGGGGGGATGAGAGATGCACATGGGGGGGGGATGAGAGATGCACATGGGGGGGTGAGAGATGCACATGAGGGGGGGTGAGAGATGCACATGAGGGGGGGTGAGAGATGCACATGGGGGGGTGAGAGATGCACATGGGGGGGTGAGAGATGCACATGGGGGGGTGAGAGATGCACATGGGGGGGTGAGAGATGCACATGGGGGGGTGAGAGATGCATCGGGGGGGTGAGCTGCACATGGGGGGGATGAGAGCTGCACATGGGGGGGTTATGTTTACATAACTTTGTTGCCTTATGAAGCGCAGGGGGGGGGGCCCCAAAAATTTCTTGCACAGGGGCCCACTACAGTCTGTGTCCGCCCCTGGAATATTTGGATGTGATAATAGTTTGTAGCTTTTTGTTTTCTTGCCGAGATCCAATTAAAGTTGCATTTACACTGAAACATAATCGCTCCTCTGCTCGTTTTCTGGATTTAGGCCATAATAAAGAGCAAATTAGTCAGAAATGGTTTTAACAATTATTATTTTTTTTATTCAAAATCTGTATTTTACATTTTGTGATCTCTAAATTCTTTATCAATGTGAAATATTTTGTACATTTTTTTTTATATAGAGTCGAGCTAACTAGCTAATACACAAAAATCCTTTTTATTCCCTTTTTTATTTTGGAGAGGACACAAAAAATTGGAGGCAATAACTCTAGTTCTATTTTCTGCAGGTTGACTTTTACGCTGACTTTGTCCTTCTCATAGATAAAGAGAGCCAGGTCTGGCATAGACAAAGGGTCGCTTTTTAAGGGGCTAGAAATTAAATAGGCCTGAAATGGGCCAGAAGTGACCAGAAGGTACAAAGAACTATTTACTACTTGTACTTAGATTCTCTTTCTCATTCTCCCTTACACTTTCAACATGCTTACATATGCTTTTACTGTTTTTGCCCCCCTAATCCTCACTCTCCTTCGCTATCCCCTCACCCCAGCACCCTCTAACCAAATCATCATCTCTCCTTCCCTCCTTCCTCCCCACCTAACTTCATCTACAGACCTGCTCCTCAACCTCAGATCAATCCTCCCAAAACATAAAACAAGCAGGACACTCTCTTTCTCCCACCTGCTCTCCCTCTCTCTGCTTCTCCTCACTGCTGGCGACATATCTCCCAATCCTGGACCCCCACTGCTTGCACCCTCCACCAACTCCCCCACCTGTTGCACCAAACCAACTGCAAACTACCGCAACCCCTCCTACGCAAAACCCCCAGGCCCGATCACTGCCTTTATCGACCAATTCTCCACCTGGCTTCTTTACTTTCTCTCTGATGACATTCCCACAATCATCATGGGCGATTTCAACATCCCCACTGACACTCGCCAGTCAGCAGCATCAAAACTCTTGTCGCTTACTTCATCCTTTGGACTTACTCAGTGGTCCTCCTCAGCCACCCACACAGACGGACACACACTAGACCTCATCTTCACCCGACTCTGCTCCCTATCTAACCTCAAAACCTCCCCCTACCCCTATCTGACCACGATCTACTCACCTTCTCATCCCTGTCCTCCTCACCTGTCACCCATATCCGGCAGTTAGCACACCCCCGCAGAAATCTTGCACATCTAGACACTCAGACACTCTCTGACTCTGTTCTACCACTGACATCCATATCTTTACTCCATGACACAGACAGCGCCACTGCTTTCTACAATGCCACTCTCGCATCAGCTATTGACTCAGTCGCCCCTCTTGTGCATGGCAGAGCACGACGAGCCAACAGGCAACCCTGGCACAACAACCTCACTAAACAGCTTCGACAAGCGTCCAGGGTTGCGGAGCGGCGTTGGAAGAAAACACATACTCAAGAAGCCTTCACTGCATTCAAACAAGCAACGCTCGCATTCAAATCAGCACTCACCTCTGCTAAACAGGTCTACTTCACAACCCTCATATCCTCCCTATCCTACAACCCCAAACAGCTATTCAACACTTTTAACTCTCTCCTCCGCCCTCCACTGCCCCCTCCGACCTCCCTCATCTCCGCCAAGGAGTTTGCCACACACTTCAAAAACAAGATTGACCAAACACGGCAAGTCTTCACTGTCCGACCACCACAACCCCTTTGTTTTCCACACCATTTCCCTAACCCCATAACCTCCCTTCCCAACATCACGGAAAGAGACCTTACTCATCTCCTCTCCAAATCACACCTCACAACATGTGCACTCGACCCCATCCCATCCCACCTCCTCCCCAACCTCACCCCCACACTCGTCCCATCCCTAACCAATCTCTTCAATCTATCACTATCCTCTGGTACTTTCCCTGCAGCCTTCAAACATGCCACAATCACGCCCATCCTCAAAAAGCCATCCCTCAACCCATCCGCCCTGTCCAGCTATCGCCCCATATCGCTGCTCCCATTTGCCTCCAGACTCCTTGAGCAACACGTTCACGCCAAACTTTCCTCCCACTTATCATCTAACTCTCTCTTCGACAACCGACAATCCGGCTTCCGCCCCCACCATTCCACCGAAACTGCCCTTACCAAAATCACCAATGACCTGCTCACAGCCAAAGCTAACAGACAATTCTCTGTACTCCTTCTTCTTGACCTGTCCTCTGCTTTCGATACACCACTGCCTCCTACTACAGATCCTCTCTTCCTTTGGCGTCAAAGACCTTGCCCTATCCTGGATCTCCTCATACCTTTCTAACCGCACATTTAGCGTCTCCCACTCTCACGCTACCTCCTCACCCTGCCCCCTCTCTGTTGGAGTCCCTCAAGGCTCTGTCCAAGGACTCCCTACTCTTCTCAATCTATACCCTTGGCCTGGGACAGCTGATAAAATCCTATGGCTTCCAGTACCATCTGTACGCTGACGACACCCAGATCTACCTCTCTGGCCCAGACGTCACCTCTCTGCTGTCCAGAATCCCAGCATGTCTATCAGCCATATCCTCCTTCTTCTCCCGCTACCTCAAGCTCAATGTGGACAAAACTGAACTCATTATCTTTCCACCATCTTGCATATCCTTCCCACCTGATCATTCTATCACAATAAATGACATCACTCTTTCCGCTGTACCGACATTCCGCTGCCTCGGAGTAACCCTTGACTCTGCCCTGTCCTTCAAACCCCACATCCAAGCTCTCGCCACCACTTGTCGCCTCCAGCTCAAAAATATTTCCAGAATCCGTCCTTTCCTCAACCCTAACTCTACTAAACTGCTTGTGCATGCCCTCATCATCTCCCGCCTCGACTATTGCAACATCCTCCTTTGTGGCCTCCCTGCTAACACTCTCGCACCCCTCCAGTCTATCCTCAACTCTGCTGCACGACTTGTTCATCTCTCGCCTCGCTACTCCTCTGCTAAGCCCCTTTGCAAATTGCTTCACTGGCTCCCATTCCCCCAGCATATCCAGTTCAAACTACTAACACTGACCTACAAAGCCATCCATAACCTCTCTCCTCCGTATATCTCTGAACTAATCTCCCGATATATTCCCTCACGTAACCTCCAGTCCTCCCAAGACCTCCTTCTCTCCTCCACACTTATCCGTTCCTCACGCAATCACCTCCAAGATTCCTCCCGAATATCCCCCATCCTCTGGAATTCTGTGCCTCAACACGTCCGATTATCCTCCACATCCGGATCCTTCAGACGGAACCTGAAAACCCATCTCTTCAAGAAAGCTTACAGCCTGCAATGACCCCGCTGCCTCCTCAACAACACCGGAGCTACTGCAACCCCCAACCTATTGTCTCCTCCCCACTCCTGTAGAATGTAAGCCCGCAAGGGCAGGGTCCTCCTCCCTCTCTACCAGTCTATCATTGTTAGTTTCTTTACTGTAAGTGATATTTTTACTTGGTATGTAACCCCTTATGTACAGCGCCATGGAATCAACGGCGCTATATAAATAAATAATAATAATAGCTGGGAGTTTGCTACAGTTGTATCTGTTCTAAACCATCAGACTGAGCCTCTTCCTTCTGTATTGATATATTGTACCAGGATAAGATCTGTAAGAATGTACCAGTGTGAAAAGTATTTGGTCAGAACGAGTCTTCATTCACTGCCGGAAAGCAGAGATCTAGAAATGTGAAGCATTTGAAACATAGTGTTAGAAAGTTCAGAAAATTCCATTTTGCAATGATTAAAGTTCCGTTGTGAATTTTAGCGTGACTGGACCGTTCTTGCGGAAATGTTTCCTGCCTCCTTCACTTAGATTCAGATCATACAGATAGTCAGACACCGCATTATCTCTGATACTATGGCCGATACAGCGCACATATAGATTATACAATAGAGTCCAAAAGTTTTGCTTTTTTTTTTTTTTTTAATGTGATGACTTCTGTCTGGTTGTTGTGATGCCATTTCCCTGGTGAGGAATTGAAAGTGCATGAAGTTGTCATCATACAAGACCTTAATTGTAACCAAAATGCTTTTGAATATAGGAATGGTCTTTTAATTAAAGAAAACTGACGGCCAAAAGTTTTGCATCTACTATTTATTGATCACAACATAGAGAGTAATTCATTCTTTACAATGCCATAACTTAGTATTTTGTAACATAACCTCTTGCTTTAGTTCCTGCCGCACCGCATTGAAGCCACTCGGGTATTCAAGACATCTTGAGGGATCTTGCTTCGTTCCATTTGCTGACGCCGGCCCTGATTCAATCCCATTTGTGTCAAATTCTGTGCATGTTATCAGGCCAAAATCACCAGGGTATGTGAACTTTTGATCAGGGTCATTTGGATGTTTTTGGTTGCCATTAAGATTTAAAAAGAGAAAACACAGTAGTTTGACAATAAATGGCTTCACCCAACCAATAACCATGAGTGGAGAAAAAGTTTTTTTGTTCTCATTCATATTCTCTGAAACAAGACCAAGAAAGGAAAAATTCTGCCGGGGTATGTAAACTTTTGAGCACAACTGTATCCTTGTTCATGGTAGCATTCATATTTCCATCAATTCTATGCCAATGGCCGATGCAGAAAAGCAGCCCAAAACCATGAGATTGCCACCACCATGTTTCACTGTAGGCGTTTGGTACCTTACATCATTACGCTTTCCAATTCTGCAGTATATACATTGCTGCCATCACTACCAAACAGATTGAACTTGGATTCATCCGACCCCAACACCTTAGACCAATCTGTCTCTTTCCGTTGTCTGTGTTCTTTGGCAAACACAAGTCGGACCTTCCGGTTCTTTGCAGAGATGAAAGGCTTCTTGACTGGAACTCGTGCATTCAGCCCTACTGCTTAGTCGTCGCGACTCACTTTGACCCCATATTCTTTGTTCATTTTGTGGACATCAGATACTGACTTTTTCTTTATAATGTGATCAACTCTGGAGGAAGTTCTCCTTGGTCGTCCACTTCTAGGTTTGTCGGCTGTTCCAGAACCTTCTTTTTCTTTCTTTAATATACCTGACACTTGACTCTGAGAACAGGTGAATTCCATAGCTGCCTCTTTATGGCTTTTCCCTGACTTCACTCCCAGAATAATAAGCTTCCTGACATCTGGTGATAAATTTGGCTTTGTCTCTGCCATGTTTTTAACCTAAAAACGCAAAAAAAAAAAATTTAGGCAAAATTCGACTGCCCATAACAAAATATGCAAAACATTTGTTCCAGCAAATGTTGAAAACTAACACATAAAGGGATAAAACAATGTCCAACACAATTTGTGTCCTGATAGCTGACAATCATTTGCTTCCAGTTAACTAAAATCACCAGAAAAATGGCCTCACAACAACCAAACAGAAGCAATCACAATTTAAAAAAAAAATGCAAAACTTTTGGTGGCTACTGTATTCATACAGTCAGGTTTAGCTGAGCTGCCTTTATCATTTGGCACACAGTACAGTATCACAACATTTAATGTGGCTGCAGGGAAACTAGGCTGTACTTTTGGAGATGCATATAAAAATATTTTTGGTTTTGTCACTCGGCCTCAAAAAATTTAGTTACATATCTGGTAAAAACCCCTGAGCCCTCCTGAACCCTGCTGCTTTTCTGCCGTTTTGCACTGCGTCGCTCCATTGCAGAGATACTGCACTCCGAAAGCAACAAATGTGAGTATGTGAAATCTCTGCTTTGCAGTACAACTTTGCATTTTTTTAGTCTTATTTTGGAGTGCGCACTTTCACCCCTCCCTCCAAGACGCTGCCAATGATCACATGCTCGACTACTAGATCTTCTCCTGATCTGTGGAAGCAGAGAAGAAACAGCCCGTTGCACTACAAGCAGAGATTTCACATGCAGCGCTCCAAAAAACGCAAATGTGAATATCTCTGCAATGGAGCGACGCAGCAAAAAACGGAAAAGAGCTGCAGAATCGGGGGAGCTCAGGGACTTTTACAAGGTATTTAAGGAATCACCCTGTAAGAATTTAATTTTATCGTTCTGGGTCCAATTACTGGAAAGTGGATTGTATTATGTGTTGTGCACAGATATTACTCAGTATTGCAGGGTCTGATTACTGCACACTGGGGTCAGGTGGCTTTAGTGGTCCTATCACTGTCTTATTACAGTTTTTGTGGAGCATTATATGGCGGCACATGCAGTTTGGTACATGTGATGGGTCTCCTAACCATTTTCCTTCTGTATTTTTTTATAGAGAAGGACGGGAAGGCTTTCCATCCAACCTACGAGGAGAAGCTGAGGCTGGTGGCTCTGCACAAACAAGTCCTCCTGGGACCGTACAACCCCGACACGTGCCCCGAAGTCGGCTTCTTCGATGTCCTGGGCAACGATAGGAGGTAACGAACGTCGTGTGCTTTGTTTGTGTATCACATTCCTATAAAAAAAGTAGCCACTTTGTAAATAGCCTAACACTTTCTTATCGTTTTGTATACACAGCACTGATGCAGATCTGTGTGTCTCCATGGTTAGACTACACTACATATGTAGTCTGATCCTGCCATTGTATATTTTTCACCACTAAAGTAGCAGTCAGGGACTGCAGGGTGAACCTCATTACCATGAGCATTTATGGGAGCTGTGTACGCAAAACGGCAACAGATTTTCCATCATGGGCATGCATCGATCTGATGTGTCCAAAAAAAAAAATAGGAATTGAAATGCAAAGTTTAATAGGAAACTGCAGACTGTTTCTTGCATAAAACTGAACGACGACGCGTTTCTAACCTCTTCATAGAAGCCTTTGCTCCCTCTGAGCGTCGTTCACACACTGTCGTCTTTCTCACAGGAAAGAATGGACGGCCCTGGGCAACCTAAGCAAGCAGGAAGCCATGACGGAGTTTGTCACCCTCCTGAACAGATGCTGCCACCTCTTCTCCACATACGTCACATCCCATAAAATAGAGAAAGAAGAGCAGGAGAGAAAAAGGTACTAATCCCTCCAATCCGTACATCCGGCATCGGTGCTGCACGGTAACTGCTGGTTTCCTCCCGAAACAGCGCCACACGTGTCCACAGGCTGTGCCTGGTATTGCAGCTCAGTTCTATTAAAGTGAATGGGGCTGAGCAGCAAGGTGACGCACAACCTGCAGACAGGTACCTGAAAACAACTCCAGCACTAATAGTTACTGGAGACGTTCTTAAAGGGACCGCTCTGCAGATTGTGCAGTGAACCCACCCAACTCTACCAGAAGAGGCGCTGGTGATGCTGATAGATAGGAGATGGTTTGCAGCGGTTTTCTATGGATGCCGGACCAGGGTCCTGCAAATCTTTCCGCTCCAGTCTATAGCAGAGGTTAACAGCAGTCGCTATCTCACAAGATAGATGATGATCGACATCTGGGTCACGTTTTTCCACACTTAAAGGGGTTGTCTGTTAGTTTAAAGGAGCTTTCTGTTTCCTGCAGCCAATCACTGGCAAGTACAGCATGAGACCGTAGAAACCAGTGATCGACTGCAGCAGTCACATGGATTATATACAACATCATCGCTGCAGGAAAAAAAGTGATGGCCGCCAGAGTGTGAGCACGGGAGAAGTGAAGGAGTCATCAGGCGAGAAATATTTGTTTTTTATGGGTCAATTTTGTAAAATTTCCAACTGCCTTAAGTGGTATCAAATCCCTATCATATCACTAACTTAAAGCCGCAGGAGTTCTTAAACTTTGACTAAGTTCAATACATAGAATCCAACCTGCAGTGTAAAGCATGGGGGACAAAACAGCAGTATGAGACTGATAGGACATGAGGCATCTTTCAGGTTACCTTCTACTCCAGTACAAATTGCAGTATACAGTGGTGGCCAAAAGTATTGGCACCCCTGCAATTCTGTCAGAGTGCCATGGGCTTTAAACTTCTTGATGACACTGCGCACGGAAGACACAGGAACATTCAGGTCTTTGGAGATGGACTTGTAGCCTTGAGATTGCTCATGCTTCCTCACAACTTGGTTTCTCAAGTCCTCAGACAGTTCTTTGGTCTTCTTTCTTTTCTCCATGCTCAATGTGGTACACACAAGGACACAGGACAGAGGTTGAGTCAACTTTAATCCATGTTAACTGGCTGCAAGTGTGATTTAGTTATTGCCAACACCTGTTAGGTGCCACAGGTAAGTTACAGGTGCTGTTAATTACACGTATTAGAGAAGCATCACATGATTTTTCAAACAGTGCCAATACTTTTGTCCACCCCCTTTTTTAGGTTGGGTGTGGAATTGTATCCAATTTGGCTTTAGGACAATTCTTTTTGTGTTTTTTCATTGAAGACAAATTAAATGAAGATAATAATACCAAAGAATTTGTGATTGCAATCATTTTCAGGAAGAAACGGAGTATTATCTGACAGAATTGCAGGGGTGCCAATACTTTTGGCCACCACTGTAGCTGGAGTCGGTGATTATGGATTTACGGAGCAGTCGGTATGTAAGACCGGAGGGATCATGGACCGGACTTCTGCTTTAAGTCCCAGGAAGTGAGAACGGTCGACGCTGCTACAAAAATCATGTCCGACATAGTTCAGTGTAAAGCGTCATCTGCTGACTTTACTGGAGAGAAGAGAAGGAGCGGAGATGGCGGGAAGAGGAGGAGCGGCAGCGGCTGCTGCGAGAGGAGGAGAAGTGGAGGAAAGAAGAGGAGCAGAGGCTGCGGAGAGAGGAGGAAGAGAGGATGCGAGCGGAGGATGAACGGTGTAGAATGGAACAGCAGAAGTAAGTACTCCCATCGGAAGTCACTCATCTTTCTTAAAGGATATTTTTGGGTGGGTCACTCATTCAGGACCCTCGTAGTATGAGCCATAGTGCAAGGAGCAGTCTGTTGTATGCAATGCTGGTGACCGGTTGGAGGGTACATGCGCTGGGGTCACCAACAATGGGGTCCACGGAGCCCTGTCACATTCATTTTAATGGAAAATTACTAAAGCTCTGCCGGCCACAGGCAATGGCGGGTGCAGCAGTCATTAGGGCAGGACCGTGCATTTGTGTTTCAAATCTTAATTCTATTTTTTTTTTGCAGGCAGCAGATCATGGCCGCCCTGAACTCGCAGACAGCGGTGCAGTTTCAGCAGTACGCAGCGCAGCAGTACCCGGGGAACTTCGAGCAACAGCAGCTCCTGATCCGGCAGCTGCAGGAACAGCACTACCAGCAGTACATGCAGCAGCTGTACCAAGTGCAGCTCGCTCAGCAACAGGTAGACGCAGCGCACAGACCCCCGAGCCTCGCTGCTCTGAGCTGCATTTACCTGTCGGACCATGTTCCCACGTAGCATAAATGCTGCAGGGTTTGGTTTTTTTTGCAGAAAATCCCCTGTGTTTAAAACGGTGTTTCCCAAACTCCAGTCCTCACGGCCCCCATAGGTCATGTTTTCAGGATTTCCTTAGTATTTCCATCACCTGTGTAATACTATCAAGGCATCAGGAATTCTCTCACCTGTGTAATACGAAGGAGATCCTGAAACATGACCTGTGGGGGCCGTGAGGACTGGAGTTTTGGAAACACTGGTTTAAAAGTTTGAGCAAACTTCTTGTGCTTCCCGGAAAACTCCTGACCGCTGTGCATCTAAAGACGTTGCTGAAATTTGTGTTTTTTTGGTTTGTTTATTTTTTCCTGTGCAGTCGAAAAAATGCATGAAAAAATGCCCTCGCTTCTTGTACAGAATTAATAAAACCTTCAGATCTTCAACAATAAATGGGGTAAAAACAGCTGTAAAAATACAATAATCAGAGTAGATTGCTATTGCGGGTTTTGATGTAGAAAATAAACCCTGCACTTTACGCTCCCTGGAACCTGAACTAATTAACTAATTGTTTTTAGTAAGAAAAAAATTGCGCGGCTGAGTTTTGCTCTTGATGATGGCGGTGCGCTGAGTAGCTGGTTGATTAGATGCAGCGTTTATAAGTGGAAGACAGTGGGATTTGTGTGCAGCGTCTATTGGAGCCTGTGGTTGTCTGAAACGCTGCCTCATTAGAAGTTAAGCTTCTTTGTTCTTCCCCTCATGCTTTACACTGCAGTTTTGCTTCGCAGCATACAAGAAATGAAGAATGCTCATAAATGACGTGGTGTTACCCTCTCCTTACCCTCTCGGCCTTACAGAAACAGCAGGAGGCACTTTCGGCAGGAACCAGCTCCCCTGTCAGTTCTCCATCCAAGATGAACATGGGAAGCATCACCGGCTCCGGAGAAGCCCCCTCGGTCAACGGACAAACCCACCCACAAATAGACAATGCTGAGACAGAACTGGAGGCCGACCCCGCTGGAAGACCTGCTGGAGAACGGGCCTAAAGGTGCGTCCTATTGACCTCAGTGGGGTTGGGGTATGTTGGGTGGACAATCAGACGATACCTGGACATTGGCTAATGGTTTATGTTTGCTCATTATTTTTCCACTTCCTTCTCTCTACAGAGTCCACGCCGGTCATTGCTGCCCCATCCACGTGGACAAGACCCCAAATTAAAGACTTCAAAGAGAAGATCCGGCAGGACGCGGACTCAGTCATCACCGTCGGAAGAGGAGAGATGGTCACAGTCCGGGTCCCCACACACGAGGAGGGCTCCTATCTTTTCTGGGAGTTTGCCACAGATAACTTTGACATTGGTTTTGGGGTTTACTTTGAATGGACAGACTCCCCAAACACGGCTGTGAGCGTGCACGTCAGCGAGTCCAGCGAGGACGAGGACGAAGGTACTTTGTACAATTTTCATACTTCATTCTTGTACAATAAATACTGTAGCAGGTCTTCACTGCGTCTCACCCCCTCTTCCTGAAGTGGTCGGGGGTCTCTCGAGAAGCAGCATCTTACCCCCTCGTTTTAAGGAGGTTGGGGCTCGAGAAGCAGTGTCTTACCCCCTCGTGTTAAGGAGGTTGGGGCCTCTCACCCCCTCTTCTTGAGGAGGTTGGGGCCTCTCGAGAAGCAGCATCTCACCCCCTCGTCTTGAGGAGGTCAGGGCCTCTCGAGAAGCAGCGTCTCACCCCCTCGTCTTGAGGAGGTCAGGGCCTCTCGAGAAGCAGCGTCTCACCCCTTGGTCCTGAGGAGGCCCCCTTATCCCCAATCCTGGTACGCATGGCCCCCTCATCCCCAATCCTGGTATGTATGGCACCCCTCATCCCCCAATTCTGGTATGTATGGCACCCCTCATCCCCCAATTCTGGTATGTATGGCACCCCTCATCCCCCAATTCTGGTATGTATGGCACCCCTCATCCCCCAATTCTGGTATGTATGGCACCCCTCATCCCCCAGTTCTGGTATGTATGGCACCCCTCATCCCCCAATTCTGGTATGTATGGCACCCCTCATCCCCCAATTCTGGTATGTATGGCACCCCTCATCCCAAAATTCTGGTATGTATGGCACCCCTCATCCCCCAATTCTGGTATGTATGGCACCCCTCATCCCCCAATTCTGGTACGTATGGCACCCCTCATCCCCCAATTCTGATATGCATGCCCCCTCATCCCCAATCCTGGTATGAATGGCAGCCCTCATCCCCCAATCCTGGTATGTATGGCACCCCTCATCCCCAATCCTGGTATGTATGGCACCCCTCATCCCCCAATTCTGGTATGTATGGCACCCCTCATCCCCCAATTCTGGTATGTATGGCACCCCTCATGCCCCAATTCTGGTATGTATGGCACCCCTCATCCCCCAATTCTGGTATGCATGCCCCCTCATCCCCAATCCCCAATAAAGTACACAGCGTTCAAAGCGCTGCCAATAACGCCCATGTGCACATACCCTTATACTCACCTTCCTTCCTCACCTCTGCTCTGCTTCCTTTTCTGCTGCAGCAGCTCATGTCAGCATCTGAGCAGCGCATGACGTCACTGCCATGCGCTCTCAGACGCTGAGCTGCTGGCACATTCACTCCTCTCCACGCCGGTACTATGGGCGTGGAGAAGAGTGAATATGCACTCTCTTTAGTAGCGGGCACTGTCAGCAGGAACTGCGGCTCAACGCTTCTCTGTGCCCGCTACTAAAGAGAATGAATATTCATCCTTCTCCATGGGAGTGGAGAAGAGGGAATATTAATTTCTCTTTAGCAGCGGGCACACGTGGTAGCTGCAGCAGCGGCTACAGCGTGTGCCCCGCTCCTCCACCGTCACAACCTGCCCCACCACTACACACCACCAGAATTTCTATATACTTGAGTATATACCAGAGTATAAGCAGAGAGGGGCTTTATCAGAACAAAAAATGTGCTGAAAAACTCGGCTTATACTCGAGTATATACGGTATATTAAAAATCTGGTGAATTAGATGATGATTGGAAGAGACGAGATCAATCATAAAGTATGCAGCGGATACCACCACTGGCGGCCTCAGTATTCCTGTAGCCAGAAGACCACCACCAGGAGGAGTTAACAGAGCGGCCGGTCATACATGCACCCTGCCTCTGCCAGGAGGAGTTAACAGAGGGGCCGGTCACATATGCCCCCTGCCTAAGTCAGGAGGAGTTAACAGAGCGGCCGGTCATACATGCACCCTGCCTCTGCCAGGAGGAGTTAACAGAGGGGCCGGTCACATATGCCCCCAGCCTAAGTCAGGAGGAGTTAACAGAGCAGTCAGCCACACATGCACCCTGCCTCCGCCAGGAGGAGTTAACAGAGGGGCCAGTCGCACATGCCCTTTGCCCTTCAATGGCTGCAAGACCACCGTCAGGAGGAGCATACTGGTCACACATGCACTCCGACACTACATACCAAGTCCACGGCACGGACGAAGATCGCCGATCCATAGATTCAGAAAGGAGCAGCAGGGTGCACTCGTGATCGTTCAGCTCCTCCTGGCGGTGGGGAAAACATAAGAATGGATCCTGCACCGAGACGGACTTACCCATACCAGACATACTCACTGGGCCAGAGTTTGTGCTGGGCTCTGCAGATGCAGCTTTAGGGGCAGACACATCCATCTTTAGAACCTCAGTCCTTCCTTATGGTGTCTTCCATCAGGGTCCTTTTATACAGGAACTGAGATCCAGCGCTGTCCTCATCCAATAGGATGAGGCCCCCCCCTCTCCTGATATCAGGTCCACCAATCCTGATTATTGCACTTTTTTAATTGAAATTTCAAATTTCCAAAATGGCAGTGCATTCCACCCTGGAACGCAACCAGAAGTGACGACGCGGCCATTGAATGGACCGGCGCGCGTCACTTCCTATGAGCTCTCCATGCGGCCAGCTACACACCGGAGGAGAGCGTTGCGCTCAGGGAGAGGGGGAGACATCGCAACTGGCTGGGGAGCTACAGGAGGCCCCCAGCCAATATCTTCTCACCATCCAGCATTGAATGAGCTCTGGAGGAAGGTGCTGTCCCGCCGGGAGGAAAGAGCAGCGGACATGGAAGGAAGGCACAGGGCGATCGATCCACGGCTACCCGGCTGAAAGGTACTGATTTTTGGGGAAGTAGATTGCCGGCCACAGCCGCACCAGAAGGAAACCTCTTCATCCCTTAGGGACAAGAAAAACACTGAGGTTAGAGGGAAGGGAAGGGCTATTTAACCTCTTGGTTCCTGTCCCTAATTAGGATGGGGAGGCAACCTCCTGTTGGTGCTGTCCTGGAGGGGATTAGAGAAAGCAGCATGTGAGTGCAGCCTAAGGCTATGTTCACACATTGTGTTTTTATGCAAATTAAAAGCTGCTTTTTACAATGTCGGCAAAAGCTAGGAGATTTCAGAAATCTCAGGTTCACGCTTATTTTTTGTTTTACTCTTCCTGACTGAATTGGAAAACTGATGCATGTTAATTCTTTCACTCATAGAAAGTTACAAGTAAGTGCAAAAAAGCAGCAGAAATGCAGCAGAAAACGTTGCCAACAGTTCTTGCAGCGCTTTTAGTGAAAAAAAAAACAAAAAACAAAAAAACACAGGTATGGCTGGACGTGAAACCCATTTATTTCTGTGATTTTCCCGCATTTAAACCTAAATGTCTTGGTTTCCTCACCCGAGATGGCAGATAGGATTAGTACATTTTAATTAAATTAGTGATATGTGTAAAAGGAAACAATACCTGATATCTCAATGCACCGCCAAGTCTTGGGTAAACTAGGACTGACCAATTCCCCTAGCTGTTTTTACACTTCCAATTGTGTATTTTTTCATGAATAGTCACTAGTTTTTCAGACATAAAAATCTTTTTCCACTAAATAATTGTATCAAATTGCCCCTTTTCCCCAAAATGTTTTCTGGTGTCACATCCGTCTGTTGTTGGTGGCCTAACACCTTGCATTGCTCATGCTTGTATGGTGGAAGCAAAGCTGAACTTTGGGATCCTGAAGAACGCAGCAAAAAGACGCAATAAAAAACTGTTTTTTGTCTGCAGCTTTTTTACTATCAAGACATCAAGTTTTGGCTGCAGAAAAAAACAGCAGCAAAAACGCAACGTGTGAACATACTGTAAAAACATGACGCCTTTAACAAGTTCAATTGCAAACCTTTCTGGTAAAACTACATGTAACATGGGTCATATTGTGCACTTACTCTTTACAGCAAGTGCCATAAACCACCAATACCCCCCTATTGCAATCTCTATATACGTCGGTGGAGATTTGGCTACACACAGACGCACCTCCTCATTCCAATATATGGAGAATGCGGCTGAAAATGTGTGAACAAGGGTTAGAAAATAACTGCATGTAGCTGTAGAGTCACCATCAATCTTACTGGGGAGCCCTTAGCAGCTGGGCCTGGAGCTGTGAGGTCATCATCTACATGGCGGTGATGTCACGATCTACATGGAACTCTGGTGTCATCATCGGCTCTATGACATCACAATGGGAGTAAAGTGTATAGAATGCCTGAGCGCAGAGCCGGGGCTGTCTTTTGTGTGACTCTTTATTGGATACACAAAGCTAAAGGAATAAAAGGAGAAAGAAGGAGAAAGAAAGCGACGTCATCATGAGGATTCATGGACGTCCCCGTTATGGCCAGCGGCTGCTGGTCAAGGCTCTCTCTTCCTGCAAGTCAATTGGCTTTAGCCTTCTGACCCGATTCAGGAAATCCCATCGCAATTGGAGAACACTGCTGAAGGATTCCTTCCTGGCCACGAAATCTGCCACCATTACAGCAGTCAGGCGCTTCAGGTCAGTTGCTATAACCAGACGTAAAGACCAAGTCATCAGCCAAGACAGCGGTGAGAAGAGCCCAACCTACATAGTAGGTGATACTGAATCCACTGCCAGCATTGCAGAAAGTGGAGAGGATCTTGCCGATCCAGAATGTGCACAAGGTGCACACGAGGGGCTGCTACAAACAAGACCCCGGGACAATCTAAAAAGAAAAGCACCAACCTCCGAGGACAGTCAGCCCAAGATGCTGCCACCGGCCAAGAGAGCTGCTACAGAAAACTTTTCTGATCTACTGAGAGAGGTAACCCCGGAGATGGAGACCCCACAAGTGGAGATGCCCGATATCGGGAAACAGGAGGACATCCTGTCTCCAGAGCAGTTAACCATCCTGCTGAGCAAAGGGGAGGAAGGCTTCCTGGATGATGAGATCGTCATGATGGCCCAGGACCTACTGCAGAGTCAGTTTGAGGGTTTTGATGGCCTGCAGCTCCCCTGCGCTCTTCTAGTGCCAGGGTACAGTGTACTGAAGAATGCTGTACAAATCCACTATGATGAGGAGAGGGTGCACTGGCTGACCACCTGCTACAAAAATGGCCAAATCTTTGTGGCCGACAGCATCAACTCCGGAAATCTGACTCCGTCCATCTGTGAGCAGATTATCAACCTGTACAGTGAAGTGGTCGAAGAGCCCCTGAAACATCTGACATTTATCGATGTGGATCAGCAGAGGAACAGCTATGACTGTGGCTTATTCGCCATAGCGTTTGCCTACGAGCTTATAGCAGATGGCGGTGAACCCAGAGCAGAGTTCCGGCATCGGTTGATGAGGACTCATCTGATATCCTGCCTGCAGACCGGCAGGATCAGCGCATTTCCCAAAAAGGTCAGGAAGTGACTCCATGCCTATAAACGGCATGTAGAGTCAATGACTGTCCACAAGATCGCCCTGACCTTCAACCGGACACGACCCGGGACCACAGACCAGCCCGCACCAGTAAGTAACCATGGACTTTCCATAATACCCTCAATATAGTGAATGTATAAATATGATGGGGGGGGGGGCGCTGCAATTATTGGAGCTGTTTATCAGTAAAGCTTAGCTCCAGCCCCTATAAAGATGTATTAAGAGATTAATTATAGCAGGATTATAAGGGGTTTTCTGTTATTTTGTACACAGAGGTGTGAACCAGAACAAGAATGACCCCCGCAGCTATAACAAGTGTCGGTGTTTCTGTCATCACCATGGACCAAATATAATCCAGGTAAGAGGAGTGTACTGAGCAGCAGTGACCGGGAGTAAATCGTGTGAACGTCTCGGATATTAAATATTCGGCTGCTCCATGATCAGTTCTGTTCCCTCTTTCTACAGATCACTGTAAGCGAGCTGGGGTCCCACTAAGAAGACGGGGTACAGCTGGAGGTGACGGCTATAAGAAGTCAATGATGTGGCGGCCGCCATGTCAGGAGCAGAGGAGCCGCACTTCAGGACGAGGCAGATTCCGGGCTCGGTCTCTGTTCTCATTACTTTCTGCAGTCAGATGTAATCACTGAATAAGTGAATTTTCTGCTGCATCAACCCCGATCTACAACACAAGCTGCCATCATCCAGCACCGCCCAAGGGAAGGGCAGGCCCTCAGACATGGTTCCCTAGAGGTTTCCTCCACCGGGGGTTTTTCCTCTCCTGAGTTCTGACGGACGACTCTCCGTGAGCCCATCATCATCAGGGCCACATGACTATTGCCCCACACGACTGGTGGGAAATTCTACATTTGATATCTTGTATGAAGCCAATAAAAAATTCAATTAATATCTAGCAGCCGTGTATCTGAATTTATTATGTTTCGTCTACTATGTATAGTACAGAATTTGGTGAACTCCAGGGGGAATATACAGGGGTGCAGTATTGCAATAGTGTTATAATACTCGCATTTACAGGTGCTTCTCACACAATTAGAATATCATCAAAAAGTTAATTTATTTCAATTCTTCAATACAAAAAGTGAAACTCATATTATATAGAGTCATTACAGAGTGATCTATTTCAAGCGTTTATTCCTGTTAATGTTGATGATTATGGGTTACATCCAATGAAAACACAAAAATCATTATCTCAGTAAATTAGAATAATTAACAAAAAACACCTGCAAAGGCTTCCGAAGCATTTAAAAAGGCACCTTAGTCTGTTTCAGTAGGCTCCAGAATCATAGGGAAGACTGCTGACTTGACAGATGTCCAGAAGGCAGTCATCTGAGCCTAAACCACATTTAGCGTCCACATGTTTGGCCTTTCTGTAGTGATGACAGCCGGCCTAAATTACAGGTGTGTGTCTCCAGAAGCATGGGCTGGACACAATGTACTGGTCACTACAATGTATTGGGGGCTACAGCGTACTGAGGACTACAACGTACTGGTCACTACAATGCAGATTTGCAATTTTCACTCAGCAACATCCACTGCTGCTTGTATCTGGAAAACGCACTACACTTGCAGATAAATTCCCAAAGGGGTATAATTTCTAAAATGGTGTCACTTCTGAGGGGGTTTCCACTGTTTAGGCACATCAGGGGCTCTCCAAACCCAACATGGCGTCGGCTAATGATCCAGCTAATTTTGCATTTAAAAAGTCAAATGGCACTCCTTTTCTACCGAGCCTTGCCGTGCGCCCAAACAGTAGTTTTCATCCACATATGGGGTATTGGCGTACTCAGGAGAAATTGCACAATACATTTTACAGTGCATTTTCTCCTGTTACCATTGTGAAAATGCAAAATTTGGGGCTAAATGAACATTTTTGTGGGAAAAATGTAACTTTTTATTTTCACGGCTCTACATTATAAGCTTCTGTGAAGCACCTGGGAGCACAAGGTGCACCCCGCACAGCTAACATTCCTTGGGGGATCTAGTTTCCAAAACGGCGTCACTTGTGGAAGGTTTCCACTGTTTACGCACATCGGGGATCTCCAAAAGCGACATGGCGGCAGCTCTCGATTCCAGCCATTTTTGTGTTTGAAAAGTCAAACTGTGCTCCTTCCCTTCCGAGCCCTGCCGTGCGCCCAAACAGTGGTTTTCTTCCACAAATGGGGTAGCGGTGTACTGAGGAGAAATTGCGCAACACAATTTAGGGTCCATTTTCTCCTGTAACCCTTGTGAAAATAAAACAAATTGGGGATAAAGTAAAATTTTTGTGAAAAAAAAAAGTAAAATGTTCATTTTTTCCTTCCACGTTCCATTAATTCCTGTGAAGCACCTGAAGGGTTAATAAACTTCTTGAATGTGGTTTTAAGCACCTTGAGGGGTGCAGTTTTTAGAACTATGTCACTTTTGGGCATTTTCTGTCATATAGGCCCCCCAAAGTCACTTCAAATGTGATGTGTTCCCTAAAAAAAATGGTTTTGTAAATTTTGTTGGAAAAATGAGAAATTGCTGGTCAACTTTTAATCCTTATAACTTCCTAACAAAAATAAAATTATGTTTCCAAAATGATGCAGATGTAAAGTAGACATGTGGGAAATGTTATTAACTATTTTGTGTGACATCTCTCTGATTTAAGGTCATAAGAATTAAAACTTTGAAAATTGCTAAATTTTCACCAAATTTCCGTTTTTTTCACAAATAAATGCAAGTCATATTGAACAACTTTTATCACCATCATGAAGTACAATATGTCAGGAAAAAACAGTCTCAGAATCAGGGGGATCCGTGGAAGCGTTCCAGAGTTATTACCTCAGAGGGACACTGGGCAGAAGGGTAAAATTTGGCCGGGTCATGAAGGTGAAAACAGGTTTGGAGGGTGAAGGCGTTAGCACTTCTCTTTCTGAAAGCATTCTTTACTCTACAGCATTTTTTCCAACTAAAACTTTTGCCCTGTGCCGTAGAGAAAAATATCTTTATTTATATACACAAACATACATATTGAGGCAACTAAAGATGGCACCCCACCACCTTACTACTTTAGATCTAACCTATAATATAAGGGACAATAAAAGGGTTGGTCCATCTCAGATATTTAAAGAGATTTCTAGCTTTGGAAAACTCCTGTTCCCCCTCTGCAATTTTTTTTTGTTAAAGAAACTGTGCTGTACTCATCCTCACTGGGTCCGGTACGGAGTCTCCGCTGCGCCTTTTAGGGTGTCATTATCAGTAGTGCTGCCATCACAGCCAGTAGCGGCACAATACGCTCAGGGCCAAGCACTATTGACGTGACGTCAGAGCTGCAGGCCATAACAGACACTTGGAGCAGCGGCGGAGACTCAGTGCTGGACCTGGGGCTGGCCAGTAAAGCGCTTTTTTTTTTTTAAACAAACTGCAGCCAAAAGAAAAGGGAGTTTCCAAAACTGGGAAACCCCTTTAAGGTACAGCCATAGAATATCCCATTGGAAGAACACCTTTTAAAGGGCTTATTCAAAGAACTTCAGCATTGCTTACCAACGCCCTGGAAGTGAGCGGTGCTGCTGACGTTATGACCCGTGTGTTCAGATATTGGGCACATGTCCTATTCTAATGAACCGGACGGGTGCACGATACCTGCCCATCATGCTAGCGTCTCGGTAGGTCTGCGGATCGCAACGTCATCAGCACCGCTAATATCCGATGTGGAAATGAACGGCTCTGGACAAGCCCTTTATGTGAAAGAAGAATACAACTTACCTTTGCCTGTGGGAGAGGTTGGGGTTCTTCTGGCTCAAAAAATAGATTCTCTTTAAAAAACTGTCCGTCCTGCAAGAATGGAGACAGCGGATATAATACAGGACAGGAAAGGTGACTGGTATGATGGAAGGCTCACAGGGGGAAAGTTATAAAGCTGGGGTACACGGGGTAGCGCACCATGCAACAGATTGAACTATCCTTTTAAAGGCAAAGATACAGCCTATTTCCAAGATCCTACCGCAATATGTAGTAGATCTAATAATAGTAATATTCGAAAATACCTCCAATCAGAATACAGTATAGTTCTTCTGATTCACTATGTCACTTACCCTATGTGCAGGGCATTGTAGTAGCTTAGGTATCTATGGTCACGACCACTCATAGCGACAGTTGTTAGTGGTCGTAATCATGGATACCTAAACTACTACAATGCAGTGCACATGGGGTAAGCGACATAGCTAATCAGAAGAACAATACTACAATTTTAATTGGAGGTATTTGCTAATATTATTATTACACCTACTACATAGTGGGATAGGATCTTGGAGATGGGAATACCCCTTTTTTTAGGATACAGTTGATGCTTTACAGTCTTCCTAGGTGTATACTTACTAGTTTTTCAATGGTGGGAAAATAAGTTACCAATCTGTGCAACACAAAAAAAAGCAAAAAAAAAAGCATTGAATCGGTGATTTGCATTTGTATAATAATGTGAGAGCAGAGAGGTGCGGGCACCTGTAGCAGGCGGAGAAGCTTTCCACCGCCCCGTGCAGAGGGTTTCCCTCCAGCCACAGCTCTCTCAGCTCCAGGTTGTGGATCAGATCCAGCTCTTCAACTCTGCAAAGCTAAAAAAGAACATGTTCCCGTCACCAGCTACCACCAGAAAACAGAGAGATTTGTTTGTTTCTCGCCTTCTTCCAAGAGCCACAAACCATTTTATTGTTCCGTCTATATGGCCTGGGTTTTTTTTTCCAGGATGAGTATGGGCTTTCTATTCCTCCATTTTGGGACTTGTAACTTTTTCTGTTGCTGGGGCTGGGTGAGGGTCTTTTTGTATTTTTATTCATACCATTTTGATCGATTGTTTTTTATTCCATTTTTGAGAAGTGCAGCGATCGAAAATTCAATTATTTTGATTTTTTTAAACGGTTTACAATTTGGGTTCTTTATATTTTCATAGGATGGAGTTTTACGGATTCGATATACCAATTTTTCTTTTTATTTATTTTTTTAAATTTCTTTAGTTTTTAATTGGGAAAAGCGAGACAAATGAAAATTATGGGTTTTAGTTTATTTATTCATTTTTAAATACATTTTTACTTATTTTTGCCCTGGACTCTGCGACTGTTTGATCGCTTGTACTATACTGGGAACACAGATGTACAGAGATGGCAGGACGGGGGTCTTCAGGAGGCCACTGACTACCACTGTACCCATCGGTACCCCACGATCGATGGCATATACGGGGTAATCGGAAAAGACGTCACGACAGCATCAGACCCGATCCCTGCGCAAGGAGGCGACGTACCTCGTTATAGGAGAGGTTCAGACTCTGCAGGTGCCGGGTCAGAGAGAAGAGATGAGCAAAACCAGTCAGCTTGGAGAGACGACGACAACTCAGGTCCAAAGACTGAAGCTACAAAAATATATATAGAGAATTTCACAAGCAGCCTATGGACAGGGGGGCGCTGGTTCTTACCCCATGTATCATTAGCCCAAGAGTGACAAAAAAGATTGTGGGGGTCCCAGCGGGGTCCCCAAGGATCTCCAGTGGCATAGCCTAGTGTGGATCTGCTCAGGTCACAGATGGGGCTGTAATTAATAGTATTTATTATTACCTGGGGGTAACACTCCGAGATGATCTGCAGGACGACCTCTGCGGCTGCAGCGTGGGTCAGCGAAAGCACAATGTTGTCAGAAAGCAAATCTAAGGAAAGCAAATAATATTAGTGAGGAAGGGGCACTGCGCAGGCAGAGGAGAGAAGGCGAGGGGGCGCGGGCGGAGGAGAGAAGGCGAGGGGGCGCGGGCAGAGGAGAGAAGGCGGCGGGGCGCCGGCAGAGGAGAGAAGGCGGCGGGGCGCCGGCAGAGGAGAGAAGGCGGCGGGGCGCCGGCAGAGGAGAGAAGGCGGCGGGGCGCCGGCAGAGGAGAGAAGGCGGCGGGGCGCCGGCAGAGGAGAGAAGGCGGCGGGGCGCCGGCAGAGGAGAGAAGGCGGCGGGGCGCCGGCAGAGGAGAGAAGGCGGCGGGGCGCCGGCAGAGGAGAGAAGGCGGCGGGGCGCCGGCAGAGGAGAGAAGGCGGCGGGGCGCCGGCAGAGGAGAGAAGGCGGCGGGGCGCCGGCAGAGGAGAGAAGGCGGCGGGGCGCCGGCAGAGGAGAGAAGGCGGCGGGGCGCCGGCAGAGGAGAAGAGGCGACGGGGCGCCGGCAGAGGAGAGGAGGCGACGGGGCGCGGGCAGAGGAGAGGAGGCGACGGGGCGCGGGCAGAGGAGAGGAGGCGACGGGGCGCGGGCAGAGGAGAGGAGGCGACGGGGCGCGGGCAGAGGAGAGGAGGCGACGGGGCGCCGGCAGAGGAGAGAAGGCGACGGGGCGCCGGCAGAGGAGAGAAGGCGACGGGGCGCCGGCAGAGGAGAGAAGGCGACGGGGCGCCGGCAGAGGAGAGAAGGCGACGGGGCGCCGGCAGAGGAGAGAAGGCGACGGGGCCGTGAGCAAAAGCAAAGCAGGATGCCAATATTTAATTGTATAAGTATACAAAATGCCGTCATATAGTGCCCACACATTACCGCTATACAGTACAATATATAATATAGTGCCGACACATTACCGCTATACAGTACCTACAATACGCATCATATAGCGCCCACACATTACCGCTATACAGTACCTACAACACGCATCATATAGTCCCCACACATTACCGCTATACAGTACCTACAACACGCATCATATAGCGCCCACATATTACCGCTATACAGTACCTACAACATGCATCATATAGCGCCGACACATTACCGCTATACAGTACCTACAACACGCATCATATAGTGCCCACGCATTACCGCTATACAGTGCCTACAGCACGCGTCACACAGGGCCCACGTATTACCGCTATACAGTGCCTACAGCACGCATCACACAGTGCCCACACATTACCGCTATACAGCGCCTACAGCAAGCATCATATAGTGCCCACACATTACCGCTATACAGTACCTACAACATACATCATATAGCGCCCACACATTACCGCTATACAGTACCTACAACATACATCATATAGCGCCCACACATTACCGCTATACAGTGCCCACAACACACATCATATAGTGCCCACACATTACCGCTATACAGTGCCTACAACACGCATCATATAGCGCCCACACAAGTTCTCAGTGTGGATTGTCACAGCTAATTTCACTTAATGGTTTGCAAAGAGTGAAATCTGTGGCCAAATCTGCACTAAAATCTGCAGTTAAGTTTTGCACAGATTTTGGCGCATATTTTCTGTCCCATTTACAGCAGCTTTATGACAGTTATTGCTTCAGTTATAAACTGTGGACACAGCTCAGGTGTGAACAGAGGGCAATGTGATGAGAGCTGATGGGCGGTGATGTCCTTCCTGTCCTGGAGCCAGATATTATCCGCCTCTGATTGGTAGAATTAGAAGCCCCCCTCATTCCTTTCCTCTGCTGAATGCGGCCCTTGTCCCCCTCATTACCGCGCTCGTCCCGTCCCGCTCCTTCGCTTATTGTGCTGATGACTCCCGCGCTCTGGATTTCTGCCAGCACTAATGTTGTATCTCCTCCATCCCCCTCATCTGCAGGTGGAAGACCCCAGCCAGCCCAACGACGAGGGTCTCACAGCCCCCCACACCGCCGTGTGCGCCGGCCACACCGAGATCGTCCAGTTCCTCGTACAGTTCGGAGTGAAGGTAAACGCAGCAGACAGCGCCGGCTGCTGCCCCGAATATCAGCTCGCATTAAAGGGGTCGGCAGAAAACCCCCCATCCCTTGTTAGAGGCCTGAGAGCACTTATTAAGCACTACCCCGCCCCCCCGGCCAGCACGTGACTCAGCCCCCGGCCAGATTGCATCAATGGGAGAAAAAGAAAAAAAATTCTTGGCCCAAGAAATAGAAAAGTTGAGCCCCCGAGGGTCTGGGTGATTTAGGACAGACGGTCTAGTTTCTGAGGGGGTTTTCTGTGGCGGTTTCTGTCGTTTTCTCCGCTTGGTGTCGCTGTCAGGACCCCGCTGCACTGCGCCGCCTCCTGCAACAACGTCCAGGTGTGTAAGTTCCTGGTGGAGTCCGGAGCCGCCGTGTGCGCCATGACCTACAGCGACCGCCAGAGGGCGGCAGACAAGTGCGAGGAGATGGAGGAGGCTACAGCCAGTGCTCCCAGCTCCTGTACGCAGTGGCGTACCGCCAATGGCGGCAGACCACGCGACTGCTATGGGGCCCGTGAGCCGGGGGGTTCCCATAGCAGTCCAGGGGTGGACATACCGCCGCCGGTGCAGCAGCGCCGGGTCTCCACCATGCAGCTGCTCCCTGCACGCGGCGGTCAGGGAGCGATCCCTGCAGCTCCGCTGCTGTCAGGAGGAGAATAGCCGCGGAGCTGGAGGGTTCGTCCTCTGCTTCCTCCCTGACCCAGGCGCGCGCAGCTTGATGACGTCATCATGCAGCGCGCGCCTGGGTCAGGAAGAAAGCTGCCGGCAACCAGGAGGATGCTGCAGGCGAGCGAGCTGAGGTAAGTTGTTGTTTTTTTTTTACTGAAATGCTGGGGAGGGGAGGTGGGGGGAGAGGAATGATGGGGCTGGGGAGAGGAATAATGGGACTGGGGAGAGAAATATTGGGGCTGGGGAGAGGAATAATGGGGTTGATGGGGCTGGGGAGAGGAATAATGGAGTTGATGGGGCTGGGGAGAGGGATGATGGGGCTGATTGGGCTAGGGAGAGGAATGATGGGGATGGTAGGGAAGGGGAGAGCAATGATGGGGGTGCTGGGAGAGAGCAATGATGGAGGTGCTGGGACAGAGTAATGATGGAGGTGCTGGGACAGAGCAATGATGGGGTGCTGGGACAGAGCAATGATGGGGGTGCTGGGACAGAGCAATGATGGGGGTGCTGGGACAGAGCAATGATGGGGGTGCTGGGACAGAGCAATGATGGGGGTGCTGGGACAGAGCAATGATGGGGGTGCTGGGACAGAGCAATGATGGGGGTGCTGGGACAGAGCAATGATGGGGGTGCTGGGACAGAGCAATGATGGGGGCTGGGACAGAGCAATGATGGGGGTGGTGGGACAGAGCAATGATGGGGGTGGTGGGACAGAGCAATGATGCGGGTGCTGAGAGAGAGCAATGATGGGGGTGCTGGGACAGAGCAATGATGGGGGTGGTGGGACAGAGCAATGATGCGGGTGCTGAGAGAGAGCAATGATGGGGGTGCTGGGACAGAGCAATGATGGGGGCTGGGAGAGAGCAATGATGGGGGTGCTGGAAGAGAGGAACGATGAGGGTGCTGGGACAGAGCCATGACGGGGGTGCTGGGACAGAGCCATGAAGGGGGTGCTGAGAGAGAGCAATGACGGGGGTGCTGGGAGAGAGCAATGATGGGGATGCTGGTAGAGCGCAATGATGGGGGTTTCACTTTGCTTGTACTGTAAAGCCTTGTATATTTTCCGTGTGCACATAGCCTTACAGTTAATTGGGGAGAGTCACAGAGACTGAATAATTTATTTTATTGGCCGGTGCAGATTATAGTTAATGGGGGGCACAGTGCTGCTTATCACTTTATATTTTGATTACTAAGTGGCTAATGTATCTGCGCTGTGTGACTTGCAGTGATGATGTTATCTGTAAAATCCCTTAGGCTGCATTCTCACATTTGTGTGAAATGTCCGTGTGCTGCCAGATCTTTTTATCGGATGGTCCACGGACTCGTACAGTTTTATAGATCCATTCACACATCCATGAAAATCACGGATCTGAGAATGAGATCTAAGAGGGCAGAGAATGTCCTGTTCTGATCCGATTTTGAGGATTAGAATAGGACATGCTCAATGCGTCAGTAAAACAGGGCAGCACACCGACACTGCACACAGATGCAGGAATGTAGCCTTATTATGTATAGCGCCTTCCTTAGTTATATAGTTTCCTCTTTTATTATATATAGAGCCGTCCCTTATTATGTACCATCCTCTCTAGCGGCTCACAGTTGGGGGATCATACTGTGTTGGGGTCAGCATACTTTACCCTGGGAGTTGAGGTGGGGTACAGTAGGGTCATTATACTGTGCATGTGGAGGAATTCACCATGGGGGTTTCATACTGTGTTTGGGGGGCCCTTTTTTGGCATCACACTTTATGGGGCAATGAAAGAGAGATCTAGGACGTCAGCAGGAGGAAAATTACTATGTAAAGGATAGAAATTTGTGAGATCTGATCTTTGGTGACCCCGACAATTATTTACATTTTTTTGGGGAGGGTCCCAATTAGAGCTTCTGCTATGGGGCAGTAAGTACAGACAATACACCTGGCCACCTACAAGACATCGTTCACACTTACCTGGCATTTTTTACATTTTCTTAAATGCATATATTTTGATTTTATTAAAAATGGGATTTATTAAATTTTTTGCATCTGACATCTGCGGAATGAGTTAACTGAGAATTCATCAGTGAGCTTGCAGCTTTTTTTTTTAAGCTGTCATTTTACTGAGCCTACATGAAAGCTGAGCAGAACTTTGTGTCAGTGAGAGGAGCTCACTGACAGGTCCTCAGTTGACTCATTCCACAGCCACTTAAAAGGCCTGTAAAAGCCAAACTGTGAAAAAATTTTACTGGAACCAATTTGCAAAAAATATTTGGCTCAAAAATAAATGCATTTAAATACAAAAGAAAGTCCCCAAAGGTGACCATAACATTTAAAGGGGAAATGCCCGCTCAAACCAGATCCCTATGGTTAGAGATTTCCTGGACACAGCCCTGCTCAGAGTGGAAAAACATGGCTGCTCTGGTACAGAAACAGCGCCACATCTGCTCACAGCCGGTATTGCAGGACCCTGAGCTGTAATACCAAATACAACCCATGGGTCAGGGTGGCGCTGTTTTCCGTAACAATTATTTAAATGTTTTTATTCCCTGACGAAGTAAATGGTGAAGAATAAAAACGCAAGGTATATAAGAAAGCGAGTGCAGTTTATTCCGGGCGGGCGGGATGCTGAAGCTTCGATCCCCATGGTGCGAGCCTCCATGTGAGGCCGGTGTGGGGACTCGCCTCCTCTCCTGCCTGGAGGGCGCACATTAGCGGCCGCTGTAGGCGGATTAGGATGAACGCCTGGAATGTGCCGGATTATAGGGCCCCGGCTCTCACCGCTCCGGGCTGAGACAATAATCGTCTGCGCGCTGATTCCATCACTCAGAGGCGAACGCCCAGTAACCCTGTACGGCCGGGTCTGCCAGTCACTATAGCGGCAGGATGGGCCCTGAACACTGTCAGGAGTCAGTCATAGCAGGGGTCCTCCAAGTCACAGCTGCTACCTACAGGGCACCAGGTCCAAGCCCAGAGGCCGGTAACTGACCTCCTCCCAGCGAGTGAGGCCGCACCCAGCGGAGGCCATACAGGAACAGAAGTGAGGCCATTGTAGAGCAAGTGCCCGGAAATGTGGCACCCAGAGAAGTCACCGCATACAAGCGCCCAGAGCTGAGCCCTCATCTAAGCCCAAAACAGGTTTAAGACGAGGAGGGATTAATGCAGGACAAAAACAGCGCAAATAATGATGGCAATACCGCCACTCATACCAGTATCATAGCAGTTATATTCTTATACAGGGGCAGTATATAGCAGTTATATTCTTATACAGGGGCAGTATCATAGCAGTTATATTCTTATACAGGGGCAGTATCATAGCAGTTATATTCTTATACAGGGGCAGTATCATAGCAGTTATATTCTTATACAGGGGCAGTATCATAGCAGTTATATTCTTATACAGGGGCAGTATCATAGCAGTTATATTCTTATACAGGGGCAGTATCATAGCAGTTATATTCTTATACAGGTGCAGTATCATAGCAGTTATATTCTTATACAAGGGCAGTATTATAGCAGTTATATTCTTATACAGAGGCAGTATTATAGCAGTTATATTCTTATTCAGGGGCAGTATCATAGCAGTTATATTCTTATACAGGGGCAGTATTATAGCAGTTATATTCTTATACAAGGGCAGTATTATAGCAGTTATATTCTTATACAGGGGCAGTATCATAGCAGCTATATTCTTATACAGGGGCAGTATTATAGCAGTTATATTCTTATACAGGGGCAGTTTCATAGCAGTTATATTCTTATACAGGGGCAGTATCATAGCAGTTATATTCTTATACAGGGGCAGTATCATAGCAGTTATATTCTTATACAGGGGCAGTATCATAGCAGTTATATTCTTATACAGGGGCAGTATCATAGCAGTTATATTCTTATACAGGTGCAGTATCATAGCAGTTATATTCTTATACAAGGGCAGTATTATAGCAGTTATATTCTTATACAGAGGCAGTATTATAGCAGTTATATTCTTATTCAGGGGCAGTATCATAGCAGTTATATTCTTATACAGGGGCAGTATTATAGCAGTTATATTCTTATACAAGGGCAGTATTATAGCAGTTATATTCTTATTCAGGGGCAGTATCATAGCAGTT
Organism: Phyllobates terribilis; assembly: GCF_046119375.1. NCBI lineage: Eukaryota > Metazoa > Chordata > Amphibia > Anura > Dendrobatidae > Phyllobates > Phyllobates terribilis. The sequence continues at coordinate 613,320 of NW_027363324.1, forward strand.
ATATTCTTATTCAGGGGCAGTATCATAGCAGTTATATTCTTATACAGGGGCAGTATTATAGCAGTTATATTCTTATACAGGGGCAGTATTATAGCAGTTATATTCTTATACAGGGGCAGTATCATAGCAGCTATATTCTTATACAGGGGCAGTATTATAGCAGTTATATTCTTATACAGGGGCAGTTTCATAGCAGTTATATTCTTATACAGGGGCAGTATCATAGCAGTTATATTCTTATACAGGGGCAGTATCATAGCAGTTATATTCTTATACAGGGGCAGTATCATAGCAGTTATATTCTTATACAGGGGCAGTATCATAGCAGTTATATTCTTATACAGGTGCAGTATCATAGCAGTTATATTCTTATACAAGGGCAGTATTATAGCAGTTATATTCTTATACAGAGGCAGTATTATAGCAGTTATATTCTTATTCAGGGGCAGTATCATAGCAGTTATATTCTTATACAGGGGCAGTATCATAGCAGTTATATTCTTATACAGGGGCAGTATCATAGCAGTTATATTCTTATACAGGTGCAGTATCATAGCAGTTATATTCTTATACAAGGGCAGTATTATAGCAGTTATATTCTTATACAGAGGCAGTATTATAGCAGTTATATTCTTATTCAGGGGCAGTATCATAGCAGTTATATTCTTATACAGGGGCAGTATCATAGCAGTTATATTCTTATACAGGGGCAGTATCATAGCAGTTATATTCTTATACAGGAGCAGTATCATAACAGTTATATTCTTATACAGGGGCAGTATCATAGCAGTTATATTCTTATTCAGGGGCAGTATTATAGCAGTTATATTCTCATACAGGGGCAGTATTATAGCAGTTATATTCTTATACAAGGGCAGTATCATAGCAGTTATATTCTTATACAGGGGCAGTATTATACCAGTTATATTCTTGTACATAGTAGCAGTATTATAGTAGTTATATTCTTGTACATAAGAGCAGTATTATAGTAGTTATATTCTTATACAGGACAGTATCATAGCAGTTATATTCTTGTACATAGGAGCAGTATTATAGTAGTTATATTCTTATACAGGGGCAGCATTATAGCAGTTATATTCTTATACAGGGGCAGTATCATAGCAGTTATATACTTATACAGGGGCAGTATCATAGTAGTTATATTCTTATACAGGGGCAGTATCATAGCAGTTATATTCTTATACAGGGGCAGTATTATAGCAGTTATATTCTTGTACATAAGAGCAGTTTTATAGTAGTTATATTCTTATACAGGGGCAGTATCATAGCAGTTATATTCTTGTACATAGGAGCAGTATTATAGTAGTTATAGTCTTATACAGGGGCAGCATTATAGCAGTTATATTCTTATACAGGGGCAGTATCATAGCAGTTATATTCTTATACAGGGGCAGTATCATAGTAGTTATATTCTTATACAGGGGCAGTATCATAGCAGTTATATTCTTATACAGGGGCAGTATTATAGCAGTTATATTCTAATACAGGGGCAGTATTATAGCAGTTATATTCTTGTACATAGAAGCCGTATTATAGTAGATATATTCTTATACATAAGAGCAGTATCATAGCAGTTATTTTCTTGTACATAGGAGCAGTATTATAGTAGTTATATTCTTGTACATAGGGGCAGTATTATAGTAGTTATATTCTTGTACATTAGGGGGCAGTATTATAGTAGTTGTATTCTTGTATATAGGGGCAGTATTATAGTAGTTGTATTCTTGTACATAGGGAGCAGTATTATAGCAGTTATATTCTTGTACATAAGAGCAGTATTATAGTAGTTATATTCTTATACAGGGGCAGTATTATAGTAGTTATATTCTTGTACATAGGAGCAGTATTATAGTAGTTATATTCATGTACATAGGAACAGTATTATAGTAGTTATATTCTTGTACATAGGAACAGTATTATAGTAGTTATATTCTTGTACATAGGGGGCAGTATTATAGTGGTTATATTCTTGTACATAGGAGCAGTATTATAGTAGTTATATTCTTGTACATAGGAACAGTATTATAGTAGTTGTATTCCTGTACATAGAGGGCAGTATTATAGTAGTTGTATTCTTGTACATAGGAGCAGTATTATAGTAGTTGTATTCTTGTACATAGGGGGCAGTATTATAGTGGTTATATTCTTGTACGTAGGGGGCAGTATTATAGTAGTTGTATTCTTGTACATAGGAGCTGTATTATAGTAGTTGTATTCTTGTACATAGAGGGCAGTATTATATTGGTTATATTCTTGTACATAGGGGGCAGTATTATAGTCGTTGTATTCTTTTACATATGAATTTTCTTCTGTTGGGCAAATTGTATGAAATTCTGCTAGGTAGTCCTCGACATTCATGTGCTCTGTATAACCCCATCCCCACCACTGACTGGAGGAAAGCTGCCGATCAGTGGTGTGGGTGGGGTTATACAAAGCTCAGCATTCAGAGAACTGCTAGAGCTGCAGCAGATAAAACACTGATTTTATCAAAATAGCAGTAAGCAGCAAAAAGCGTGAGATATCACTGTAATCAGGGTCTCACCCCTTATATCATGCTGCTCTCAGATGGGGCATCTAAAACCGGGTGGCAGATTCCCTTACGATTTAACAGCACTTTCAGATGACTTTTTAGAATAAGGTGAACTATATAAGGAATAATTGCCACTCATTATACACTCCTGAGTGTACATGAATGTATGGGGAGTGTACATTATATGATGGGTCTCCTGCATTTTTTCTCTACATTATAAGCCTCAGCATTTACCTTTTCTGTGCTCTGCTTTTCCTCCCTCCAGCTCCCCCTTCCATAGGTTTATAGGGGCATCGCAGACATTTTTGTTGAAATGAACCTGTCGCGTTCCTCCCGGTAGCGTTCGACTTCCAGTCACTGGGGCGGCACTGCTCTGTGTATAGAAAGTGGCGCCTGTAACTGCGACCCCTGTAGTGACTGACGGCAGCTCAGCATTAGGGCCGGGTGTCACTCAGGGCTGGGGGCACGGTGACAGCCGTCACTCTCTATACACAGAGCGGTGACTGAACCAGTGCCGCCCCCATGACTGATACCCAAACGCTACCAGATACAATAAAGTTCATTTCCTCCTGGCAGAGGGAGTCTAAATGCCGGCACCGGGCAGGTTCAGAATGCTATTAACCTGCAGTGTAACCCCATATCTACAGGTTGATAGCGTTTTTTCATGTGACAGGTTCCCTTCCCTTCTCCCACAGATTTAGCAGATATTGAGAGTGAATGATTTGTGCAGGAGACCAAAAAATGTCTTTTAAGTGACAAAAGAAGAAGGTTTATCTGATAATGTATATTACAAAGTGTCTTATCTTTACTTGCACTATTGATTAATGAAATCAGGTTAGGCTGGAGCAGGAGCACAGTGATAGGACAATCAGAGGGAGACACGGGCAGATCGTGCTGCAGCTTATTCTAGTAAGGAGTTTATCTCACTTCAGTGCTGAGCACTTCTACACAACCATATCACTGCCACTGCTTCTGAACATGTGCTGAATGGAAAGCGGGAATCCCTCCCGCCTGTGTGCGATGTGTACGTGAGCAGTCAGTGCAGCATTCTCTACCCACTAGCTGAGAGATAACTGAAGCTTAGCGCTAGAGCCTGCAGAGGAGAGAACTGGTGACAATTGCAGGACACACAGGGGCCAGAATAGAATATACACATAGCAGTAGCCATCTGACATGACTGTTATGCCCTCAATATAACATTCATTGTGTACGCTGTCCATCAGTGTACAAGCTGTGGGGATCTGGCCGAGGCCGGCAGTACCAGGCGCACACACTTATATGGATCTTGCTGTGAAGGGGCATCAGCGCCCCAGTGAGCTCCATGGACCATTTGTTCTGTTAATTGGGAGGACCGATAACGTAATGCAGTAAAGTACCTGTACATTATCTGATAATGCCCTGTATATTATGTACTTACATTATTATTGCTATTATTACATACAGTTTTTACAGTACAGACTCATTTCTTGTTACATCATTTAGATGAAAAAGCGAGGTCTGGTTCCCACAGATGCCACATATACTGCCCTGTTCAACGCCTGCGCGGAGTCGCCATGGAAAGACTCGGGTCTGCAGCACGCACTGAAGCTGCGGAAAGAATTGATGGACAAGATCATTGCGCTTAATCCCATCACTTACCGGAGCTCGCTGAAGGTCTGCACACTGAGCTCAGGACTGCAGGGGAGCTGTGAGCTATTTAAGGTAAGTCAAGGTCACAGTCCTGGTCACCCACAATGGAGTCCTTATAAGATGCCCGTATCGTAGATTAACCAGGAGGGAACAGCATCATTGTAATCATTCCACGGGGAATCACCAGTGCACCATGTCTGGCCGGGGACTTAGCAGCCATCAGAAGGCACCACCAGAGTTCAGTTCTTCTGTGGGGACCAGGGGGTCACTTAATAAATCTGAGAAAGGTGGACAGCTTTGTACTATCTGCTACCAACACATCCACTGTCAGCTTAAGAGATGGGAAGATGGTGCTGGGGTGTAAATTTTCAGCTAGTTAGTATGTCTCCTGTTAGGGGGGCACAGGGACCCCACCAGGGGCGCACTGGCCCACCGGAGGATCGGGAAAACCCCCGGTGGGCCCCGGATCCCGTTGACCACGCCCCCAAGCCCCACCCCCCACCTCCCCTGGGCCCTGTACGGAGAATAGAGGCCTCCCCCCGGTTCGCTAATCATATCGGCAGCACTGCCGATATGATTAGTGATGGGCCCTCTGCAGCGGCAAATCAGAGAGAGCGCTCTGCCTGCTCCCGCAGTGCCCCTCTCCCTCCTCTGCGGAGCGCGACACTGCAGGCGCGTGCGCAGGAAGTCAGTCTCAGGGCAATGACGTCATCGCCCCGGGACTGCTTCCTGTGCGCGCTGTGGAGGATGGACCCGGCGTCGCCCCAGGCAGCGGCAACAGAATCCATGGGCTCCTGTCAGGTATATATTATTGGAGGCAGGAGAATGTATGGGCTCCTGTCAGGTATATATTATTGGAGCCAGCAGAATGTATGGGCTCCTGTCAGGTATATATTATTGGAGGCAGGAGAATGTATGGGCTCCTGTCAGGTATATATTATTGAAGACAGCAGAATCTATGGGCTCCTGTCAGGTATATATTATTGGAGCCAGCAGAATCTATGGGCTCCTGTCAGGTATATATTATTGGAGGCAGCAGAATCTATGGGTTCCTGTCAGGTATATAGTATTGGAGGCAGGAGAATGTATGGGCTCCTGTCAGGTGCATATTATTGGAGGCAGCAGAATGTATGGACTCCTGTCAGGTATATATTATTGGAGGCAGGAGAGTGTATGGGCCCCTGTCAAGTATATATTATTATAGGCAGCAGAATGTATGGGCTCCTGCCAGGTATGTATTATTGGAGGCAGCAGAATGTATGGGCTCCTGTCAGGTATATATTATTGGAGGCAGCAGAATCCATGGGCTCCTGTCAGGTATATATTATTGGAGGCAGCAGAATGTATGGGCTCCTGTCAGGTATATATTATTGGAGGCAGCAGAATCCATGGGCTCCTGTCAGGTGCATATTATTGGAGGCAGCAGAATGTATGGACTCCTGTCAGGTATATATTATTGGAGGCAGGAGAGTGTATGGGCCCCTGTCAAGTATATATTATTATAGGCAGCAGAATGTATGGGCTCCTGCCAGGTATGTATTATTGGAGGCAGCAGAATGTATGGGCTCCTGTCAGGTATATATTATTGGAGGCAGCAGAATCCATGGGCTCCTGTCAGGTATATATTATTGGAGGCAGCAGAATGTATGGGCTCCTGTCAGGTATATATTATTGGAGGCAGCAGAATCCATGGGCTCCTGTCAGGTATATATTATTGGAGGCAGCAGAATGTATGGGCTCCTGTCAGGTATATATTATTGGAGGCAGCAGAATGTATGGGCTCCTGTCAGGTATATATTATTGGAGGCAGGAGAATGTATGGGCTCCTGTCAGGTATATATTATTGGAGGCAGGAGAATGTATGGGCTCCTGTCAGGTATATATTATTGGAGGCAGGAGAATGTATGGGCTCCTGTCAGGTATATATTATTGGAGGCAGGAGAATGTATGGGCTCCTGTCAGGTATATATTATTGGAGGCAGGAGAATGTATGGGCTCCTGTCAGGTATATATTATTGGAGGCAGCAGAATGTATGGGCTCCTGTCAGGTATATATTATTGGAGGCAGCAGAATGTATGGGCTCCTGTCAGGTATATATTATTGGAGGCAGCAGAATGTATGGTCTCCTGTCAGGTATATATTATTGGAGGCAGCAGAATGTATGGGCTCCTGTCAGGTATATATTATTGGAGGCACCAGAATATATGGGTTCCTGTCAGCTATATATTATTGGAGGCAGCAGAATGTATGGGCTCCTGTCAGGTATATATTATTGGAGGCAGCAGAATGTATGGGCTCCTGTCAGGTATATATTATTGGAGGCAGCAGAATGTATGGGCTCCTGTCAGGTATATATTATTGGAGGCAGCAGAATGTATGGGCTCCTGTCAGGTATATATTATTGGAGGCAGCAGAATGTATGGGCTCCTGTCAGGTATTTATTATTGGAGGCAGCAGAATGTATGGGCTCCTGTCAGGTATATATTATTGGAGGCAGGAGAATGTATGGACTCCTGTCAGGTATATATTATTGGAGGCAGGAGAATGTATGGACTCCTGTCATTTATATATTATTGGAGGCAGCAGAATGTATGGGCTCCTGTCAGGTATTTATTATTGGAGGCAGCAGAATGTATGGGCTCCTGTCAGGTATACATTATTGGAGGCAGGAGAATGTATGGGCTCCTGTCAGGTATTTATTATTGGAGGAAGGAGAGTGTATGGGCTCCTGTCAGGTATATATTATTGGAGCCAGCAGAATGTATGGGCTCCTGTCAGGTATTTATTATTGGAGGCAGCAGAATGTATGGGCTCCTGTCAGGTATACATTATTGGAGGCAGGAGAATGTATGGGCTCCTGTCAGGTATTTATTATTGGAGGAAGGAGAGTGTATGGGCTCCTGTCAGGTATATATTATTGGAGGCAGGAGAATCAATGGGCCCCTGTCAGGTATATATTATTGGAGGCAGGAGAATGTATGGGCCCCTGTCAGGTATATATTATTGGAGGCAGGAGAATGTATGGGCTACTGGAGGGAGTATATTATTGGAGGCAGCAGAATCTATGGGCTCCTGTCAGGTATATAATATTGGAGGCAGGAGAATGTATGGGCTCCTGTCAGGTATATATTATTGAAGGCAGGAGAATGTATGGGCTCCTGTCAGGTATATGTTATTGGAGTCAGCAGAATCTATGGGCTCCTGTCAGGTATATATTATTGGAGGCAGCAGAATGTATGGGCTCCTGTCAGGTATATATTATTGGAGCCAGCAGAATGTATGGGCTCCTGTCTGGTATATATTATTGGAGGCAGCAGAATGTATGGGCTCCTGTCAGGTATATATTATTGGAGGCAGCAGAATGTATGAGCTCCTGTCAGGTATATATTATTGGAGGCAGGAGAATGTATGGGCTCCTGTCAGGTATATATTATTGGAGGCAGGAGAATGTATGGGCTCCTGTCAGGTATATATTATTGGAGGCAGCAGAATGTATGGGCTCCTGTCAGGTATATATTATTGGAGGCAGCAGAATCTATGGGGCCCTGTCAGGTATATATTATTGGAGGCAGCAGAATCTATGGGTTCCTGTCAGGTATATATTATTCGAGGCAGCAGAATGTATGGGCTCCTGTCAGGTATATATTATTGGAGGCCGCAGAATCTATGGGCTCCTGTCAGGTATATATTATTGGAGGCAGCAGAATGTATGGGCTCCTGTCAGGTATATATTATTGGAGGCAGCAGAATCTATGGGCCTCTGTCAGGTATATATTATTGGAGGCAGGAGAATCTATGGGCTCCTGTCAGGTATATATTATTGGAGGCCGGAGAATGTATGGGCCCCTGTCAGGTATATATTATTGGAGGCAGGAGAATGTATGGGCTCCTGTCAGGTATATATTATTGGAGGCAGGAGAATGTATGGGCTCCTGTCAGGTATATATTATTGGAGGCAGCAGAATCTATGGGCTCCTGTCAGGTATATATTATTGGAGGCAGCAGAATCTATGGGCTCCTGTCAGGTATATATTATTGGAGGCAGGAGAATGTATGGGCTCCTGTCAGGTATATATTATTGGAGGCAGCAGAATCTATGGGCTCCTGTCAGGTATATATTATTGGAGGCAGCAGAATCTATGGGCTCCTGTCAGGTATATATTATTGGAGGCAGCAGAATGTATGGGCTCCTGTCAGGTATATATTATTGGAGGCAGCAGAATCTATGGGCTCCTGTCAGGTATATATTATTGGAGGCAGCAGAATCTATGGGCTCCTGTCAGGTATATATTATTGGAGGCAGCAGAATGTATGGGCTCCTGTCAGGTATATATTATTGGAGGCAGCAGAATGTATGGGCTCCTGTCAGGTATATATTATTGGAGGCAGGAGAATGTATGGGCTCCTGTCAGGTATATATTATTTGAGGCAGGAGAATGTATGGGCTCCTGTCAGGTATATATTATTGGTGGCAGGAGAATGTATGGGCCCCTGTCACGTATATATTATTGGAGGCAGCAGAATCTATGGGCTCCTGTCAGGTATATATTATTGGAGGCAGTAGAATCTATGGGCTTCTGTCAGGTATATATTATTGGAGGCAGGAGAATGTATGGGCTTCTGTCAGGTATATATTATTGGAAGCAGGAGAATGTATGGGCTCCTGTCAGGTATATATTATTGGAGTCAGGAGAATGTATGGGCTCCTGTCAGGTATATATTATTGGAGGCAGTAGAATCTATGGGCTTCTGTCAGGTATATATTATTGGAGGCAGGAGAATGTATGGGCTTCTGTCAGGTATATATTATTGGAAGCAGGAGAATGTATGGGCTCCTGTCAGGTATATATTATTGGAGCCAGCAGAATGTATGGGCTCCTGTCAGGTATATATTATTGGAGGCAGGAGAATGTATGGGCTCCTGTCAGGTATATATTATTGGAGGCAGCAGAATGTATGGGCTCCTGTCAGTTATATATTATTGGAGGCAGGAGAATGTATGGGCTCCTGTCAGGTACAGTGCCTACAAGTAGTATTCAACCCCCTGCAGATTTAGCTGGTTGACACATGCGGAATTAACTTGGCATTGTGACATTTGTACTGTAGATCAGCCTGGAAGTGGGAAATGCACTGCAGCAAATTTTGTTTTTGTTTTGTTTTTTGTTTTTTTTTAAAAACGTTAAAAGTTAATTCAGAGTGTCATTTATTATTCAACCCCTCAAACCACAAGAATTCTGTTTGGTCCTCCAAAAGTATTAAGAAGTAGTTCAGGCACCAAGAATAATGAGCTTCACATGTGTGGATTAAAGATCTCTTTTGCCAGCCTTTTCTGACTATTTAAGACCATCCCCAAACTTGTGAACAGCACTCAGACATGTTCAACATGGGAAAGACAAAGGAGCATTCCAAGGCCATCAGAGACAAGATCGTGGAGGGTCACAAGGCTGGCAAGGGGTGCAAAACCCTTTCCAAGGAGTTGGGCCTACCTGTCTCCACTGTTGGGAGCATCATCCGTAAGTGGAAGGCTTATGGAACTACTGTTAGCCTTCCACGGCCAGGACAGACTTTGAAAGTGTCCTCCCGTGCCGAGGCCAGGCTTGTCTGAAGAGTCAAGGCTAACCCAAGGACAACAAGGAAGGAGCTCCGGGAAGATCTCATGGCAGTGGGGACATTGGTTTCAGTCAATACCATAAGTAACGTACTCCACCGCAATGGTCTCCGTTCCAGACGAGCCCGTAAGGTACCTTTACTTTCAAAGCGTCATGTCAAAGCTCGTCTACAGTTTGCTCATGATCACTTGGAGGACTCTGAGACAGACTGGTTCAAGGTTCTATGGTCTGATGAGACCAAGATCGAGATCTTTGGTGCCAACCACACACGTGACGTTTGGAGACAGGATGGCACTGCATACGACCCCAAGAATACCATCCCTACAGTCAAGCATGGTGGTGGCAGCATCATGCTGTGGGGCTGTTTCTCTGCCAAGGGGCCTGGCCATCTGGTCCGCATCCATGGGAAGATGGATAGCACGGCCTACCTGGAGATTTTGGCCAAGAACCTCCGCTCCTCCATCAAGGATCTTAAGATGGGTCGTAATTTCATCTTCCAACAAGACAACGACCCAAAGCACACAGCCAAGAAAACCAAGGCCTGCTTCAAGAGGGAAAAAGTCAAGGTGTTGGAGTGGCCTAGTTAGTCTCCTGACCTTAACCCAATTGAAAACTTGTGGAAGGAGCTCAAGAACAAAGTCCACATGAGACACCCAAAGAACCTAGATAACTTGGAGAAGATCTGCATGGAGGAGTGGGCAAAGATAGCTCCACAGACCTGTGCCAGCCTGATCAGGTCTTATAAAAGACAATTATTAGCTGTAATTGCAAACAAGGGTTATTCCACAAAATATTAAACATAGGGGTTGTATAATAATTGATCCACACTTTTATGTTTAAAATGTAATAAAATTCAACTGAGCAACATAACTTTTTGGTTTGTAAGATTTATGCTTCTGTTCATAAATCCTACTCTCGTTTGCAGTTTGAAGGCTCTAACTTATTTGCATCTTATCAAACCAGCTAAATCTGCAGGGGGTTGAATACTACTTGTAGGCACTGTATATATTATTGGAGGCAGGAGAGTGTATGGGCTCCTGTCAGGTATATATTATTGGAGCCAGCAGAATCTATGGGCCCCTGTCAGGTATATATTATTGGAGGCAGCAGAATGTATGGGCTCCTGTCAGGTATATATTATTGGAGGCAGCAGAATCTATGGGCCCCTGTCAGGTATATATTATTGGAGGCAGCAGAATGTATGGGCTCCTGTCAGGTATATATTATTGGAGGCAGGAGAATGTATGGGCTCCTGTCAGGTATATATTATTGGAGCCAGCAGAATCTATGGGCTCCTGTCAGGTATATATTATTGGAGGCAGGAGAATGTATGGGCTCCTGTCAGGTATATATTATTGGAGCCAGCAGAATCTATGGGCCCCTGTCAGGTATATATTATTGGAGGCAGCAGAATGTATGGGCTCCTGTCAGGTATATATTATTGGAGCCAGCAGAATGTATGGGCTCCTGTCAGGTATATATTATTGGAGGCAGCAGAATGTATGGGCTCCTGTCAGGTATATATTATTGGGGGCAGCAGAATCTATGGGCTCCTGTCAGGTATATATTATTGGAGGCAGGAGAATGTATGGGCTCCTGTCAGGTATATATTATTGGAGGCAGGAGAATCTATGGGCCCCTGTCAGGTATATATTATTGGAGGCAGCAGAATGTATGGGCTCCTGTCAGGTATATATTATTGGGGGCAGCAGAATCTATGGGCTCCTGTCAGGTATATATTATTGGGGGCAGCAGAATCTATGGGCTCCTGTCAGGTATATATTATTGGAGGCAGGAGAATCTATGGGCCCCTGTCAGGTATATATTATTGGAGCCAGCAGAATCTATGGGCCCCTGTCAGGTATATATTATTTGATAATCATGCCCATTGCCCAGCTCCCGCCATATGTTGATCGCCAGGCAGATAAAACAAGGCAGCTGGGGGCTGGGATTCGCAGCATGGTAAGGCCCAAGCGTTCTTGGCCCCCCACGCTGAAAATCGCAGCCCGCAGCCACCCCTGAAGATGGCGCATTCCTCATAGCACCATTTCCAGGTGCTTTACCCGGCTCTTCCAGCGGCCCTGGTGGTGAGTGGCACTCTGGGTAATAATAGGGTTAGTACCAGGCCAGCTTTGTATTATCAGCTGGTACTAAGCCCGAAATTCATGGTGTCATGCCAAATTAGACATAGCCACCATGAATTTCTAGTAAACAGAAAAAAAAAAGACAGAATTTTTTTTTTATTATTAAAAATAAAACACATTTAGGGACTCCATCTTTAATAAAGAAAAATCCTCACTCCAACGTAATCCATAGGTCTTCTGTCTTCAGCTCTGCTACATCTTTGCCATCTGACAATATGTCTACTGACAGAGATGAGCCGGCACAGAATGACACTGGAGCAATGTTACTGTGTAGTGCGGCACTAGATTTCTTTCTTTGTCATTTCATGCAGTGTAGAAATCTTGGGAAAAGTGTAGATTGTGCTCTGGAAGTGATCAGTTATAGCGAACTATGTTATTTTCTGCAGAGATAAGTCCTGCATAGAAGATGAGATATATCGGTCTGCGGCAGATAAAGAACTTCACCTAGAGACATCACTGGTGAGTATGTGTGTTACCTATACACACACACTGACACTATATACAGAGCTCCTGTGTGTAATGTCACTGGTGATCACTGTATTACCTATACACACACACTGACACTATATACAGAGCTCCTGTGTGTAATGTCACTGGTGATCACTGTATTACCTGTACACACATACTGACACTATATACAGAGCTCCTGTGTGTAATGTCACTGGTGATCACTGTATTACCTGTACACACACACTGACACTATATACAGAGCTCCTGTGTGTAATGTCACTGGTGAGTATGTGTGTTACCGATACACACACACTGACACTATATACAGAGCTCCTGTGTTTAATGTCACTGGTGATTACTGTATTACCTGTACACACACACTGACACTATATACAGAGCTCCTGTTTGTAATGTCACTGGTGATCACTGTATTACCTGTACACACACACTGACACTATATACAGAGCTCCTGTGTGTAATGTCACTGGTGAGTATGTGTGTTATCTATACACACACACTGACACTATATACAGAGCTCCTGTGTGTAATGTCACTGGTGAGTATGTTTGTTATCTATACACACACACTGACACTATATACAGAGCTCCTGTGTGTAATGTCACTGGTGATTACTGTATTACCTGTACACACACACTGACACTATATACAGAGCTCCTGTGTGTAATGTCACTGGCGATCACTGTATTACCTGTACACACACACTGACACTATATACAGAGCTCCTGTGTGTAATGTCACTGGTGAGTATGTGTGTTACCGATACACACACACTGACACTATATACAGAGCTCCTGTGTTTAATGTCACTGGTGATTACTGTATTACCTGTACACACACACTGACACTATATACAGAGCTCCTGTGTGTAATGTCACTGGTGATCACTGTATTACCTGTACACACACACTGACACTATATACAGAGCTCCTGTGTGTAATGTCACTGGTGAGTATGTGTGTTATCTATACACACACACTGACACTATATACAGAGCTCCTGTGTGTAATGTCACTGGTGAGTATGTGTGTTATCTATACACACACACTGACACTATATACAGAGCTCCTGTGCATAATGTCACTGGTGAGTGTGTGTGTGTTACCTATACACACACACTGACACTATATACAGAGCTCCTGTGTGTAATGTCACTGGAGAATACTGTATTACCTATACACACACACTGACACTATATACAGAGCTCCTGTGTGTAATGTCACTGGTGAGTATGTGTGTTACCTATACACACACACTGACACTATATACAGAGCTCCTGTGCATGATGTCACTGGTGATCACTGTATTACCTATACACACACACTGCCACTATATACAGAGCTCCTGTGTGTAATGTCACTGGTGATCACTGTACTACCTATACACACACACTGACACTATATACAGAGGTCCTGTGTGTAATGTCACTGGTGATCACTGTATGACCTATACACACACACTGACACTATATACAGAGGTCCTGTGTGTAATGTCACTGGTGATTACTGTATTACCTATACACACACACTGACACTATATACAGAGCTCCTGTGTGTAATGTCACTGGTGATTACTGTATTACCTATACATGTACACTGACACTATATACAGAGCTCCTGTGCATAATGTCACTGATGATTACTGTATTACCTATACATGTACACTGACACTATATACAGAGCTCCTGTGTGTAATTTCACTGGTGATCACTGTATTACCTATACACACACACTGACATTATATACAGAGGTCCTGTGTGTAATGTCACTGGTGATCACTGTATTACCTATACACACACACTGACACTATATACAGAGCTCCTGTGTGTAATGTCACTGGTGAGTGTGTGTGTGTTACCTGTACACACACACTGACACTATATACAGAGCTCCTGTGCATAATGTCACTGGTGATCACTGTATTACCTATACACACACACACACACACACTGACACTATATACTGAGCTCCTGTGTGTAATGTCACTGGTGATCACTGTATTACCTATACACACACAGTGACACACACTCACCAGTGACATTATGCACAGGAGCTCTGTATATAGTGTCAGTGTGTGTGTATAGGTAATACAGTGATCACCAGTGACATTACACACAGGAGCTCAGTATATAGTGTCAGTGTGTGTGTGTGTGTGTGTGTATAGGTAATACAGTGATCACCAGTGACATTATGCACAGGAGCTCTGTATATAGTGTCAGTGTGTGTGTATAGGTAATACAGTGATCACCAGTGACATTATGCACAGGAGCTCTGTATATAGTGTCAGTGTGTGTGTATAGGTAACACACACTATATACAGAGCTCCTGTGCATAATGTCACTGGTGAGTGTGTGTGTGTTACCTATACACACACACTGACACTATATACAGAGCTCCTGTGCATAATGTCACTGGTGATCACTGTATTACCTATACACAAACACTGACACTATATACAGAGCTCCTGTGCATAATGTCACTGGTGATCACTGTATTACCTATACACACACACTGACACTATATACATAGCTCCTGTGTGTAATGTCACTGGTGATCACTTTATTACCTATACACACACACTGACACTATATACAGAGGTCCTGTGTGTAATGTCACTGGTGATCACTGTATTACCTGTACACTGACACTATATACAGAGCTCCTGTGCATAATGTCACTGGTGATCACTGTATTACCTATACACACACACTGACACTATATACAGAGCTCCTGTGCATAATGTCACTGGTGATCACTGTATTACCTATACACACACACACACTGACACTATATACTGAGCTCCTGTGTGTAATGTCACTGGTGATCATTGTATTACCTATACACACACACTGACACTTTATACAGAGGTCCTGTATGTAATGTCACTGGTGATTACTGTATTACCTATACACACACACTGACACTATATACAGAGCTCCTGTGTGTAATGTCAATGGTGATCACTGTATTACCTATACACACAAACTGACACTATATACAGAGCTCCTGTGCATAATGTCACTGATAATCTCTCCATTATCTGTAGTATTTATTGTTCTGTTATGGCACTTTATCACACACTGGTGTGAATAAGATAACAGTGTTCCTCTTTCGCCAGGAGTGTTTCTTTAGTTTGTCATTTATTCGTTATATTGGTTATTTATTGGTTAATAAAGTTGATTCATTTTGAAAGAGTTTGTGGACTTATGTTATTCCTATATACGGTATCTGCATGGTGCT
Organism: Phyllobates terribilis; assembly: GCF_046119375.1. NCBI lineage: Eukaryota > Metazoa > Chordata > Amphibia > Anura > Dendrobatidae > Phyllobates > Phyllobates terribilis. Next base: position 628,961 of record NW_027363324.1, read on the forward strand.
GGTGGGCCCCAAGATTGATTGTTTCCTGGTGGGCCCCAGGTACTCCAGTCCGGCGCTGGACCCCACTGATCCTGGGCACTGGTGCAGCACTGCGCCCCCTTCACTGTTTTTTTCACTGGCCACCCGGCTGTTCTGGGAACGGCAAAGTGACGCTTTTCCTGAGATTTTGATTTTGGTTAGATTTCTCTTGCAATACTCAAGCAGTGATGTCGCGAGCTGGATAATAACAAGCTAATATGGTCTTCTTGGGTTTATAGGAAATTGCACAAAAATTCCGTGTTGTTGGCCCTGAAACATTCACCGTCCTGTTTATGGGATGCATAAAGGATGAAGAGCTGGGCTTCCTACAAGCTCTGCAGGTATGGCTTGCTGCACACATCCTACATCCTATATCCGTACAGTGCACACTTACCTGGGAATTATGTCTCACACTTCCGACATGATGAGAGACGCAAAAACATTGAGGAATCATGGAGCAACTGTTCATTTTACTAATACAGATATTTCTTGCTGCAGTATTTCTGCTGAAGTGACGATGGGGCATGCCGGCTGAGGGTGGGACTCTTGGATTCTCTGATGACTCTGTTGGGCTAGGTGCACATTACGTTTGTGGCCATTGTTGGGCGCATACACATAGAAAGTGTGTGGCCCCCTAGTGGCCACTGTCAGGATGGATGATGAGGCATCCGTCCACTATTGGGACCCATTGTAAAGAAATGTATACCGCATTGCAGAGGTCGCTCTACATTTTTTACAGAAGAGTAAAAATCCTCCTCATAGTATTTTTCAGGAGTATTTTTAGCCAGTCTTTGAATATTAGAGAAGAGGCTGCAGCCTGTGCTTTGCTCTACCGCTTCACCATCTTTGACGTATATTTACGTCAAAGGTCGTGTCTATGCCTTTGATGTGGGATCGCACACCGAGCCCACATATTTCCCTGCACATGATGACTGATTTAATCAACCATCATCTGCCTTTAATAGCTGCTGATGTACTGTTGCTCCGCCTGCTGCTATTAACCCGTTAAATCCAGCTGTCAATCACTGACAGCGGGATTTAACGCACGTCGGCTGGAAGTGCGTCATACATCCTGCCACGTGATTGTGGGGCACCGATGGGTTGTCATGACAGCTGGGGGTCTGCTGATGACCTCCCATACATGTCATTATGACCCTCCTATGGGCCGGCGTTCATAGAAGATGGTGATTTCTGCTATAGATAGCAGTGTATGTACAGCACAAGCGATCAGACGATCGCCGCTTCAAGTCTCCTAATTAATCTGATCAGTAAACATTGTAATGGGGGAAAAAATCAAAATGCCAGAATGACGTTTTTTTGCTGCCACAGCATTGCAGTAAAGTGCAACATCAAAGTGGTTGCAGGGAGTATATAAGGATATGTAGCTCACAAACTCCTAAATATATGATGTTTTCATTTACAATGTATCTAATTTATACATGTATATAGAGAGTACTGAGCATGTATTTGTAAGGTTTCATAACTTCCATGCTAGACAAAATTCTATAAAATAAATAATTTGACAATTCTTTCATGGCCGGAGGTGATAATAAACTGATATAACAGTGTACACTAGTAATTAGAATTCCCCGGGCTCGGGTGTAAGAGGCAATATTCCTGATGATCAGGGTCCCGTGTAGGGACGGTCACTGCTGTATACCATCTACTACAGAGGTACAGAAGCTGGCGCCGCTCCCATAACCTCCGGGCTGCTGGATTCTATCAAACATCTCCATGTTATTCTGTATACAGTTATATTCTTCTTTCCATCACAATGCGGTGGGATATCACTACAATATGCCAACATGGTGTGATTAGTGGTGGGCGGCTGTCAGTATCCCCCGACTTTAGAATTAGATTGAATAATCCTTCAAAGGGGGTGTACAAAGTTTAAAAGATATCTCCTATCCATAGGATAACTTCCCGATGGATGAGGTCTGACTGCTGGGAGCCTCACCAATCCTGAAAACTGGGGATTTGAAGAGTCCTTAGTGACTGATGTGATGGTCGATCATTGCTGCACCATACATTCTCTATGGGACGACTGAAGCTCTGTGCTCGGCTGGTCTCCAGCACTCCCATTAAGAATGAACGGAGCAGTGCGTGTACTCAACCACCACTCCATTTGTGGCACCTTGCTACAACAGGTACCACAGGACCCAGGGTGCATGGATGGACTTCTCCACAAGAGGCCCTCAGTACATACAAACACCTCCACCCTTCCACCTCATACCACCAGAGGGAGCCCGTTAGGGATATATATATATATGGAGGGTGGAGCCAGGCAGTTCAGTCAGAGTTAGTAGTCAGACAGAGAGAGTCTGAGAGCGTGCTGACGCTGAGAGCAGCGAAGACGCAGCGCGTCTGCTGCTGGTTTCTGAGGGCCCCCAGTGTGGCTGACGGCAAGGAGGAGAGGAGAGAGGAGTTGAGGTGGCAGAGGAGCATCACAAGGCTCACCCCGAAGATACAAACCTGACACCGGGTCCGCGCCTACAGGGTCCTTTATACCCAGTAGGGACCACCGGCATTCCAGGAGGACTACAAGTCCCTGGCAGACCTGAAGCTTAGACCCATTACAGGACCAGGAACCATGAAGGCCCCGACGACCAGGGATAGTGGTTGCCAGCAGAAGGTCCTACTACCGAGCGACAGGTGAAGGAACAGCACGACACATAAACTAGGCCCAGTTGCAGGCTGGCCAGGAGCATCCAGAGAGGCAGACACGGACCAGGAGGCCTTATACCCGCTCACTGGGGAGAAGTCCTGAAGTGCACCCATCCTACTGAGTACCCTGGACCATACCTGACATCCGCACCAGTAAAGGTATTGAAGCGAATCCACTGTCTGTCAGTTACTCCTGCTGCATCATCCCGCCTGCACTACAAGTCCCAGCATCACCACCCACCAAACTCCACACTGCCCCGGGGGCCCACTCCACCTGTGGGGAGCAGAAACACCTCAGCTGCCATCCCTTCACCCCCCCGGAGGTCTGAAGCAGCGCTGGTAATCATTACCAAGTACCACAGGTGGCGTCACAAACTGTTTATTTATTTTATCCAAGTTCCAATCGCCATTTTCAAGAGTGACCCCAGGGTACGGGCCCATTAGCCGACCACCGCGACATCCCCAAAACCAGGCAAAGGCCCGGGTACCGAGTCGTCCCCATCCCCTGGCCGCGTCATACTCATCGTCTGTGGGACTGCCAGAACTAGTGGAGCGCTGCTCTTGGCTATTTTGGGCAGTCCTATAGACAGTGAATGGAGGGGAGGCTGAGCATGCTGCCTGTTCTTGGGTTTGCTAGGGGTTCCAGCAGTCAGACCCTCAGTGATCAGTAAGTTATCCCCTAACCTTTGGATAAGAGATGATTTTCTATTTTGGCAATAACCCTTTAATTGCATCCATGTGGTTATTTTCCCCCTATCCTGTCCACCTTTATTATGTCCGTTATTCCCTCTGGTGGTCAGTGCAGCCATGTAGTGTATGTCTGTACTACTCAGGCTCTGGGGGCCGGAGCGTGCAGCTACAGAGCAACCTGCTCCACATCACTGCCAGGAGGGGAGATTTATTGCTGTGTAGTTAGTCCAGGTGGTGCCGACAAGTAGAGGGAACAAGTTCTGGCAATCCTGCCAAAGGAGCACAGTTATTCCTGCACCGGACCTGCATCTCCGGTGTGCGGCGGCCGGGAAGGTGCCCGCTCTCCTCAGGGAAGATGCTGACGGCCGGCAGGCACATACCCGTCCTTGTGCCAATGCCCAGGAGATAAAGCAGGACATTTATCTAAGTAGAGATGTGGCGTCTCCCACCCGCCTGTCATATTTGTAGATGACGCGTGGCGGAGGGCAGAAGCCGGGGCAGGACTCCTGTCCGGCTGCAGAAGTCTCATGTGTAGTGATACTCTTGTGACTTTTCTAAAAGCATAAATCGGCCCGCAGAGGTGTCAGCGACGCTGGCTCAGACGTTACTGTGAGCGGAATAACAAGGCTTTGGTAACAGTTTCACCTCTTTATATTGTACTAGATGGTGGCCCGATTCTAACACATCGGGTATTCTAGAATATGTATGCGTCCGACCGGGCGCGACTAATCAGCGAAGCAGTGTTTAATTGGGTTGTGCACTACTTTAAATTAACCCCCCAATGTATCCCCCCGGGGACCCAAATGAATTTTGGAGGACCGGGGAGTGAGGCCGCCGGTCGGGGTACTTCTGCTGCGAGCAGCCGGGAGATTACCGGCTAGCACAGGGTGAGCGTGTGAGGGAGATGACCGGCTAGCACAGTGTGAGCGTGTGAGGGAGATGACCGGCTAGCACAGGGTGAGCGTGTGAGGGAGTTGACCGGCTAGCACAGTGTGAGCGTGGGAGCGAGTGAGCGTGGGAGGGTGAGAATGTGAGGGTGAAAGTGGGAGCGGGTGTGAGGGTGAGCGGGTGAGGGTGAGCGTGAGAATGTGTGAGGGTGAGCGTCCGAGCATGAGAGCGTGAGTGCGTCTGAGCGTGAGTGCGTCTGAGCGTGAGTGCGTCTGAGCGTCTGAGGGTGAGCCGCTAACGGCTGGCTAGTGATTAGACTGGCCAGTGATTAGACTGGCTAGTGATTAGACTGGCCAGTGATTAGACTGGCTAGTAGATAAGGATTTTGTGCCAGATTTTTAGTAACAAAGGGAATACAGCGGTCGGCCACTTTAGGTGGACTGTTGCAGTAGGCAGCATGCTGATAAGTTATTTTTTAACGTTTTGCATGATTTTCGCTGTCTTCGGTTGGCATATCCCCCCCCAATGGCACTTCCATCTGCAACCTGTAATGGCCAGTCGGGATACCCGCACTGGCATCGGGGTCTTATTGCATGGGTAGGCGCTGTGGCATCGGGGTCTTATTACACAGGTAGGCGCGCTGGCATTGGGGTCTTATTACACTGGTAAGTGCACTGGCATTTGGGTCTTATTACACGGGTAGGCGCGCTGGCATTTGGGTCTTATTACACAGGTAGGCGCGCTGGCATCAGGGTCTTATTACACTGGTAGGCGCGCTGGCATCGGGGTCTTATTACACTGGTAAGTGCACTGGCATTTGGGTCTTATTACACGGGTAGGCGCGCTGGCATTTGGGTCTTATTACACGGGTAGGCGCGCTGGCATCGGGGTCTTATTACACGGGTAGGCGCGCTGGCATCGGGGTCTTATTACATGGGTAGGCCCTCTGGCATCGGGGTCTTATTACACGGGTAGGCTCGCTGGCATTGGGTCTTATTACACGGGTAGGCTCGCTGGCATTGGGTCTTATTACACGGGTAGGCTCGCTGGCATTGGGTCTTATTACACGGGTAGGCGCGCTGGCATTGGGTCTTATTACACGGGTAGGCGCGCTGGCATTGGGTCTTATTACACGGGTAGGCTCGCTGGATTATATTTGCTTCATGAAATCATTTGTAAAGTGTGTGACAGATCTGCCTGACTTTTTATATATTTTTTTTTCTTAAAAGTGAATACCTTTTTTTTTTTTACTATGGCTTAATAACGATCCAAAGCAAATGGTTCTGTGTGACCCACTACTACTCAGGTAGCGTCAGCCCTCCCTGGGAAAGGTGTACTTGGACGATGGGCCGGTGGAAGAGGGGGGATGCAGTCGCGGCCTTGACCCGGTCCGTGCCCAGGGCGCACACATTAAAAATATGGGCTAGCAGATGAGTGGTTATTTGTCGACTACACCACCTGTGGTTCCCGGTGATTACCACCAGCGCTGCGGCAGTCCTCTGAGGCGGGTGTCGTGGCAGCTCAGCTGGTACTACTCCCCACAGGCGGAGCAGGGCCTCAGGGCAGAGAGAGAGGAAAGTCTGGAGGTTGGTGGTGTGTGTGCGGTGCCGCGCAGGAAAGGAGAACGGAGGCAAGGGGTGAAGTCTTCCAAGCTTTACTCACGTTGTTTCAGTAGTAAGCACAAAGCTTCTCCTTGCTCTTCACGGCGCGCTGCGACCACCAGGAAGGGGTTCAGCACACTCCGGGTAGTTTAGGTGCACTTAACGAGACCCCTGGACCAGAATGTTCCTCTCCTTGGTGAGTTCTCCCATTAAGTCTCCTCCTGACTGTGTGTGTGGTATGAACTTGGTGAAAGGCCGGTTCCCGCTGCATCAGCGCAGTTTAAGGGATACGGGTGGCGTACTCCGCTCCGTCCATATCCCCCTTAGGGATCCAGAAGGCCTCCGGGCTTTTCCGACTGAGACGTGAAGTAACAGAGTCAGATATCGGGGGCCGGTACCCCTCTTGCAGCAGGAATCCCTCTGACTAGGCCAGAGTAAGAAATACAGGGGGTGTATGCTGCTCCGTCCGTATCCCCTGGGATCCTTTTGCCTGTGGAGTAAAGATGAGCGTTGTTCGACTCGAACTGTTCGCCAATCTCAAATTCGAGCTGTTTTGGGCGGTGTTCGAGTCGATCGGCGAACACAAACTATTTGAAAAAAATTCGGCTGTTCGAGGTTATGTTCGATAACTGTTCGTGCACCAAAATCATAACTGGATTTTTTCTCAGTAATGCTGAAAATTAATGTTAATACGCAGTTTGAGTGTACAGCGGGGCGGGGGGAGGGGCAGGGGATGGATCTCTGCAGGAATAATGAAGATCTCCATTTTTTTTTCTCTTCCCCACATTTACAGTGGGGAGGTGCAGTCTGTCAGCCTATCAGCAGCGCCCACACGGAGCAAAGTGCTTTTTTTCACACAAGCAAGGGCATGTGTCATTGGCAGTGTATGTCACATGTCCTTGCCCTATAAGACCAAGCCATTTTCCCCGTCGCCACCATTTTCTCACTGCTGCAGCTGCGTGTTAGACGGCACCGCTGTTGCTGTGTGCGCTATACCTTGTTAATTTCAAGCCAATTTTCGCACAAATCTACAGATAGCTTGGGAGTAGGGAATAGTTGTGATTGCAGTCCTTTTAAGGACTAGGTTACAGCATTTCCTACGACTTTTATCAGGCAGGTCTGTGTTCTTAAATAGATAGGTTGGGAGTAAAGACTAATTGTAATTGCAGTCCTTTTCAGGACTAAGTTACATCAGTTCCTATCAGTTTTTGCCAGGCAGGTCTGTGCCAGTGCTGTGCAAGTTTTTTTCACAGCATTTGGCTAAATCTAGCAAAGCAAATCCTTTTTGGCCTATTGCAGAGTGTGTTAGTCAGTGGAGTAGCCTATCTGTGTTGCAAGCTACACCACCTGTGTATAGAATACAATTTATTTTACTGCACCTAGTGAAGTAAAACCTTTTGGCCATAGCATCATTCTATTAGTCCATCTATACTGACCTAAATCAGGTTGCAAATTCAATATCATTTTTATCTGCATCTAACCCAGCCAATACTTTTGGCCTAATACCACAGTTTGGCCACTCAGCTCTGCTCGGTTCCCATCCATTGTTTTTTTGTGCAAACAACTCCAGAGTTGTGAATTAGTTAACCACCAAAATGAGTGGAAAAAGGCCTGCTGCTGGTGGAAAGGGGAATAGGCGTGTTGGGAAGGGGAAAAAAGGTTGTGTCCGTGGGGTAGGTGTTAAAGCAACAGTAACATCTGCAGAAGAAAGACCATCTTCCAGCCAAACTAAAATGTCTACTTCTTTTAGCGGACAATGTGATAAGATCCCTTTCTTACGGCCACGCCAATCGCTACAAATTCCAGATGAGGCACAAAAACAGCAGGTGCTTCAACGGATATCAAGTGCTCCTTTAAGTGGGCTCTCCTCCACATCAACTTCAACATCACAAATACTCCAGTCCTCAAAGGTGTCACCCAAATCGCACTTGCTTCCTCACAGCTCCCAAATCTCCAGCTGCCCGTCTGAGTATGAGGTAGAACAGATGGTTGAGTCTGCAGAGCTGTTTACTCATACTATAGCCTGGGAATCAGAGGTCGACTCCAGCGCTTCTGTGAATCCAGACGAGGAAATGATCTGCACTGATGCCCAGAATCTTTATGAGTCGGATCCAGGACCAGACGCAGAAGGTTCTGACCATAATGTAGACCCTCATTCCCAAACTGTAACTCCTGTTGGTGGAGACAATGAGGAAGACGATGATAAGACTCAAATACCTGATTGGAGCGACAACTTTAGTTTTTTGTCAGGGCAGGAACAGGTTGGCTCTGAGGATGACGGGTGTGATAACGCACAGGGTGATGATGATGAGGTCGGAGATCCCACTTACTGTCAACCCACAGTCAGCCAAGAGATGAGGTCAGCAGAGGAGGTGGAGGAAGATGCTAGTGACGACGAGGTCAGGTTGCGCCTTCCTGGACAGAGACGTAGTACTGGAAGCACGTCAACAACTGCATCCTCAAACACAACTCTGCCTCTCACCACAAGTCGTGGTGGCTCTTCAGGTCGCATGGGTGCTAAGCCTTGCATAGCCTGGGCATTTTTTCAGATCGATAAAGATGACCCAACTCGTGTTATCTGTAACATTTGTCAGCAAAAGCTAAGTAGAGGCCAAAAAATACATAGTTTGAGTACTTCATGCATGAACCGGCACATGGACATGAAGCATAAGTTGCAGTGGGAAGCTCAGTGTGCTACAATGCGGCCTAGCCGGCCGGGCCAATCACCGTCTGCCATATCTTGTGCATCCGCGGCCTCTTCATCCTCTGTGACTGGGGGGACAGCAGTCACACCTGTTTTGGGGCGCAGACCTGCCACCTCTTTACCCGCAACAGCCAGCGTGATTGGCAGGTCATCATTTTCTTTGGAGGTGGTAACACCAGCTGGTGTTGAGCGCTGTCCGACATCGATAGCACCACCTTTGGATCAAGGCAACCTAACATGTCCGCCTGCATCTTCCTCACAGACCGGCAGTTTGCCGGGGACACCCTTATCAACCCCGTCTAAGCACAATAGCCAGCCCTCGGTCCCTCAGATGTGGACAAGTAAAAGACCATTTCCTCCTAGCCATGAGAAAGCTAAGAGGTTGAATTTCACCATCTGCAAGCTCTTGGCTACAGAAATGCTGCCTTTCCGCCTGGTGGACACAGAGGATTTTCGAGACCTTATGTCCGTCGCAGTGCCCCAGTACCAGATGCCCAGTCGGCACTACTTCTCAAAGAAAGGTGTGCCTGCGCTCCACCAGCATGTCGCACACAACATCACCGCTTCTTTGAGAAACTCTGTGTGTGACAGGGTGCATTTCACCACAGACACTTGGACGAGTAGGCATGGACAGGGGCGTTACATGTCGCTGACTGGGCACTGGGTAACTATGGTGACAGCAGGACAAGGGGCTGCTGTCCAAGTCTTGCCGTCCCCACGAGTTGTGCGTCAATCCTCTTTATGTCATTTTTCCTCCACTGCTTCTGCCTCCTCAACCTCCTCTCGGTCTTCCACCTGCACCCAAAGCCTGTCTGGTCATGCCACAAGCTTTCTAACTGCGCAGAAGGGATCCTGCACACCTCCTTACTATGCTGGCAGTAGGGCTCAACGTCATCAGGCGGTTTTTACATTGAAATGTCTGGGAAATGTGAGTCACACAGCTGAGGAGTTGTGGTCAGCTCTGGAGAACCAATTTCATGAATGGTTGTCTCCACTGGACCTGAAACCAGGGAAGGCCGTGTGCGACAATGCTGCAAACCTGGGTGCGGCCCTTCGCCGGGGCAATGTCACACACGTGCCTTGTATGGCTCACGTGTTGAACCTGGTTGTCCAGCAATTTTTAGCCCACTATCCCAGACTAGATGGCCTTCTGCAGAGGGCACGGTCGCTGTGTGCTCACTTCCGCCGTTCGCATCCCGCAGCTCAGCGACTTACATCTCTACAGAAGTCGTTGGGCCTGCCACTTCACCGGCTAAAATGCGATGTGCCTACCCGGTGGAATTCAACTCTGCACATGTTGCAGCGACTGTGGCAGCACCGACAAGCCCTGGTGCAATACGTTCTGACGTATAGCCTGGGCCAACGAGATTCAGAGGTGGGTCAAATCACGCTGGAGGAGTGGTCTCAGATCAGGGACCTATGCACCCTTCTGCACAGTTTTGAAATGGCGACGAAGATGTTTAGTGCTGACGATGCCATTATCAGCATGACTATTCCGGTGATTTACATGCTGGAGCACATGTTAAACAGAATTCGGAGTCAGGTGGTGGCACAAGAGGAGGTGGAGGAAGTAGAGGAGGAGGAGTTGTATGCGGAAGGGCTAACATCTGCAAGGTCCAGACGGTCGGCAGCACCAGGGCGGCAGGCATGTGAGGGTGGGGGAGATGATTTTACCAGGGCGCATGGTAGCAGCCAAACTAGTGAGGAAGGTGCAGGAGCCCAGGAAGAAGTGGAGGACGAACTGATGGAAGACTCATCAGATGAGGGAGACCTTGATCACATTTCTGTTGTGCGAGGTTGGGGGGAGAGGACAGAGGAAGGAAGCATGATTGTTACCTCGCCACCAACACAACAGGGACTTGGTGCTCCTGGATGCGCAACACACATGAGTGCCTTCTTGCTGCACTACCTGCAACATGACCCTCGAATTGTGAGAATTAGAAATAATCCTGACTACTGGGTTGCCACACTGTTAGATCCCCGGTACAAAAGTAAATTTGCAGAAATTATTCCTGCCATAGAAAGGGATGCACGCATGCAGGAGTATCAGCAGAGACTGTTGCAGAATCTTACATGTGCTTTTCCACAAAATACCAGTGGTGCACGTAGTGAATCTCACAGTTCCAACTTGCCAACCGTGGGACCGTCAAGTGTTCAGCACTCAAACCGTAACAGAACCACAGTATCTGCTGGTAACATCAATTTTGCGGAATCATTTCACCACTTTTTTAGCCCATCCTTTGCAAGGCCACAGGAGACAAGAAGTCTGACACATAGTCAACGCCTAGAGACGATGGTACAGGAGTATCTCCAAGTAAACATTGAAGCCACGACTGTGTCACTGGACCCTTGCTCTTTTTGGGCTTCCAATCTGGATAAATGGCCGGAGCTAGCCACTTACGCCTTGGAGATCTTGTCATGCCCCGCAGCCAGCGTTCTGTCTGAACGTGTGTTCAGCGCTGCTGGAGGTGTGCTGACAGATAAGCGCACGCGGCTCTCCACTGATAATGTAGACAGACTCACGTTCATAAAGATGAACAAATCATGGATCCGAAACGACTTTTCTACCCCTGTGTCATCCTGGGGAGAGTAAAAGCTTGATGATTGGTTAAAATCACCCTACCAACCGTTTTAAGCTTTCAAATTACTAATCATGTTTATCTGTATCTTGACTGGAAAATAATTTGGGCTTTGTAGCAGTGTGCAGCACTGATCCTATTAGGCCATCTATAATAAGCTTCACCAGATTTAAAATTAAAAATAATTTTTAGCTGCATCTAGCCCGGAAAATAATTTTGGGGCTCCGAGATGCGCAAGACACATAAGTGCCTTCTTGCTGCACTACCTGCAGCATGACCCTCATATTGTCAGAATTCGAAGTAATCATGACTACTGGGTTGCCACACTCTTAGATCCCCCAAACTTTTCGATCAACCTTTTCATTTTAATAAAGACCAAAAAAATGGTCATTTTTGAAATTATAAGCATTAGCAGGTTGTTAGAAACTGAAATCAAACAGTTTTCAACTCAAAACTTTATTCTAGGTGATGTTACATTTTCACATAGGACCCCTTGTTCGAAAGGAGCTTCTGAACTCTCTCGTCCATTGAATTTGTCAGGTTTTGGATGGTTTCTGCTTCAATTGTTTTGCATGAGGACAGAATACCCTCCCAGAGCTGTTGCTTAGATGTGAACTGCCTCCCGCCATCATAGACACTCCTTTTAATGATGCTCCAAAGGTTCTGAATGGGGTAGAGGTCAGGGGAGCATGGGGGTCACACCATAAGTTTGTCCCCTTTTATGCCCATATCAGCCAGAGATGCAGATGTTTTATGTGCAGCATGAGATGGTGCATTATCATGCAGAAAAATGATCTTGCTGTGAAATACACGGTTCTTCTTCTTGAACCATGGCAGGAAGTGCTGTTTGAGAAAATCCACATACATTATGGAGTTCATCTTTAGCGCCTTCAGGGATCCTAAAGGGGCCGACAATCTCTCTCCCCATGATTCCAGCCCAAAACATTACTCCACCTCCTCCTTGTTGGCGCTGTAGCCGTGTTTGCGTGGGGTGTCCATCAACCAGCCATCCTCCACTCCATTCATCTGGACCATCGAGCGCTGCACGGCACTCATCCGTGAACAAAACAGTTTTGAAATCAGTCTTCATGTAATGTTTGGCCCACTGGAGCCGTTTCTGCTTGTGTGAAGTTGATAGAGGAGGTCGACAGGATGGCGTATGCACAGCTGCAAACCTCTGAAGGACCCTGCATCTTGTTGTTCGGGGGACGTTGGAGGCACAAGCAGCTTCAAAAACTTGTCTGCTGCTATGACAAGGCTTTTTTGCCGCTGCTCTTTCAACCTGACGTAATTGCCTGTAGGAAAGAGTCCTCAATTTGCCCTTATCAGCACGCACACGTGTGTACTGTGAATCAGCTACATACTTCTTGATTGCCAAGACACTTCATCCTGATCATCGCACAATGTTGATTGTAGTCATGCCTTGACCTAAACACTCCACAATTTGTTGCTTCTCAGCAGCCGACACATCCTTTTTCTTTCCCATTTTGGCAGAAAATGTAGGCTGCTTAATAATGTGAGAGAGCCTTCTTAAGTAGTCTTGCCTTTCATTGGACACGCCTGCCAAACTAATTAGCACAGGTGTCTGCAATTGCTTACAGTGATATAAAGAGCCCTGACACACATCACCATCAATGAGTTTAACTGACAAACAAATTCTTCCCTTATCACTCCTAAACACTTTTTGCATAATAATTTGGAACGCGGTGTACATGTGCTTTTCCACAAAACACCAGTGGTTCACGTAGTGAATCTTACAGTTCTAACTTGCCAACCGTGGTCTGTATGGAATTGTTCAATAAAGGGCCCAAAATTAAGATAACATAGATGGGAGAGGTCTCTATGAATAGGAATTCCTAAGTATTTGATACCCTGTGAGGGCCAGGCAAAGGGAAAGTTGGACTGGATGGAATCCTATATGGATTTAGGGAGGGAGACATCGAGGGCCTCAGACTTCGCTGCATTGATTTTAAAATTTTACCATGTAACAAAGTGATCTATTTCAGCCATAACAGCAGGGATGGATATATGTGATTGAGTGATATATACTAGGACATCATCAGCAAATAGAGAGCACTTGTACTCGGTGCCTCCCACCTCAATCCACCTAATATTGGGGTTATGGCGAATTGATGAGAGCAGGTGCTCCGTCACTAGGATGTATAAGAGAGGGGACAGAGGACATCCCTGCCTTGTCCCATTGGTGATTGTGAAAGGTGATGAAAATGTTCTGACGCACCCCCTGGGCCTTGGGACACCCGGAGCCGGACCCTTTTTGGTGGATGCTGGTGGTTGTAGTCTTCGTGGCGGCGATCCGGTTCCGTGGCTCAGGGCGGTCAAACCAGTGGCGGAACTATTTATGTGGTTTTGATGTTTAAATGTCCGACTACGCCACCCGTGGATTGCGGTCAGAGTGAACCGCCGCTACAGGGCAGACCGCTGAGGCTGGTGTTGTGGGTGCAGCAGAGCGTAGCATAACTCCCCACGGGAGGAGTATAGCCTCAGGGCAGTGTATGCGGAGGATGGGGGTGATGGTGCAGGGCAGCAGCAGTAACGACACGGAGTCAGTGATGCAGTTCAGGGCCTTTACTCACAGTTCTTATTATCCAGACCACGTCTGCAGGTAACGGCTGCCCACGTCGTACTGTGCTCACCAGGTGAGGGGCTCAGACAACTCCCAGATAACTTTGGAGTGCTTCACAGGACCCCCTTTGTGTGTCCTTTGTCTGGCCTTTCTTACCAACACTTCTGTCCGGCTGCCTCGGGCCTCCTCTTGGTAAACTTGGCGCCAGTTTCCCTGACCCTATGTGGTGCCTTCCTAGCGGGTGGAGCAAGGGGCTGCGCCACATAAAATGTCAGAGCCTCCGGTTTCTAGCTGAGGGTCGTTTCCTGCCTCCACTAGTTCGGGGACCGGTCTCCCCCTTTGGCCTGACCCCTCCACGCAGGTGGATTCGGGCGTGCGGTGGCGACTCGCCCGTCCGCACCCCTGGGATCCCTTCATTCCTCGTTCCTGGAGCCTTCTCCGCTCCTCTTCCTTCCTTCTCCCTCTTGCAGGCCTGGGCCTCTGTTACTAGGCCCGCCTCCGGAGCAGAGCTCATGCAGAGCCCCTGCTCCCTGCCACTTCTGCTCAGACTTCTCTGCACTGAACTAAGATGGTGCCCACCTTTTATACTCCCTTCTCAATGCACCCAGGAACTGCTTCCTCCCTGCTCCTGCACTGCAGGGTTCCCCTTCCTCAGTGTTCCCTCCCCCCACTCCAGCCAGGGACAGGGACTGTCGTGCCCATCTCAGGGGCATATTGGTCGCCCTGCCCCACGGCAATGTGGTGTAATGCATGCAGGTGTCGGGTCCTGATCCACACTCCATCCTTATCTGAGAGTGAGATATCACACCTCTGGGTGAGGTGCAATACGTCTGTAGCAACCGAGCCCTCGGTGCTACAGTTCCATTTATCTTCAGCCTAGGTGACGTATTGTGATACAGGGCCGTGATTTTGGCTATAAAAGGGTCCCCTAGACCCCTACCCCAAGCTTTTTAAGAGAATCATATATGGCGTGCCAGGAGACTCTATGGAATGCTTTCTCAGCATCCAACGAGAGTATCTACTTACAAATTTTTAACTGCATCTAGCCCAGGAAATACTTTGTGCCTAGTAGCAGTGTCTGCTAGTCAGCGGATTATCCCGGCTGTTAAGCAAGCTATACCACCTGTAGTTTGGACACTTAATTTTTTCAAAGGAAATGCTTCGGGACCACGGGATACTTAGTGAAGAGCATCAGGAGGCACCCCAAGGCATAGGGGCTGGGACTGGCACTAGGATGCCTTGCGGTGGACAGCCGAGCTCGATCCTTATAAAAGCTTTTTAACTGCAGCAGCTTTAGTGGACGCTACTGGAGCTGGAATTACGCGGCTGCTGGCATGAGACTTGCCCTCCAATAGATCCTTGTAAATGGATTTAAAGTGTATTCATTCAAATTAGAGGGACAATTTAAATTAAAAAGCTTAGAGCTGCCTCCACCACAGGGGGGCTCTCTCGACCCACCAGCGGACAGGCACCAGTATTGGGAGAGGGGGGCTGGCCGTCAGGGTTCACCGCGGCTCTGGCACAAACCCGGCGACACGGAGGTGGCACGGGCAGGAGCGGACTGGCCGTCTCGGCTTCTCACTTTTTGGATTTTAGAAGGGCATGACATGCCTATATCTGTGTCTCCCCCTCCTTTTACTCCTCCACCTCTTTTCTTTTCGCATGACTATATGTACTTGTCACTTTTCCATGTGTTAGTTGTGTCTTCTGAGCAGTTTGTCAGCTTTTGGACACCTTTGAAGGTGTTTTCTATGTGTTTCTATGTGTTTTTGTTTGCCTGCCATTGGTTTTAACGGTGTTCGAAGGTGTTCGACGAACAGTTCGACGAACAGTTCGGCGAACACACGGGTGTTCGACGAACCGAACCGAACTCGAACACTACGGGGGTGGCTCAACACTACTCCGCAGGTCTAGAACTTATGCCTAGACTGACTATTATCAGTAAGTAATATGAATATTAATTACCTGTTATGTAACTTTCCACATTCTTTTCCTGGAGTCCACAAGGAAACATTTCAAATCCCACCATGTGAAAGGGCGTCAGTCACCTGTAAATATTCAAAAGAGTGATAATATGTTCCTGCTACATGCTATACACACCAAAAGGTATAACACTCTAGGGCCAAAATTACGTATTTCAAAGATAAAGACTGTGGTCAGTCGGTCTGTATTTTATTATAAAAATTGTAGTCAGACAGTCCACAGTCTATTTTAAATTTTATAATCAATCGGTTCACAGTATACTGTAAATGTGATCAGGCAGTCCACATCTACTGTATATGCTGTGGTCAGTCAGTCCATCCTTTATAATTAATGGCCTTCGGTTGAAACTCGAGCCATGACGACTTGATGAATTAATGATCTTTAGGAAGATCAATCTTGTGCAAGACTAGATCGGTCCACTAGGGTCTACATCAGAATTATCTTGATAGTATCAATCCATTGGATTGTTTGCTGGTCTTGCTCTTTGCATTCTTCTATACTTCAAACTATGATGTCCTTTTCCATTGATTGCTGTCTTCCATTCAATCCTTAGACTAGTGTAATTGCCGTTGTCAGTCAGTCCACAACTAATTCAAATGCTGTGGACTGTCAGTCCTTTTAAATGTTGTGGTCATTCAGTCCACAGTGTAATTTTAATAGTGTGGTCAGTCTCTTGTAATCGCGGTATTGATTGTTACACAGCTGATTACAAGGTTATTCTATGAAACAGAATAGGGGATTCCTCCCTTTAAAAGACAGAGGTTGGCCCACAGTCTAGTCTACTATAAATGTGGTCAAGCAGTCCACACGTAGTGTGAATGCTGTGGTCAGTCAGCCCATTTTTTATTATTAACGGCCTTCGGTTGAAACTCGAGTTATGACGACTGGATGAATTAACGATCTTTAGGAAGATCAATTTTGTGAAAGACTTCATAGGTCCACTAGGGTCTTCTCCACCCTTATCTTGATAGTGTCAATCCTTTGGATTGGCTGCTGGTCTTCCTCTTTGCTTTCTTCCTTCTATACTTCAAAGTATGAAGTTCCTTTTCCCGTGATTGCTGTCTTCCAGTCAATTCTAGATTAGTGTAAATGCTGTTGTTAGTCAGTCCACAACTAATTCAAACGCTGTGGACTGTCAGTCCTTTTAAATGTTGTGGTCATTCAGTCCACAGTGTAATTTTAATAGTGTGGTCAATCTCTTGTAATTGTGGTATTGATTGTTACACCACTGATTACAAGGCTATTCTATGAAATAGGATAGGTGATACCTCACTTTAGAAGACAGAGGTTGGCCGACAGTCTAGTCTACTGTAAATGTGGTCAAGCAGTCCACACCTAGTGTGAATTCTGTAGTCAGGCAGTCCACACCTATTGTGAATGCTGTGGTCAGTCAGCCCATTTTTTATTATTAATGGCCTTCGGTTGAAACTCGAGCTATGACGACTTGATGAATTAACGATCTTTAGGAAGATCAATTTTGTGAAAGACTACATAGGTCCACTAAGGTCTTTTCCACTGTTATCTTGATAGTGTCAATCCTTTGGATTGGCTGCTGGTCTTCCTCTTTGCTTTCTTCCTTCTATACTTCATAGTATGATGTCCTTTTCCAGTGATTGCTGTCTTCCAGTCAATCCTTAGACTAGTGTAAATGCTGTTGTCAGTCAGTCCACAACTAATTCAAATGCTGTGGACTGTCAGTCCTTTTAAATGCTGTGGTCATTCAGTCCACAGTGTAGTCTTAATACTGTGGTCAGTGTCTTGTAATTGCAGTATTGATTGTTGCACTGCTAATTACAAGGCTATTCTATGAAATAGAATAGGGGATTCCTCACTTTAGAAGACAGAGGTTGGCCCACAGTCTACCGTAAATACGATCAGGCAGTCCACAACTAGTGTGAATGTTGTGGTGAGTCAGTCCATTTTTTATTATTAACGGCCTTCGGTTGAAAGTCTAGCCATGACGACTGGATGAATTAACGATCTTTAGGAAGATCAATCTTGTTCAAGACTAGATCGGTCCACTAGGGTCTTCTCCACCGTTATCTTGATAGTGTCAATCCTTTGGATTGGCTGCTCGTCTTCCTCTTTGCTTTCTTCCTTCTATACTTCATAGTACGATGTCCTTTTCCAGTGATTGCTGTCTTCCAGTCAATCCTTAGACTAGTGTAAATGCTGTTGTCAGCCATTCCACAACTAATTCAAACGCTGTGGACTTTCAGTCCTTTTAAATGCTGTGGTCATTCAGTCCACAGTGTAGTCTTAATAGTCTGGTCAGTGTCTTGTAATTGCAGTATTGATTGTTACACTGCTAATTACAAGGTTATTCTATGAAATAGAATAGGGGATTCCTCCCTTTAAAAGACAGAGGTTGGCTCACAGTCTAGTCTACTATAAATGTGGTCAAGCAGTCCACACCTAGTGTGAATGCTGTAGTCAGTCAGCCCATTTTTTATTATTAATGGCCTTCGGTTGAAATTCGAGCCATGACTACTGGATGAATTAACGATCTTTAGGAAGATCAATTTTGTGAAAGACTAGATAGGTCCACTAGGGTCTTCTTCACCATTATCTTGATAGTATCAATCCATTGGATTGGTTGCTGGTCTTGCTCTTTGCTTTCTTCTATACTTCAAACTATGATGTCCTTTTCCATTGTTTGCTGTCTTCCATTCAATCCTTAGACTAGTGTAATTGCCGTTGTCAGTCAGTCCACAACTAATTCAAATGCTGTGGACTGTCAGTCCTTTTAAATGCTGTGGTCATTCAGTCCACAGTGTATTCTTAATAGTGTGGTCAATCTCTTGGAATCGCGGTATTGATTGTTACACCGCTGATTACAAGGCTATTCTATGAAATAGAATAGGGGATTCCTCACTTTAGAAGACAGAGGTTGGCCCACAGTCTACTATAAATGTGATCAGGCAGTCCACAACTAGTGTGAATGCTGTGGTCAGTCAGTCCATTTTTTATTATTAACGGCCTTCGGTTGAAACTCTAGCCATGACGACTGGATAAATTAATGATCTTTAGGAAGATCAATCTTGTTCAAGACTAGATCGGTCCACTAGGGTCTTCTCCACCGTTATCTTGATGGTATCAATCCTTTGGATTGGTTGCTCATCTTCCTCTTTGCCTTCTTCCTTCTATTCTTCCGAGTATGATGTCCCTTTGCAGTAATTGCTGTCTTCCAGTCAATCCATAGACTAGTGTAAATGCTTTTGTCAGTCCACGCCTAATTTAAATGCTGTGGACTGTCAGTCCTTGTAAATTTTGTAGTTAATTGGTCCACAGTGTAGTCTTAATACTGTGGTAAGTCTCTTGTAATCGCGGTATTGATTGTTACACCGCTGATTACAAGGCTATTCTATGAAACAGAATAAGGGATTCCTCACTTTAGAATACAGAAGATAAGGAAAAGAAATGTTCCTTATGTCTCTACCTAAGATATAGTTGTGTTATACTAGGAATTGTGTATAGAAAATAAACTTATGTAAACCACTAACAGTATATTCTCATGTATCAGAAAGGTGTTGTCACACCTCCGCAGGTCTAGAACTTATGCCTAGACTGACTATTATCAGTAATTAATATGAATATTAATTACCTGTTATGTGACTTTCCACATTCTTTTCTTGGAGTTCACAAGGAAACATTTCAAATCCCACCATGTCAAAGGGCGTCAGTCACCTGCAAATATTCAAAAGAGTGATAATATGTTCCTGCTACATGCTATACACACCAAAAAGTATAACACTCTAGGGCCAAAATTACTTATTTCAAAGATAAAGACTGTGGTCAGTCGGTCTGCATTTTATTATAAAAATTGTAGTCAGAGAGTCCACAGTCTAATTTAAATTTTATGCTCAATCGGTCCACAGTCTACTGTAAATGTGGTCAGGCAGTCCACATCTAGTCTATATGCTGTGGTCAGTCAGTCCATTCTTTATAATTAATGGCCTTCGGTTGAAACTCGAGCCATGACGACTTGATGTATTAATGATCTTTAGGAAGATCAATCTTGTGCAAGACTAGATCGGTCCACTAGTGCCTTCTTCACCATTATCTTGATAGTATCAATCCATTGGATTGTTTGCTGGTCTTGCACTTTGCTTTGGTCCTTCTATACTTCACAGTATGATGTCCTTTTCCAGTGATTGCTGTCTTCCATTCAATCCTTAGATAACTGTAAATGCTGATGTCAGTCAGTCCACAACTAATTCAAATGCTGTGGACTGTCAGTCCTTTTAAATGTTGTGGTCATTCAGTCCACAGTGTAATTTTAATAGTGTGGTCAGTCTCTTGTAATCGCGGTATTGATTGTTAAACCGCTGATTACAAGGTTATACTATGAAATAGAATAGAGGATTCCTCCATTTAAAAGACAGAAGTTGGCCCACAGTCTAGTCTACTGGAAATGTGGTCAAGCAGTCCACACCTAGTGTGAATGCTGTAGTCAGTCAGCCCATTTTTTATTATTAACGGCCTTCGGTTGAAATTCGAGCCATGACTACTGGATGAATTAACGATCTTTAGGAAGATCAATTTTGTGAAAGAGTAGATAGGTCCACTAGGGTCTTCTTCACCATTATCTTGATAGTATCAATCCATTGGATTGGTTGCTGGTCTTGCTCTTTGCTTTCTTCTATACTTCAAACTATGATGTCCTTTTCCATTGATTGCTGTCTTCCATTCAATCCTTAGACTAGTGTAATTGCCGTTGTCAGTCAGTCCACAACTAATTCAAATGCTGTGGACTGTCAGTCCTTTTAAATGTTGTGGTCATTCAGTCCACAGTGTATTCTTAATAGCGTGGTCAATCTCTTGGAATCGCGGTATTGATTGTTACACCGCTGATTACAAGGCTATTCTATGAAATAGAATAGGGGATTCCTCACTTTAGAAGATAGAGGTTGGCCCACAGTCTACTATAAATGTGATCAAGCAGTCCACACCTAGTGTGAATGCTGTGGTCAATCAGCCCATTGTTTATTATTAACGGCCTTCGGTTGAAACTCGAGCTATGATGACTGTTTGAATTAACGATCTTTAGGAAGATCAATTTTGTGAAAGACTACATAGGTCCACTAGGGTCTTCTCCACTGTTATCTTGATAGTGTTAATCCTTTGGATTGGCTGCTGGTCTTCCTCTTTGCTTTCTTCCTTCTATACTTCAAAGTATGATGTCCTTTTCCAATGATTGCTGTCTTCCAGTCAATCCTTAGATTAGTGTAAATGCTGTTGTCGGTCAGTCCACAACTAATTCAAACGCTGTGGACTGTCAGTCCTTTTAAATGCTGTGGTCATTCAGTCCACAGTGTAGTCTTAATAGTGTGGTCAGTGTCTTGTAATTGCAGTATTGATTGTTACACTGCTAATTACAAGGCTATTCTATGAAATAGAATAGGGGATTCCTCACTCTGAAAGACAGAGGTTGGCCCACAGTCTACCGTAAATATGATCAGGCAGTCCACAACTAATGTGAATGCTGTGGTCAGTCAGTCCATTTTTTATTATTAACGGCCTTCGGTTGAAACTCTAGCCATGACGACTGGATGAATTAACGATCTTTAGGAAGATCAATCTTGTTCAAGACTATATCGGTCCATTAGGGTCTTCTCCACCGTTATCTTGATAGTATCAATCCTTTGGATTGGTTGCTGGTCTTCCTCTTTGCCTTCTTCCTTCTATTCTTCCGAGTATGATGTCCCTTTCCAATAATTGCTGTCTTCCAGTCAATCCATAGACTAGTGTAAATGCTGTTGTCAGTCAGTCCACGCCTAATTTAAATGATGTGGACTGTCAGTCCTTGTAAATTTTGTGGTTAATTGGTCCACAGTGTAGTCTTAATACTGTGGTCAGTCTCTTGTAATCGCGGTATTGATTGTTACACCGCTGATTACATGGCTATTCTATGAAACAGAATAAGGGATTCCTCACTTTAGAATACAGAAGATAAGGAAAAGAAATGTTCCTTATATCTCTACCTAAGATATGGTTGTGTTATACTAGGAATTGTGTATAGAAAATAAACATATGTAAACCACTAACAGTATATTCTCATGTATCAGAAAGGTGTTGTCACACCTCCGCAGGTCTAGAACTTATGCCTAGACTGACTATTATCAGTAATTAATATGAATATTAATTACCTGTTATGTGACTTTCCACATTCTTTTCTTGGAGTTCACAAGGAAACATTTCAAATCCCACCATGTCAAAGGGCGTCAGTCACCTGTAAATATTCAAATGAGTGATAATATGTTCCTGCTACATGCTATACACACCAAAAAGTATAACATTGTAGGGCCAAAATTACTTATTTCGAAGATAAAGACTGTGGTCAGTCATTCTGCATTTTATTATAAAAATTGTAGTCAGAGAGTCGACAGTCTATTTTAAATATTATGCTCAATCGGCTCACAGTCTACTGTAAATGTGGTCAGGCAGTCCACATCTAGTCTATATGCTGTGGTCAGTCAGTCCATTCTTTATAATTAATGACCTTCGGTTGAAACTCGAGCCATGACGACTTGATGTATTAATGATCTTTAGGAAGATCAATCTTGTGCAAGACTAGATCGGTCCACTAGGGCCTTCTTCACCATTATCTTGATAGTATCAATCCATTGGATTGTTTGCTGGTCTTGCACTTTGCTTTGGTCCTTCTATACTTCAAAGTATGATGTCCTTTTCCAGTGATTGCTGTCTTCCAGTCAATCCTTAGACTAGTGTAAATGCTGTTGTCAGTCAGTCCACAACTAATTCAAATGCTGTGGACTGTCAGTCCTTTTAAATGTTGTGGTCATTCAGTCCACAGTGTAATTTTAATAGTGTGGTCAGTCTCTTGTAATCGCGGTATTGATTGTTACACAGCTGATTACACGGTTATTCTATGAAATAGAATAGGGGATTCCTCCATTTAAAGACAGAGGTTGGCCCACAGTCTAGTCTACTGGAAATGTGGACAAGCAGTCCACACCTAGTGTGAATGCTGTAGTCAGTCAGCCCATTTTTTATTATTAACGGCCTATGATTGAAATTCGAGCCATGACTACTGGATGAATTAACGATCTTTAGAAAGATCAATTTTGTGAAAGACTAGATAGGTCCACTAGGGCCTTCTTCACCATTATCTTGATAGTATCAATCCATTGGATTGTTTGCTGGTCTTGCACTTTGTTTTGGTCCTTCTATACTTCAAAGTATGATGTCCTTTTCCAGTGATTGCTGTCTTCCATTCAATCCTTAGACTACTGTAAATGCTGTTGTCAGTCAGTCCACAACTAATTCAAACGCTGTGGACTGTCAGTCCTTTTAAATGTTGTGGTCATTCAGTCCACAGTGTAATTTTAATAGTGTGGTCAGTGTCTTGTAATTGCGGTATTGATTGTTACACTGCTGATTACAAGGCTATTCTATGAAATAGAATAGGGCGTTCCTCACTTTACAAGACAGAGGTTGGCCCACAGTCTACCGTAAATAAGATCAGGCAGTCCACAACTAGTGTGAATGCTGTGGTCAGTCAGTCCATTTTTTATTATTAATGGCCTTCGGTTGAAACTCTAGCCATGACGATTGGATGAATTAACGATCTTTAGGAAGATCAATCTTGTTCAAGACTAGATCGGTCCACTAGGGTCTTCTCCACCGTTATCTTGATGGTATCAATCCTTTGGATTGGTTGCTGGTCTTCCTCTTTGCCTTCTTCCTTCTATTCTTCCGAGTATGATGTCTCTTTCCAGTAATTGCTGTCTTCCAGTCAATCCATAGACTAATGTAAATGCTGTTGTCAGTCAGTCCACGCCTAATTTAAATGCTGTGGACTGTCAGTCCTTGTAAATTTTGTGGTTAATTGGTCCACAGTGTAGTCTTAATACTGTGGTCAGTCTCTTATAATCGCGGTATTGATTGTTACACCGCTGATTACAAGGCTATTCTATGAAACAGAATAAGGGATTCCTCACTTTAGAATTCAGAAGATAAGGAAAAGAAGTGTTGCTTATGTCTCTACCTAAGATATAGTTGTGTTATACTAGGAATTGTGTATAGAAAATAAACATATGTAAACCACTAACAGTATATTTTCATGTATCAGAAAGGTGTTGTCACACCTCCGCAGGTCTAGAACTTATGCCTAGACTGACTATTATCAGTAATTAATATGAATATTAACTACCTGTTATGTGAATTTCCACATTCTTTTCTTGGAGTTCACAAGGAAACATTTCAAATCCCACGATGTCATAGGGCGTCAGTCACCTGTAAATATTCAAAAGAGTGATAATATGTTCCTGCTACAAGCTATACACACCAAAAAGTATAACACTCTAGGGCCAAAATTAATTATTTCAAAGATAAAGACTGTGGTCAGTCGGTCTGCATTTTATTATAAAAATTGTAGTCAGAGAGTCCACAGTCTATTTTAAATTTTATGCTCAATCGGTTCACAGTCTACTGTAAATGTGGTCAGGCAGTCCACATCTAGTGTATATGCTGTGGTCAGTCAGTCAGTCCATTCTTTATAATTAATGGCCTTCGGTTGAAACTCGAGCCATGACGACTTGATGTATTAATGATCTTTAGGAAGATCAATCTTGTGTAAGACTAGATCGGTCCACTAGGGCCTTCTTCACCATTATCTTGATAGTATCAATCCATTGGATTGTTTGCTGGTCTTGCACTTTGCTTTGGTCCTTCTATACTTCAAAGTATGATGTCCTTTTCCAGTGATTGCTGTCTTCCATTCAATCCTTAGACTACTGTAAATGCTGTTGTCAGTCGGTCCAGAACTAATTCAAATGCTGTGGACTGTCAGTCCTTTTAAATGTTGAGGTCATTCAGTCCACAGTGTAATTTTAATAGTGTGGTCAATCTCTTGTAATCGTGGTATTGATTGTTACACAGCTGATTACAAGGCTATTCTATGAAATAGAATAGGGGATTCCTCCCTTTAAAAGACAGAGGTTCGCCCACAGTCTATTCTACTATAAATGTGGTCAAGCAGTCCACACCTAGTGTGAATGCTGTAGCCAGTCAGCCCATTTTTTATTATTAATGGCCTTCGGTTGAAATTCGAGCCATGACTACTGGATGAATTAACAATCTTTAGGAAGATCAATTTTGTGAAAAACTAGATAGGTCCACTAGGGTCTTCTTCACCATTATCTTGATAGTATCAATCCATTGGATTGGTTGCTGGTCTTGCTCTTTGCTTTCTTCTATACTTCAAACTATGATGTCCTTTTCCATTAATTGCTGTCTTCCATTCAATCCTTAGACTAGTGTAATTGCCGTTGTCAGTCAGTCCACAACTAATTCAAACGCTTTGGACTGTCAGTCCTTTTAAATGTTGTGGTCATTCAGTCCACAGTGTATTCTTAGTAGTGTTGTCAATCTCTTGGAATCGCGGTATTGATTGTTACACCGCTGATTACAAGGCTATTCTATGAAATACGATAGGGGATTCCACACTTTAGAAGACAGAGGTTGGCCCACAGTCTACTATAAATGTAATCAAGCAGTCCACACCTAGTGTGAATGCTTTGGTCAGTCAGCCCATTTTTTATTATTAACGGCCTTCGGTTGAAACTCGAACTATGACGACTGGAAGAATTAACGATCTTTAGGAAGATCAATCTTGTGCAAGACTAGATCAGTCCACTAGGGCCTTCTTCACCATTATCTTGATAGTAACAATCCATCGGATTGTTTGCTGGTCTTGCACTTTGCTTTGGTCCTTCTATACTTCAAAGTATGATGTCCTTTTCCAGTGATTGCTGTCTTCCATTCAATCCTTAGATAACTGTAAATGCTGTTGTCAGTCAGTCCACAACTAATTCAAACGCTGTGGACTGTCAGTCCTTTTAAATGTTGTGGTCATTCAGTCCACAGTGTAATTTTAATAGTGTGGTCAGTCTCTTGTAATCGCGGTATTGATTGTTACACCGCTGATTACAAGGCTATTCTATGAAATAGGATAGGGGATGCCACACTTTAGAAGACAGAGGTTGGCCTACAGTCTACTATAAATGTGATCAAGCAGTCCACACCTAGTGTGAATGCTGTGGTCAGTCAGCCCATTTTATATTATTAACGGCCTTCGGTTGAAACTCTAGCCATGACGACTGGATGAATTAATGATCTTTAGGAACATCTATCTTGTTCAAGACTAGATCGGTCCACTAGGGTCTTCTCCACCGTTATCTTGATGGTATCAATCCTTTGGATTGGTTGCTCGTCTTCCTCTTTGCCTTCTTCCTTCTATTCTTCCGAGTATGATGTCCCTTTCCTGTAATTGCTGTCTTCCAGTCAATCCATAGACTAGTGCAAATGCTGTTGTCAGTCAGTCCACGCCTAATTTAAATGCTGTGGACTGTCAGTCCTTGTAAGTTTTTTGGTTAATTGGTCCACAGTGTAGTCTTAATACTGTGGTCAGTCTCTTGTAATCGCGGTATTGATTGTTACACCGCTGATTACATGGCTATTCTATGAAACAGAATAAGGGATTCCTCACTTTAGAATACAGAAGATAAGGAAAAGAAATGTTCCTTATGTCTCTACCTAAGATATAGTTGTTTTATACTAGGAATTGTGTATAGAAAATAAACATATGTAAACCACTAACGGTATATTCTCATGTATCAGAAAGGTGTTGTCACACCTCCGCAGGTCTAGAACTTATGCCTAGACTGACTATTATCAATAAGTAATATGAATATTAATTACCTGTTATGTGACTTTCCACATTCTTTTCTTGGAGTTCACAAGGAAACATTTCAAATCCCACGATGTCAAAGGGCGTCAGTCACCTGTAAATATTCAAAAGAGTGATAATATGTTCCTGCTACATGCTATACACACCAAAAGGTATAACACTCTAGGGCCAAAATTACGTATTTCAAAGATAAAGACTGTGGTCAGTCGGTCTGTATTTTATTATAAAAATTGTAGTCAGACAGTCCACAGTCTATTATAAATTTTATAATCAATCGGTTCACAGTCTACTGTAATTGTGGTCAGGCAGTCCACATCTACTGTATATGCTGTTTTCAGTCAGTCCATCCTTTATAATTGATGGCCTTCGGTTGAAACTCGATCCATGACGACTTGATGAATTAATGATCTTTAGGAAGATCAATCTTGTGCAAGATTAGATCGGTCCACTAGGGTCTTCTTCAGAATTATCTTGATAGTATCAATCCATTGGATTGTTTGCTGGTCTTGCTCTTTGCTTTCTTCTATACTTCAAACTATGATGTCCTTTTCCATTGATTGCTGTCTTCCATTCAATCCTTAGATTAGTGTAATTGCCGTTGTCAGTCAGTCCACAACTAATTCAAATGCTGTGGACTGTCAGTCCTTTTAAATGTTGTGGTCATTCAGTCCACAGTGTAATTTTAATAGTGTGGTTAATCTCTTGTAATCGCGGTATTGATTGTTACACAGCTGATTACAAGGTTATTCTATGAAATAGAATAGGGGATTCCTCCCTTTAAAAGACAGAGGTTGGCCCACAGTCTAGTCTACTATAAATGTGGTCAAGCAGTCCACACGTAGTGTGAATGCTGTGGTCAGTCAGACCATTTTTTATTATTAACGGCCTTCGGTTGAAACTCAAGCTATGATGACTGTTTGAATTAAAGATCTTTAGGAAGATCAATTTTGTGAAAGACTTCATAGGTACACTAGGGTCTTCTCCACCCTTATCTTGATAGTGTCAATCCTTTGGATTGGCTGCTGGTCTTCCTCTTTGCTTTCTTCCTTCTATACTTCAAACTATGATGTCCTTTTCCATTGATTGCTGTCTTCCATTCAATCCTTAGATTAGTGTAATTGCCGTTGTCAGTCAGTCCACAACTAATTCAAACGCTGTGGACTGTCAGTCCTTTTAAATGTTGCGGTCATTCAGTCCACAGTGTAATTTTAATAGTGTGGTCAATCTCTTGTAATTGCGGTATTGATGGTTACACCACTGATTACAAGGCTATTCTATGAAATAGGATAGGGGATACCTCACTTTAGAAGACAGAGGTTGGCCCACAGTCTAGTCTACTGTAAATGTGGTCAAGCAGTCCACACCTAGTGTGAATTCTGTAGTCAGGCAGTCCACACCTATTGTGAATGCTGTAGTCAGTCAGCCAATTTTTTATTATTAACGGCCTTCGGTTGAAATTCGAGCCATGACTACTGGATGAATTAACGATCTTTAGAAAGATCAATTTTGTGAAAGACTAGATAGGTCCACTAGGGCCTTCTTCACCATTATCTTGATAGTATCAATCCATTGGGTTGTTTGCTGGTCTTGCACTTTGTTTTGGTCCTTCTATACTTTAAAGTATGATGTCCTTTTCCAGTGATTGCTGTCTTCCATTCAATCCTTAGACTACTGTAAATGCTGTTGTCAGTCAGCCCACAACTAATTCAAACGCTGTGGACTGTCAGTCCTTTTAAATGTTGTGGTCATTCAGTCCACAGTGTAATTTTAATAGTGTGGTCAGTGTCTTGTAATTGCGGTATTGATTGTTACACTGCTGATTACAAGGCTATTCTATGAAATAGAATAGGGGGTTTCTCACTTTACAAGACAGAGGTTGGCCCACAGTCTACCATAAATATGATCAGGCAGTCCACAACTAGTGTGAATGCTGTGGTCAGTCAGTCCATTTTTTATTATTAATGGCCTTCGGTTGATACTCTAGCCATGACGATTGGATGAATTAACGATCTTTAGGAAGATCAATCTTGTTCAAGACTAGATCGGTCCACTAGGGTCTTCTCCACCGTTATCTTGATAGTATCAATCCTTTGGATTGGTTGCTGGTCTTCCTCTTTGCCTTCTTCCTTCTATTCTTCTGAGTATGATGTCTCGTTCCAGTAATTGCTGTCTTCCAGTCAATCCATAGACTAGTCTAAATGCTGTTTTCAGTCAGTCCACGCCTAATTTAAATGCTGTGGACTGTCAGTCCTTGTAAATTTTGTGGTTAATTGGTCCACAGTGTAGTCTTAATACTGTGGTCAGTCTCTTGTAATCGCGGTATTGATTGTTACACCGCTGATTACAAGGCTATTCTATGAAACAGAATAAGGGATTCCTCACTTTAGAATTCAGAAGATAAGGAAAAGAAGTGTTCCTTATGTCTCTACCTAAGATATGGTTGTGTTATACTAGGAATTGTGTATAGAAAATATACATATGTAAACCACTAACAGTATATTCTCATGTATCAGAAAGGTGTTGTCACACCTCCGCAGGTCTAGAACTTATGCCTAGACGGACTATTATCAGTAATTAATATGAATATTAACTACCTGTTATGTGACTTTCCACATTCTTTTCTTGGAGTTCACAAGGAAACATTTCAAATCCCACCATGTCAAAGGGCGTCAGTCACCTGTAAATTTCCAAATGAGTGATAATATGTTCCTGCTACATGCTATACACACCAAAAAGTATAACACTCTAGGGCCAAAATTACTTATTTCAAAGATAAAGACTGTGGTCAGTCAGTCTGCATTTTATTATAAAAATTGTAGTCAGAGAGTCCACAGTCTATTTTAAATTTTATGCTCAATCGGTTCACAGTCTACTGTAAATGTGGTCAGGCAGTCCACATCTAGTCTATATGCTGTGGTCAGTCAGTCCATTCTTTATAATTAATGACCTTCGGTTGAAACTCGAGCCATGACGACTTGATGTATTAATGATCTTTAGGAAGATCAATCTTGTTCAAGACTAGATCGGTCCACTAGGGCCTTCTTCACCATTATCTTGATAGTATCAATCCATTGGATTGTTTGCTGGTCTTGCACTTTGCTTTGGTCCTTCTATACTTCAAAGTATGATGTCCTTTTCCAGTGATTGCTGTCTTCCAGTCAATCCTTAGACTAGTGTAAATGCTGTTGTCAGTCAGTCCACAACTAATTCAAATGCTGTGGACTGTCAGTCCTTTTAAATGTTGTGGTCATTCAGTCCACAGTGTAATTTTAATAGTGTGGTCAGTCTCTTGTAATCGCGGTATTGATTGTTACACAGCTGATTACAAGGTTATTCTATGAAATAGAATAGGGGATTCCTCCATTTAAAAGACAGAGGTTGGCCCACAGTCTAGTCTACTGGAAATGTGGACAAGCAGTCCACACCTAGTGTGAATGCTGTAGTCAGTCAGCCCATTTTTTATTATTAACGGCCTTCGGTTGAAATTCGAGCCATGACTACTGGATGAATTAACGATCTTTAGAAAGATCAATTTTGTGAAAGACTAGATCGGTCCACTAGGGCCTTCTTCACCATTATCTTGATAGTATCAATCCATTGGATTGTTTGCTGGTCTTGCACTTTGTTTTGGTCCTTCTATACTTCAAAGTATGATGTCCTTTTCCAGTGATTGCTGTCTTCCAGTCAATCCTTAGACTAGTGTAAATGCTGTTGTCAGTCAGTCCACAACTAATTCAAATGCTGTGGACTGTCAGTACTTTTAAATGCTGTGGTCATTCAGTCCACAGTGTAGTCTTAATATTGTGGTCAGTCTCTTGTAATCGCGGTATTGATTGTTACACCGCTGATTACAAGGTTATTCTATGAAACAGAATAAGGGATTCCTCACTTTAGAATACAGAAGATAAGGAAAAGAAATGTTCCTTATGTCTGTACCTAAGAAATGGTTGTTTTATACTAGGAGTTGTTTATATAAAATATACATATGTAAACCACTAACAGTATATTCTCATGTATCAGAAAGGTGTTGTCACACCTCCGCAGGTCTAGAACTTATGCCTAGACTGACTATTATCAGTAATTAATATGAATATTAATTCCCTGTTATGTGACTTTCCACACAACCCTCAAAACAGTATGATGAACCCCACACAAAGGTCCACACTGTATAATTATAATTTTTTTACTTCTAGCAGTGTGTGGGACTTGTTCTATTAGTCCACCTATACTGACCTCCATCAGGTTGCAAATTCAAAATAATTTTTTGTATGCATCTAGCTCTGAAAAAATATTTGGCCTTCTAGTAGTGTGTGGGACTTTCTCTGTTAGTCCATCTATACTGACCTCCATCAGGTTGCAAACTGAATATAATTTTTTTCTGCATCTAGCTCTGAAAAAATATTTGGCCTTCTAGCAGTGTGTCGGACTTTCTCTATTAGTCCATCTATACTGACCTCCATCAGGTTGCAAATTAAAAATAATTTTTATCTGCATCTACAGTACCTCTGAAAAAATATTTGGGCTTCTAGCTGTGTGTGGGACTTGTTCTATTAGTCCATCTATACTGACCTCCATCAGGTTGCAAATTGAATTTAATTTTTTTCTGCATCTAGCTCTGAAAAAATATTTGGGCTTCTAGCAGTGTGTGGGACTTGTTCTATTAGTCCATCTATACTGACCTCCATCAGGTTGCAAACTGAATATAATTTTTTTCTGCATCTAGCTCTGAAAAAATATTTGGCCTTCTAGCAGTGTGTCGGACTTTCTCTATTAGTCCATCTATACTGACCTCCATCAGGTTGCAAATTAAAAATAATTTTTATCTGCATCTACAGTACCTCTGAAAAAATATTTGGGCTTCTAGCTGTGTGTGGAACTTGTTCTATTAGTCCATCTATACTGACCTCCATCAGGTTGCAAATTGAATATAATTTTTTTCTGTATCTAGCTCTGAAAAAATATTTGGGCTTCTAGCTGTGTGTGGGACTTGTTCTATTAGTCCATCTATACTGACCTCCATCAGGTTGCAAACTGAATATAATTTTTTTCTGCATCTAGCTCTGAAAAAATATTTGGCCTTCTAGCAGTGTGTCGGACTTTCTCTATTAGTCCATCTATACTGACCTCCATCAGGTTGCAAATTGAATATAATTTTTTTCTGTATCTACCTCTGAAAAAATATTTGGGCTTCTAGCTGTGTGTGGGACTTGTTCTATTAGTCCATCTATACTGACCTCCATCAGGTTGCAAATTGAATATAATTTTTTTCTGCATCTAGCTCTGAAAAAATATTTGGGCTTCTAGCTGTGTGTGGGACTTGTTCTACTAGTCCATCTATACTGACCTCCATCAGGTTGCAAACTGAATATATTTTTTTCTGCATCTACCTCTGAAAAAATATTGGGCTTCTAGCTGTGTGTGGGACTTGTTGTATTAGTCTATCTATACTGACCTCCATCAGGTTGCAAACTGAATATATTTTTTTCTGCATCTACCTCTGAAAAAATATTGGGCTTCTAGCTGTGTGTGGGACTTGTTCTACTAGTCCATCTATACTGACCTCCATCAGGTTGCAAATTGAATATAATTTTTTTCTGCATCTAACCCAGCCAATAGTTTTGGCCTAATACCACAGTTTGGCCACTCAGCTCTGCTCGGTTCCCATCCATTGTTTTTTTGTGCAAACAACTCCAGAGTTGTGAATTAGTTAACCACCAAAATGAGTGGAAAAAGGCCTGCTGCTGGTGGAAAGGGGAATAGGCGTGTTGGGAAGGGGAAAAAAGGTTGTGTCCGTGGGGTAGGTGTTAAAGCAACAGTAACATCTGCAGAAGAAAGACCATCTTCCAGCCAAACTAAAATGTCTACTTCTTTTAGCGGACAATGTGATAAGATCCCTTTCTTACGGCCACGCCAATCGCTACAAATTCCAGATGAGGCACAAAAACAACAGGTGCTTCAACGGATATCAAGTGCTCCTTTAAGTGGGCTCTCCTCCACATCAACTTCAACATCACAAATACTCCAGTCCTCAAAGGTGTCACCCCAATCGCACTTGCTTCCTCACAGCTCCCAAATCTCCAGCTGCCCGTCTGAGTATGAGGTAGAACAGATGGTTGAGTCTGCAGAGCTGTTTACTCATACTATAGCCTGGGAATCAGAGGTCGACTCCAGCGCTTCTGTGAATCCAGACGAGGAAATGATCTGCACTGATGCCCAGAATCTTTATGAGTCGGATCCAGGACCAGACGCAGAAGGTTCTGACCATAATGTAGACCCTCATTCCCAAACTGTAACTCCTGTTGGTGGAGACAATGAGGAAGACGATGATAAGACTCAAATACCTGATTGGAGCGACAACTTTAGTTTTTTGTCAGTGCAGGAACAGGTTGGCTCTGAGGACGACGGGTGTGATAACGCACAGGGTGATGATGATGAGGTTGGAGATCCCACTTACTGTCAACCCACAGTCAGCCAAGAGATGAGGTCAGCAGAGGAGGTGGAGGAAGATGCTAGTGACGACGAGGTCAGGTTGCGCCTTCCTGGGCAGAGACGTAGTACTGGAAGCACGTCAACAACTGCATCCTCAAACACAACTCTGCCTCTCACCACAAGTCGTGGTGGCTCTTCAGGTCGCATGGGTGCTAAGCCTTGCATAGCCTGGGCATTTTTTCAGATCGATAAAGATGACCCAACTCGTGTTATCTGTAACATTTGTCAGCAAAAGCTAAGTAGAGGCCAAAAAATACATAGTTTGAGTACTTCATGCATGAACCGGCACATGGACATGAAGCATAAGTTGCAGTGGGAAGCTCAGTGTGCTACAATGCGGCCTAGCCGGCCGGGCCAACCACCGTCTGCCATATCTTGTGCATCCGCGGCCTCTTCATCCTCTGTGACTGGGGGGACAGCAGTCACACCTGTTTTGGGGCGCAGACCTGCCACCTCTTTACCCGCAACAGCCAGCGTGATTGGCAGGTCATCATTTTCTTTGGAGGTGGTAACACCAGCTGGTGTTGAGCGCTGTCCGACATCGATAGCACCACCTTTGGATCAAGGCAACCTAACATGTCCGCCTGCATCTTCCTCACAGACTGGCAGTTTGCCGGGGACACCCTTATCAACCCCGTCTAAGCACAATAGCCAGCCCTCGGTCCCTCAGATGTGGACAAGTAAAAGACCATTTCCTCCAAGCCATGAGAAAGCTAAGAGGTTGAATTTCACCATCTGCAAGCTCTTGGCTACAGAAATGCTGCCTTTCCGCCTGGTGGACACAGAGGATTTTCGAGACCTTATGTCCGTCGCAGTGCCCCAGTACCAGATGCCCAGTCGGCACTACTTCTCAAAGAAAGGTGTGCCTGCGCTCTACCAGCATGTCGCACACAACATCACCGCTTCTTTGAGAAACTCTGTGTGTGACAGGGTGCATTTCACCACAGACACTTGGACGAGTAGGCATGGACAGGGGCGTTACATGTCGCTGACTGGGCACTGGGTAACTATGGTGACAGCAGGACAAGGGGCTGCTGTCCAAGTCTTGCCGTCCCCACGAGTTGTGCGTCAATCCTCTTTATCTCAAAGTTCCTCCACTGCTTCTGCCTCCTCAACCTCCTCTCGGTCTTCCACCTGCACCCAAAGCCTGTCTGGTCATGCCACAAGCTTTCTAACTGCGCAGAAGGGATCCTGCACACCTCCTTACTATGCTGGCAGTAGGGCTCAACGTCATCAGGCGGTTTTTACATTGAAATGTCTGGGAAATGTGAGTCACACAGCTGAGGAGTTGTGGTCAGCTCTGGAGAACCAATTTCATGAATGGTTGTCTCCACTGGACCTGAAACCAGGGAAGGCCGTGTGCGACAATGCTGCAAACCTGGGTGCGGCCCTTCGCCGGGGCAATGTCACACACGTGCCTTGTATGGCTCACGTGTTGAACCTGGTTGTCCAGCAATTTTTAGCCCACTATCCCAGACTAGATGGCCTTCTGCAGAGGGCACGGTCGCTGTGTGCTCACTTCCGCCGTTCGCATCCCGCAGCTCAGCGACTTACATCTCTACAGAAGCCGTTGGGCCTGCCACTTCACCGGCTAAAATGCGATGTGCCTACCCGGTGGAATTCAACTCTGCACATGTTGCAGCGACTGTGGCAGCACCGACAAGCCCTGGTGCAATACGTTCTGACGTATAGCCTGGGCCAACGAGATTCAGAGGTGGGTCAAATCACGCTGGAGGAGTGGTCTCAGATCAGGGACCTATGCACCCTTCTGCACAGTTTTGAAATGGCGACGAAGATGTTTAGTGCTGACGATGCCATTATCAGCATGACTATTCCGGTGATTTACATGCTGGAGCACATGTTAAACAGAATTCGGAGTCAGGTGGTGGCACAAGAGGAGGTGGAGGAAGTAGAGGAGGAGGAGTTGTATGCGGAAGGGCTAACATCTGCAAGGTCCAGACGGTCGGCAGCACCAAGGCGGCAGGCATGTGAGGGTGGGGGAGATGGTTTTACCAGGGCACATGGTAGCAGCCAAACTAGTGAGGAAGGTGCAGGAGCCCAGGAAGAAGTGGAGGACGAACTGATGGAAGACTCATCAGATGAGGGAGACCTTGATCACATTTCTGTTGTGCGAGGTTGGGGGGAGAGGACAGAGGAAGGAAGCATGATTGTTACCTCGCCACCAACACAACAGGGACTTGGTGCTCCTGGATGCGCAACACACATGAGTGCCTTCTTGCTGCACTACCTGCAACATGACCCTCGAATTGTGAGAATTAGAAATAATCCTGACTACTGGGTTGCCACACTGTTAGATCCCCGGTACAAAAGTAAATTTGCAGAAATTATTCCTGCCATAGAAAGGGATGCACGCATGCAGGAGTATCAGCAGAGACTGTTGCAGAATCTTACATGTGCTTTTCCACAAAATACCAGTGGTGCACGTAGTGAATCTCACAGTTCCAACTTGCCAACCGTGGGACCGTCAAGTGTTCAGCACTCAAACCGTAACAGAACCACAGTATCTGCTGGTAACATCAATTTTGCGGAATCATTTCACCACTTTTTTAGCCCATCCTTTGCAAGGCCACAGGAGACAAGAAGTCTGACACATAGTCAACGCCTAGAGACGATGGTACAGGAGTATCTCCAAGTAAACATTGAAGCCACGACTGTGTCACTGGACCCTTGCTCTTTTTGGGCTTCCAATCTGGATAAATGGCCGGAGCTAGCCACTTACGCCTTGGAGATCTTGTCATGCCCCGCAGCCAGCGTTCTGTCTGAACGTGTGTTCAGCGCTGCTGGTGGTGTGCTGACAGATAAGCGCACGCGGCTCTCCACTGATAATGTAGACAGACTCACGTTCATAAAGATGAACAAATAATGGATCTGAAACGACTTTTCTACCCCTGTGTCATCCTGGGGAGAGTAAAAGCTTGATGATTGGTTAAAATCACCCTACCAACCGTTTTAAGCTTTCAAATTACTAATCATGTTTATCTGTATCTTGACTGGAAAATAATTTGGGCTTTGTAGCAGTGTGCAGCACTGATCCTATTAGGCCATCTATACTAAAGCTTCACCAGATTTAAAATTAAAAATAATTTTTAGCTGCATCTAGCCCGGAAAATAATTTTGGGGCTCCGAGATGCGCAAGACACATAAGTGCCTTCTTGCTGCACTACCTGTCAGAATTCGAAGTAATCATGACTACTGGGTTGCCACACTCTTAGATCCCCCAAACTTTTCGGTCAACCTTTTCATTTTAATAAAGACCAAAAAAATGGTCATTTTTTAAATTATAAGCATTAGCAGGTTGTTAGAAACTGAAATCAAACAGTTTTCAACTCAAAAACTTTATTCTAGGTGATGTTACATTTTCACATAGGACCCCTTGTTCGAAAGGAGCTTCTGAACTCTCTCGTCCATTGAATTTGTCAGGTTTTGGATGGTTTCTGCTTCAATTGTTTTGCATGAGGACAGAATACCCTCCCAGAGCTGTTGCTTAGATGTGAACTGCCTCCCGCCATCATAGACACTCCTTTTAATGATGCTCCAAAGGTTCTGAATGGGGTAGAGGTCAGGGGAGCATGGGGGTCACACCATAAGTTTGTCCCCTTTTATGCCCATATCAGCCAGAGATGCAGATGTTTTATGTGCAGCATGAGATGGTGCATTATCATGCAGAAAAATGATCTTGCTGTGAAATACACGGTTCTTCTACTTGAACCATGGCAGGAAGTGCTGTTTGAGAAAATCCACATACAGTATGGAGTTCATCTTTAGCGCCTTCAGGGATCCTAAAGGGGCCGACAATCTCTCTCCCCATGATTCCAGCCCAAAACATTACTCCACCTCCTCCTTGTTGGCGCTGTAGCCGTGTTTGCGTAGGGTGTCCATCAACCAGCCATCCTCCACTCCATCCATCTGGACCATCGAGCGCTGCACGGCACTCATCCGTGAACAAAACAGTTTTGAAATCAGTCTTCATGTAATGTTTGGCCCACTGGAGCCGTTTCTGCTTGTGTGAAGTGGATAGAGGAGGTCGACAGGATGGCATATGCACAGCTGCAAACCTCTGAAGGACCCTGCATCTTGTTGTTCGGGGGACGTTGGAGGCACAAGCAGCTTCAAAAACTTGTCTGCTGCTATGACAAGGCTTTTTTGCCGCTGCTCTTTCAACTTGACGTAATTGCCTGTAGGAAAGAGTCCTCAATTTGCCCTTATCAGCACGCACACGTGTGTACTGTGAATCAGCTACATACTTCTTGATTGCCAAGACACTTCATCCTGATCATCGCACAATGTTGATTGTAGTCATGCCTTGACCTAAACACTCCACAATTTGTTGCTTCTCAGCAGCCGACACATCCTTTTTCTTTCCCATTTTGGCAGAAAATGTAGGCTGCTTAATAATGTGAGAGAGCCTTCTTAAGTAGTCTTGCCTTTCATTGGACACACCTGCCAAACTAATTAGCACAGGTGTCTACAATTGCTTACAGTGATATAAAGAGCCCTGACACACATCACCATCAATGAGTTTAACTGACAAACAAACAAATTCTTCCCTTATCACTCCTAAACACTTTTTGTATAATAATTTGGAACGCAGTGTACATGTGCTTTTCCACAAAACACCAGTGGTTCACGTAGTGAATCTTACAGTTCTAACTTGCCAACCGTGGTCTGTATGGAATTGTTCAATAAAGGGCCCAAAATTAAGATAACATAGATGGGAGAGGTCTCTATGAATAGGAATTCCTAAGTATTTGATACCCTGTGAGGGCCAGGCAAAGGGAAAGTTGGACTGGATGGAATCCTATATGGATCTGGGGAGGGAGACATCGAGGGCCTCAGACTTCGCTGCATTGATTTTAAAATTTTACCATGTAACAAAGTGATCTATTTCAGCCATAACAGCAGGGATGGATATATGTGATTGAGTGATATATACTAGGACATCATCAGCAAATAGAGAGCACTTGTACTCGGTGCCTCCCACCTCAATCCACCTAATATTGGGGTTATGGCGAATTGATGAAAGCAGGTGCTCCGTCACTAGGATGTATAAGACAGGGGACAGAGGACATCCCTGCCTTGTCCCATTGGTGATTGCGAAAGGTGATGAAAATGTTCTGACGCACCCCCTGGGCCTTGGGACACCCGGAGCCGGACCCTTTTTGGTGGATGCTGGTGGTTGTAGTCTTCGTGGCGGCGACCCGGTTCCGTGGCTCAGGGCGGTCAAACCAGTGGCGGAACTATTTGTGTGGTTTTGATGTTTAAATGTCCGACTATGCCACCCGTGGATTGCGGTCAGAGTGAACCGCCGTTACAGGGCAGACCGCTGAGGCTGGTGTTGTGGGTGCAGCAGAGCGTAGCATAACTCCCCACGGGAGGAGTATAGCCTCAGGGCAGTGTATGCGGAGGATGGGGGTGATGGTGCAGGGCAGCAGCAGTAACGACACGGAGTCAGTGATGCAGTTCAGGGCCTTTACTCACAGTTCTTATTATCCAGACCACGTCTGCAGGTAACGGCTGCCCACGTCGTACTGTGCTCACCAGGTGAGGGGCTCAGACAACTCCCAGATAACTTTGGAGCACTTCACAGGACCCCCTTTGTGTGTCCTTTGTCTGGAATTTCTTACCAACACTTCTGTCCGGCTGCCTCGGGCCTCCTCTTGGTAAATTTGGCGCCAGTTTCCCTGACCCTATGTGGTGCCTTCCTAGCGGGTGTAGCGATGGGCTGCGCCACATAAAATGTCAGAGCCTCCGGTTTCTAGCTGAGGGTCGTTTCCTGCCTCCACTAGTTCGGGGACCGGTCTCCCCCTTTGGCCTGACCCCTCCACGCAGGTGGATTCGGGTGTGCGGTGGCGACTCGCCCGTCCGCACCCCTGGGATTCCTTCATTCCTCGTTCCTGGAGCCTTCTCCGCTCCTCTTCCTTCCTTCTCCCTCTTCCAGGCCTGGGCCTCTGTTACTAGGCCCGCCTCCGGAGCAGAGCTCATGCAGAGCCCCTGCTCCCTGCCACTTCTGCTCAGACTTCTCTGCACTGAACTAAGATGGTGCCCACCTTTTATACTCCCTTCTCAATGCACCCAGGAACTGCTTCCTCCCTGCTCCTGCACTACAGGGTTCCCCTTCCTCAGTGTTCCCTCCCCCCACTCCAGCCAGGGACAGGGACTGTCGTGCCCATCTCAGGGGCATATTGGTCGCCCTGCCCCACGGCAATGTGGTGTAATGCATGCAGGTGTCGGGTCCTGATCCACACTCCATCCTTACCTGAGAGTGAGATATCACACCTCTGGGTGAGGTGCAATACGTCTGTAGCAACCGAGCCCTCAGGGTGCTACAGTTCCATTTATATTCAGCCTAGACCCCTACCCCAAGCTTTTTAAGAGAATCATATATGGCGTGCCAGGAGACTCTATGGAATGCTTTCTCAGCATCCAACGAGAGTATCTAATTACAAATTTTTAACTGCATCTAGCCCAGGAAATACTTTGTGCCTAGTAGCAGTGTCTGCTAGTCAGCGGATTATCCCGGCTGTTAAGCAAGCTACACCACCTGTAGTTTAGACACTTAATTTTTTCAAAGGAAATGCTTCGGGACCATGGGATACTTAGTGAAGAGCATCAGGAGGCACCCCAAGGCATAGGGGCTGGGACTGGCAGTAGGATGCCTTGCGGTGGACAGCCGAGCTCGATCCTTATAAAAGCTTTTTAACTGCAGCAGCTTTAGTGGACACTACTGGAGCTGGAATTACGCGGCTGCTGGCATGAGACTTGCCCTCCAATAGATCCTTGTAAATGGATTTAAAGTGTATTCATTCAAATTAGAGAGACAATTTAAATTAAAAAGCTTAGAGCTGCCTCCACCACAGGGGGGCTCGCTCGACCCACCAGCGGACAGGCACCAGTATTGGGAGAGGGGGGCTGGCCATCAGGGTTCACCGCGGCTCTGGCACAAACCCGGCGACACGGAGGTGGCACGGGCAGGAGCGGACTGGCCGTGTCGGCTTCTCACTTTTTGGATTTTAGAAGGGCATGACATGCCTATATCTGTGTCTCCCCCTCCTTTTACTCCTCCACCTCTTTTATTTTCGCATGACTATATGTACTTGTCACTTTTCCATGTGTTAGT
The DNA here is from genome assembly GCF_046119375.1 of Phyllobates terribilis. Taxonomy (NCBI): domain Eukaryota; kingdom Metazoa; phylum Chordata; class Amphibia; order Anura; family Dendrobatidae; genus Phyllobates; species Phyllobates terribilis. The sequence continues at coordinate 669,013 of NW_027363324.1, forward strand.
TATGTCTTCTGAGCAGTTTGTCAGCTTTTGGACACCTTTGAAGGTGTTTTCTATGTGTTTCTATGTGTTTTTGTTTGCCTGCCATTGGTTTTAACGGTGTTCGAAGGTGTTCGACGAACAGTTCGACGAACAGTTCGGCGAACACACGGGTGTTCGACGAACCGAACCGAACTCGAACACTACGGGGGTGGCTCAACACTAGTCCCAAGGCCCAGGGGTGCGTCAGAACATTTTCATCACCTTTCACAATCACCAATGGGACAAGGCAGGGATGTCCTCTGTCCCCTCTCTTATACATCCTAGTGACGGAGCACCTGCTCTCATCAATTCGCCATAACCCCAATATTAGGTGGATTGAGGTGGGAGGCACCGAGTACAAGTGCTCTCTATTTGCTGATGATGTCCTAGTATATATCACTCAATCACATATATCCATCCCTGCTGTTATGGCTGAAATAGATCACTTTGTTACATGGTAAAATTTTAAAATCAATGCAGCGAAGTCTGAGGCCCTCGATGTCTCCCTCCCCAAATCCATGTAGGATTCCATCCAGTCCAACTTTCCCTTTGCCTGGCCCTCACAGGGTATCAAATACTTAGGAATTCCTATTCATATAGACCTCTCCCATCTATGTTATCTTAATTTTGGGCCCTTTATTGAACAATTCCATACAGACCACGGTTGGCAAGTTAGAACTGTAAGATTCACTACGTGAACCACTGGTGTTTTGTGGAAAAGCACATGTACACTGCGTTCCAAATTATTATGCAAAAAGTGTTTAGGAGTGATAAGGGAAGAATTTGTTTGTTTGTCAGTTAAACTCATTGATGGTGATGTGTGTCAGGGCTCTTTATATCACTGTAAGCAATTGCAGACACCTGTGCTAATTAGTTTGGCAGGTGTGTCCAATGAAAGGCAAGACTACTTAAGAAGGCTCTCTCACATTATTAAGCAGCCTACATTTTCTGCCAAAATGGGAAAGAAAAAGGATGTGTCGGCTGCTGAGAAGCAACAAATTGTGGAGTGTTTAGGTCAAGGCATGACTACAATCAACATTGTGCGATGATCAGGATGAAGTGTCTTGGCAATCAAGAAGTATGTAGCTGATTCACAGTACACACGTGTGCGTGCTGATAAGGGCAAATTGAGGACTCTTTCCTACAGGCAATTACGTCAGGTTGAAAGAGCAGCGGCAAAAAAGCCTTGTCATAGCAGCAGACAAGTTTTTGAAGCTGCTTGTGCCTCCAACGTCCCCCGAACAACAAGATGCAGGGTCTTTCAGAGGTTTGCAGCTGTGCATACGCCATCCTGTCGACCTCCTCTATCCACTTCACACAAGCAGAAACGGCTCCAGTGGGCCAAACATTACATGAAGACTGATTTCAAAACTGTTTTGTTCACGGATGAGTGCCGTGCAGCGCTCGATGGTCCAGATGGATGGAGTGGAGGATGGCTGGTTGATGGACACCCCACGCAAACACGGCTACAGCGCCAACAAGGAGGAGGTGGAGTAATGTTTTGGGCTGGAATCATGGGGAGAGAGATTGTCGGCCCCTTTAGGATCCCTGAAGGCGCTAAAGATGAACTCCATAATGTATGTGGATTTTCTCAAACAGCACTTCCTGCCATGGTTCAAGAAGAAGAACCGTGTATTTCACAGCAAGATCATTTTTCTGCATGATAATGCACCATCTCATGCTGCACATAAAACATCTGCATCTCTGGCTGATATGGGCATAAAAGGGGACAAACTTATGGTGTGACCCCCATGCTCCCCTGACCTCTACCCCATTCAGAACCTTTGGAGCATCATTAAAAGGAGTGTCTATGATGGCGGGAGGCAGTTCACATCTAAGCAACAGCTCTGGGAGGGTATTCTGTCCTCATGCAAAACAATTGAAGCAGAAACCATCCAAAACCTGACAAATTCAATGGACGAGAGAGTTCAGAAGCTCCTTTCGAACAAGGGGTCCTATGTGAAAATGTAACATCACCTAGAATAAAGTTTTGAGTTGAAAACTGTTTGATTTCAGTTTCTAACAACCTGCTAATGCTTATAATTTCAAAAATGACCATTTTTTTGGTCTTTATTAAAATGAAAAGGTTGATCGAAAAGTTTGGGGGATCTAAGAGTGTGTCAACCCAGTAGTCATGATTACTTCGAATTCTGACAATATGAGGGTCATGCTGCAGGTAGTGCAGCAAGAAGGCACTTATGTGTCTTGCGCATCTCGGAGCCCCAAAATTATTTTCCGGGCTAGATGCAGCTAAAAATTATTTTTAATTTTAAATCTGGTGAAGCTTTAGTATAGATGGCCTAATAGGATCAGTGCTGCACACTGCTACAAAGCCCAAATTATTTTCCAGTCAAGATACAGATAAACATGATTAGTAATTTGAAAGCTTAAAACGGTTGGTAGGGTGATTTTAACCAATCATCAAGCTTTTACTCTCCCCAGGATGACACAGGGGTAGAAAAGTCGTTTCGGATCCATGATTTGTTCATCTTTATGAACGTGAGTCTGTCTACATTATCAGTGGAGAGTCGCGTGCGCTTATCTGTCAGCACACCACCAGCAGCGCTGAACACACGTTCAGACAGAACGCTGGCTGCGGGGCATGACAAGATCTCCAAGGCGTAAGTGGCTAACTCCGGCCATTTATCCAGATTGGAAGCCCAAAAAGAGCAAGGGTCCAGTGACACAGTCGTGGCTTCAATGTTTACTTGGAGATTCTCCTGTACCATCGTCTCTAGGCGTTGACTATGTGTCAGACTTCTTGTCTCCTGTGGCCTTGCAAAGGATGGGCTAAAAAAGTGGTGAAATGATTCCGCAAAATTGATGTTACCAGCAGATACTGTGGTTCTGTTACGGTTTGAGTGCTGAACACTTGACGGTCCCACGGTTGGCAAGTTGGAACTGTGAGATTCACTACGTGCACCACTGGTATTTTGTGGAAAAGCACATGTAAGATTCTGCAACAGTCTCTGCTGATACTCCTGCATGCGTGCATCCCTTTCTATGGCAGGAATAATTTCTGCAAATTTACTTTTGTACCGGGGATCTAACAGTGTGGCAACCCAGTAGTCAGGATTATTTCTAATTCTCACAATTCGAGGGTCATGTTGCAGGTAGTGCAGCAAGAAGGCACTCATGTGTGTTGCGCATCCAGGAGCACCAAGTCCCTGTTGTGTTGGTGGCGAGGTAACAATCATGTTTCCTTCCTCTGTCCTCTCCCCCCAACCTCGCACAACAGAAATGTGATCAAGGTCTCCCTCATCTGATGAGTCTTCCATCAGTTCGTCCTCCACTTCTTCCTGGGCTCCTGCACCTTCCTCACTAGTTTGGCTGCTACCATGCGCCCTGGTAAAACCATCTCCCCCACCCTCACATGCCTGCTGCCTTGGTGCTGCCGACCGTCTGGACCTTGCAGATGTTAGCCCTTCCGCATACAACTCCTCCTCCTCTACTTCCTCCACCTCCTCTTGTGCCACCACCTGACTCCGAATTCTGTTTAACATGTGCTCCAGCATGTAAATCACCGGAATAGTCATGCTGATAATGGCATCGTCAGCACTAAACATCTTCGTCGCCATTTCAAAACTGTGCAGAAGGGTGCATAGGTCCCTGATCTGAGACCACTCCTCCAGCGTGATTTGCCCCACCTCTGAATCTCGTTGGCCCAGGCTATACGTCAGAACGTATTGCACCAGGGCTTGTCGGTGCTGCCACAGTCGCTGCAACATGTGCAGAGTTGAATTCCACTGGGTAGGCACATCGCATTTTAGCCGGTGAAGTGGCAGGCCCAACGACTTCTGTAGAGATGTAAGTCGCTGAGCTGCGGGATGCGAACGGCGGAAGTGAGCACACAGCGACCGTGCCCTCTGCAGAAGGCCATCTAGTCTGGGATAGTGGGCTAAAAATTGCTGGACAACCAGGTTCAACACGTGAGCCATACAAGGCACGTGTGTGACATTGCCCCGGCGAAGGGCCGCACCCAGGTTTGCAGCATTGTCGCACACGGCCTTCCCTGGTTTCAGGTCCAGTGGAGACAACCATTCATGAAATTGGTTCTCCAGAGCTGACCACAACTCCTCAGCTGTGTGACTCACATTTCCCAGACATTTCAATGTAAAAACCGCCTGATGACGTTGAGCCCTACTGCCAGCATAGTAAGGAGGTGTGCAGGATCCCTTCTGCGCAGTTAGAAAGCTTGTGGCATGACCAGACAGGCTTTGGGTGCAGGTGGAAGACCGAGAGGAGGTTGAGAAGGCAGAAGCAGTGGAGGAACTTTGACATAAAGAGGATTGACGCACAACTCGTGGGGACGGCAAGACTTGGACAGCAGCCCCTTGTCCTGCTGTCACCATAGTTACCCAGTGCCCAGTCAGCGACATGTAACGCCCCTGTCCATGCCTACTCGTCCAAGTGTCTGTGGTGAAATGCACCCTGTCACACACAGAGTTTCTCAAAGAAGCGGTGATGTTGTGTGCGACATGCTGGTGGAGCGCAGGCACACCTTTCTTTGAGAAGTAGTGCCGACTGGGCATCTGGTACTGGGGCACTGCGACGGACATAAGGTCTCGAAAATCCTCTGTGTCCACCAGGCGGAAAGGCAGCATTTCTGTAGCCAAGAGCTTGCAGATGGTGAAATTCAACCTCTTAGCTTTCTCATGGCTTGGAGGAAATGGTCTTTTACTTGTCCACATCTGAGGGACCGAGGGCTGGCTATTGTGCTTAGACGGGGTTGATAAAGGTGTCCCCGGCAAACTGCCGGTCTGTGAGGAAGATGCAGGCGGACATGTTAGGTTGCCTTGATCCAAAGGTGGTGCTATCGATGTCGGACAGCGCTCAACACCAGCTGGTGTTACCACCTCCAAAGATAATGATGACCTGCCAATCACGCTGGCTGTTGCGGATAAAGAGGTGGCAGGTCTGCGCCCCAAAACAGGTGTGACTGCTGTCCCCCCAGTCACAGAGGATGAAGAGGCCGCGGATGCACAAGATATGGCAGACGGTGGTTGGCCCGGCCAGCTAGGCCGCATTGTAGCACACTGAGCTTCCCACTGCAACTTATGCTTCATGTCCATGTGCCGGTTCATGCATGAAGTACTCAAACTATGTATTTTTTGGCCTCTACTTAGCTTTTGCTGACAAATGTTACAGATAACACGAGTTGGGTCATCTTTATCGATCTGAAAAAATGCCCAGGCTATGCAAGGCTTAGCACCCATGCGACCTGAAGAGCCACCACGACTTGTGGTGAGAGGCAGAGTTGTGTTTGAGGATGCAGTTGTTGACGTGCTTCCAGTACTACGTCTCTGTCCAGGAAGGCGCAACCTGACCTCGTCGTCACTAGCATCTTCCTCCACCTCCTCTGATGACCTCATCTCTTGGCTGACTGTGGGTTGACTGTAAGTGGGATCTCCAACCTCATCATCATCACCCTGTGCGTTATCACACCCGTCGTCCTCAGAGCCAACCTGTTCCTGCCCTGACAAAAAACTAAAGTTGTCGCTCCAATCAGGTATTTGAGTCTTATCATCGTCTTCCTCATTGTCTCCACCAACAGGAGTTACAGTTTGGGAATGAGGGTCTACATTATGGTCAGAACCTTCTGCGTCTGGTCCTGGATCCGACTCATAAAGATTCTGGGCATCAGTGCAGATCATTTCCTCGTCTGGATTCACAGAAGCGCTGGAGTCGACCTCTGATTCCCAGGCTATAGTATGAGTAAACAGCTCTGCAGACTCAACCATCTGTTCTACCTCATACTCAGACGGGCAGCTGGAGATTTGGGAGCTGTGAGGAAGCAAGTGCGATTGGGGTGACACCTTTGAGGACTGGAGTATTTGTGATGTTGAAGTTGATGTGGAGGAGAGCCCACTTAAAGGAGCACTTGATATCCGTTGAAGCACCTGCTGTTTTTGTGCCTCATCTGGAATTTGTAGCGATTGGCGTGGCCGTAAGAAAGGGATCTTATCACATTGTCCGCTAAAAGAAGTAGACATTTTAGTTTGGCTGGAAGATGGTCTTTCTTCTGCAGATGTTACTGTTGCTTTAACACCTACCCCACGGACACAACCTTTTTTCCCCTTCCCAACACGCCTATTCCCCTTTCCACCAGCAGCAGGCCTTTTTCCACTCATTTTGGTGGTTAACTAATTCACAACTCTGGAGTTGTTTGCACAAAAAAACAATGGATGGTAACCGAGCAGAGCTGAGTGGCCAAACTGTGGTATTAGGCCAAAACTATTGGCTGGGTTAGATGCAGAAAAAAATTATATTCAATTTGCAACCTGATGGAGGTCAGTATAGATGGACTAAAACAACAAGTCCCACACACTGCTAGAAGGCCAAATATTTTTTCAGAGCTAGATGCAGAAAAAAATTATATTCAGTTTGCAACCTGATGGAGGTCTGTATAGATGGATTAATAGAACAAGACCCACACACAGCTAGAAGCCCAATATTTTTTCAGAGGTAGATGCAGAAAAAAATATATTCAGTTTGCAACCTGATGGAGGTCAGTATAGATGGACTAATACAACAAGTCCCACACACAGCTAGAAGCCCAAATATTTTTTCAGAGGTACTGTAGATGCAGATAAAAATTATTTTTAATTTGCAACCTGATGGAGGTCAGTATAGATGGACTAATAGAGAAAGTCCGACACACTGCTAGAAGGCCAAATATTTTTTCAGAGCTAGATGCAGAAAAAAATTATATTCAGTTTGCAACCTGATGGAGGTCAGTATAGATGGACTAACAGAGAAAGTCCCACACACTACTAGAAGGCCAAATATTTTTTCAGAGCTAGATGCATACAAAAAATTATTTTGAATTTGCAACCTGATGGAGGTCAGTATTGGTGGACTAATAGAACAAGTCCCACACACTGCTAGAAGGCCAAATATTTTTTCAGAGCTAGATGCAGAAAAAAATTATATTCAGTTTGCAACCTGATGGAGGTCTGTATAGATGGATTAATAGAACAAGACCCACACACAGCTAGAAGCCCTTTTTTTTTTCAGAGGTAGATGCAGAAAAAAATATATTCAGTTTGCAACCTGATGGAGGTCAGTATAGATGGACTAATACAACAAGTCCCACACACAGCTAGAAGCCCAAATATTTTTTCAGAGGGTACTGTAGATGCAGATAAAAATTATTTTTAATTTGCAACCTGATGGAGGTCAGTATAGATGGACTAATAGAGAAAGTCCGACACACTGCTAGAAGGCCAAATATTTTTTCAGAGCTAGATGCAGAAAAAAATTATATTCAGTTTGCAACCTGATGGAGGTCAGTATAGATGGACTAACAGAGAAAGTCCCACACACTACTAGAAGGCCAAATATTTTTTCAGAGCTAGATGCATACAAAAAATTATTTTGAATTTGCAACCTGATGGAGGTCAGTATAGGTGGACTAATAGAACAAGTCCCACACACTGCTAGAAGGCCAAATATTTTTTCAGAGCTAGATGCAGAAAAAAATTATATTCAGTTTGCAACCTGATGGAGGTCTGTATAGATGGATTAATAGAACAAGACCCACACACAGCTAGAAGCCCAATATTTTTTCAGAGGTAGATGCAGAAAAAATATATTCAGTTTGCAACCTGATGGAGGTCAGTATAGATGGACTAATACAACAAGTCCCACACACAGCTAGAAGCCCAAATATTTTTTCAGAGGTACTGTAGATGCAGGTAAAAATTATTTTTAATTTGCAACCTGATGGAGGTCAGTATAGATGGACTAATAGAGAAAGTCCGATACACTGCTAGAAGGCCAAATATTTTTTCAGAGCTAGATGCAGAAAAAAATTATATTCAGTTTGCAACCTGATGGAGGTCTGTATAGATGGACTAACAGAGAAAGTCCCACACACTACTAGAAGGCCAAATATTTTTTCAGAGCTAGATGCATACAAAAAATTATTTTGAATTTGCAACCTGATGGAGGTCAGTATAGGTGGACTAATAGAACAAGTCCCACACACTGCTAGAAGGCCAAATCTGTTTTCAGAGCTAGATGCAGAAAAAAACTATATTCAGTTTGCAACCTGATGGAGGTCTGTATAGATGGATTAATAGAACAAGACCCACACACAGCTAGAAGCCCAATATTATTTCAGAGGTAGATGCAGAAAAAAATATATTCAGTTTGCAACCTGATGGAGGTCAGTATAGATGGACTAATACAACAAGTCCCACACACAGCTAGAAGCCCAAATATTTTTTCAGAGGTACTGTAGATGCAGATAAAAATTATTTTTAATTTGCAACCTGATGGAGGTCAGTATAGATGGACTAATAGAGAAAGTCCGACACACTGCTAGAAGGCCAAATATTTTTTCAGAGCTAGATGCAGAAAAAAATTATATTCAGTTTGCAACCTGATGGAGGTCTGTATAGATGGATTAATAGAACAAGACCCACACACAGCTAGAAGCCCAATATTTTTTCAGAGGTAGATGCAGAAAAAAATATATTCAGTTTGCAACCTGATGGAGGTCAGTATAGATGGACTAATACAACAAGTCCCACACACAGCTAGAAGCCCAAATATTTTTTCAGAGGTACTGTAGATGCAGATAAAAATTATTTTTAATTTGCAACCTGATGGAGATCAGTATAGATGGACTAATACAACAAGTCCCACACACAGCTAGAAGCCCAATATTTTTTCAGAGCTAGATGCTGAAAAAAATTATATTCAATTTGCAACCTGATGGAGGTCAGTATAGATGGACTAATAGAGTGATGCTATGCCCAAAAGATTTTACTTCACTAGGTGCAGTAAAAAAATTGGTATTCTATACACAGGTGGTATATCTTGCAACACAGATAGGCTACTCCACTGACTAACACACTCTGCAATAGGCCAAAAAGGATTAGCTTTGCTAGATTCAGCCAAATGCTGTGAAAAAAACTTGCACAGCACTGGCACAGACCTGCCTGGCAAAAACTGATAGGAACTGATGTAACCTAGTCCTGAAAAGGACTCCAATTACAATTAGTCTTTACTCCCACAATCTATCTATTTAAGAGCACAGACCTGCCTGATAAAAGTCGTAGGAAATGCTGTAACCTAGTCCTTAAAAGGACTGCAATCACAACTATTCCCTACTCCCAAGCTATCTGTAGATTTGTGCGAAAATTAGCTTGAAATTAACAAGGTATAGCGCACACAGCAACAGCGGTGCCGTCTAACACGCAGCTGCAGCAGTGAGAAAATGGTGGCGACGGGGAAAATGGCTTGGTCTTATAGGGCAAGGACATGTGACATACACTGCCAATGACACATGCCCTTGCTTGTGTGAAAAAAAGCACTTCGCTCCGTGTGTGCGCTGCTGATAGGCTGACAGATTGCACCTCCCCACTGCAAATGCAGGAAAGAGAAAAAAAAATGGAGATCTTCATTGTTCCTGCAGAGATCCATCCCCTGCCCCTCCCCCCAACCCGCTGTACACTCAAACTGCGTATTAACATTAATTTTCATCATTACTGAGAAAAAATCCAGTTATGATTTTGGTGCACGAACAGTTATCGAACATAACCTCGAACAGCCGAATTTTTCTCAAATTGTTCGTGTTCGCCGAATGGCTCGAACACCGCCCAAAACAGCTCGAATTTGAGATTGGCGAACAGTTCGAGTAGAACAATGCTCATCTCTACTCTAGCCATGACGACTGGATGAATTAATGATCTTTAGGAAGATCAATCTTGTTCAAGACTAGATCTGTCCACTAGGGTCTTCTCCACCGTTATCTTGATAGTATCAATCCTTTGGATTGGTTGCTGGTCTTCCTCTTTGCCTTCTTCCTTCTATTCTTCCGAGTATGATGTCCCTTTCCAGTAATTGCTGTCTTCCAGTCAATCCATAGACTAGTGTAAATGCTGTTGTCAGTCCACGCCTAATTTAAATGCTGTGGACTGTCAGTCCTTGTAAATTTTGTGGTTAATTGGTCCACAGTGTAGTCTTAATACTGTGGTCAGTCTCTTGTAATCGCGGTATTGATTGTTACACCGCTGATTACAAGGCTATCCTATGAAACAGAATAAGGGATTCCTCACTTTAGAATACAGAAGATAAGGAAAAGAAATGTTCCTTATGTCTCTACCTAAGATATAGTTGTGTTATACTAGGAATTGTGTATAGAAAATAAACATATGTAAACCACTAACAGTATATTCTCATGTATCAGAAAGGTGTTGTCACACCTCTGCAAGTCTAGAACTTATGCCTAGACTGACTATTATCAGTAATTAATATGAATATTAATTACCTGTTATGTGACTTTCCACATTCTTTTCTTGGAGTCCACAAGGAAACATTTCAAATCCCACGATGTCAAAGGGCGTCAGTCACCTGTAAATATTCAAAAGAGTGATAATATGTTCCTGCTACATGCTATACACACCAAAAAGTATAACACTCTAGGGCCAAAATTACTTATTTCAAAGATAAAGACTGTGGTCAGTCGGTCTGCATTTTATTATAAAAATTGCAGTCAGACAGTCCACACTCTATTTTAAATTTTATGCTCAATCGGTTCACACTCTACTGAAAATGTGATCAAGCAGTCCACATCTAGTCTATATGCTGTGGTCAGTCAGTCCATTCTTTATAATTAATGGCCTTCGGTTGAAACTCGAGCCATGACGACTTGATGTATTAATGATCTTTAGGAAGATCAATCTTGTGCAAGACTAGATCGGTCCACTAGGGCCTTCTTCACCATTATCTTGATAGTATCAATCCATTGGATTGTTTGCTGGTCTTGCACTTTGCTTTGGTCCTTCTATACTTCAAAATATGATGTCCTTTTCCAGTGATTGCTGTCTTCCATTCAATCCTTAGACTACTGTAAATGCTGTTGTCAGTCAGTCCACAACTAATTCAAATGCTGTGGACTGTCAGTCCTTTTAAATGTTGTGGTCATTCAGTCCACAGTGTAATTTTAATAGTGTGGTCAGTCTCTTCTAATCGCGGTATTGATTGTTACACAGCTGATTACAAGGTTATTCTATGAAATAGAATAGGGGATTCCTCCCTTTAAAAGACAGAGGTTGGCCCACAGTCTAGTCTACTATAAATGTGGTCAAGCAGTCCACACCTAGTGTGAATGCTGTAGTCAGTCAGCCCATTTTTTATTATTAACGGCCTTCGGTTGAAATTCGAGCCATGACTACTGGATGAATTAACGATCTTTAGGAAGATCAATTTTGTGAAAGACTAGATAGGTCCACTAGGGTCTTCTTCACCATTATCTTGATATCAATCCATTGGATTGGTTGCTGGTCTTGCTCTTTGCTTTCTTCTATACTTCAAACTATGATGTCCTTTTCCATTGATTGCTGTCTTCCATACAATGCTTAGACTAGTGTAATTGCCGTTGTCAGTCAGTCCACAACTAATTCAAATGCTGTGGACTGTCAGTCCTTTTAAATGCTGTGGTCATTCAGTCCACAGTGTATTCTTAATAGTGTGGTCAATCTCTTGGAATCGCGGTATTGATTGTTACACCACTGATTACAAGGCTATTCTATGAAATAGAATAGGGGATTCCTCACTTTAGAAGACAGAGGTTCACCCACAGTCTACTATAAATGTGATCAAGCAATCCACACCTAGTGTGAATGCTGTGGTCAGTTAGCCCATTTTTTATTATTAACGGCCTTCGGCTGAAACTCGAGCTATGACGACTGGATGAATTAACGATCTTTAGGAAGATCAATTTTGTGAAAGACTTCATAGGTCCACTAGGGTCTTCTCCACCCTTATCTTGATAGTGTCAATCCTTTGGATTGGCTGCTGGTCTTCCTCTTTGCTTTCTTCCTTTTATACTTCAAAGTATGAAGTTCCTTTTCCAGGGATTGCTGTCTTCCAGTCAATCCTTAGATTAGTGTAAATGTTGTTGTTAGTCAGTCCACAAATAATTCAAATGCTGTGGACTGTCAGTCCTTTTAAATGTTGTGGTCATTCAGTCCACAGTGTAATTTTAATAGTGTGTTCAATCTCTTGTAATTGCGGTATTGATTGTTACACCACTGATTACAAGGCTATTCTATGAAATAGGAAAGGGGATACCTCACTTTAGAAGACAGAGGTTGGCCCACAGTCTAGTCTAATGTAAATGTGGTCAAGCAGTCCACACCTAGTGTGAATGCTGTAGTCAGGCAGTCCACACCTATTGTGAATGTTGTGGTCAGTCAGTCCATTTTTTATCATTAATGGCCTTCGGTTGAAACTCGAGCTATGACGACTTGATGAATTAACGATCTTTAGGAAGATCAATTTTGTGAAAGACTACATAGGTCCACTAGGGTCTTCTCCACTGTTATCTTGATAGTGTCAATCCTTTGGATTGGCTGCTGGTCTTCCTCTTTGCTTTCCTCCTACTATACTTCAAAGTATGATGTCCTTTTCCAGTGATTGCTGTCTTCCAGTCAATCCTTAGATTAGTGTAAATGCTGTTGTCAGTCAGCCCACAACTAATTCAAACGCTGTGGACTGTCAGTCCTTTTAAATGCTGTGGTCATTCAGTCCACAGTGTAGTCTTAATAGTGTGGTCAGTGTCTTGTAATTGCGGTATTGATTGTTACACTGCTGATTACAAGGCTATTCTATGAAACAGAATAAGGGATTCCTCACTTTACAATACAGAAGATAAGGAAAAGAAATGTTCCTTATGTCTCTACCTAAGATATAGTTGTGTTATACTAGGAATTGTGTATAGAAAATAAACATATGTAAACCACTAACAGTATATTCTCATGTATCAGAAAGGTGTTGTCACACCTCCGCAGGTCTAGAACTTATGCCTAGACTGACTATTATCAGTAATTAATATGAATATTAATTACCTGTTATGTGACTTTCCACATTCCTTTCTTGGAGTTCACAAGGAAACATTTCAAATCCCACGAGGTCAAACGGCGTCAGTCACCTGTAAATATTCAAAAGAGTGATAATATGTTCCTGCTACATGCTATACACACCAAAAAGTATAACACTCTAGGGCCAAAATTACTTATTTCAAAGATAAAGACTTTGGTCATTCGGTCTGCATTTTATTATAAAAATTGTAGTCAGACAGTCCACACTCTATTTTAAATTTTATGCTCAATCGGTTCACAGTCTACTGTAAATGTGGTCAGGCAGTCCAAATCTAGTCTATATGCTGTGGTCAGTCAGTCAGTCCATTCTTTATAATTAATGGCCTTCGGTTGAAGCTTGAGCCATGACGACTTGATGTATTAATGATCTTTAGGAAGATCAATCTTGTTCAAGACTAGATCGGTACACTAGGGCCTTCTTCACCATTATCTTGATGGTATCAATCCATTGGATTGTTTGCTGGTCTTGCACTTTGCTTTGGTCCTTCTATACTTCAAAGTATGATGTCCTTTTCCAGTGATTGCTGTCTTCCATTCAATCCTTAAACTACTGTAAATGCTGTTGTCAGTCAGTCCACAACTAATTCAAATGCTGTGGACTGTCAGTCCTTTTAAATGTTGTGGTCATTCAGTCCACAGTGTAATTTTAATAGTTTGGTCAGTCTCTTGTAATCACGGTATTGATTGTTACACAGTTGATTACAAGGTTATTCTATGAAATAGAATAGGGGATTCCTCCCTTTAAAAGACAGAGGTTGTCCCACAGTCTACCGTAAATATGATCAGGCAGTCCACAACTAGTGGACTTACTTATACCTACCATACCAAGCGTATTGATTTCCTGGACGTGAGTTTGGAGATTGATGCATTTTCGGCTATCCAGACTGGCGTCTTCAGGAAATCTACGTCGGTTAACTCTTTGATCCACGCGAAGTCTGCCCATCATTTACCCGTGATCCGGGCTGTCCCGATCGGACAGTTCCTGAGGATGAGGCGTATCTGTTCTACAGACTCTAGGTTTGAAGCCCAGGCTGCCGACCTCACTAGACGGTTTCGAAATCGCGGCTACAGTAACCGAAGCATTAGACGTGGCTATGATAGGGCACGGAGCGCATCTCGCAGTGGTTTACTATATTCGAATCGCGCTGGCCAGATGCGAGGCGGGGACGGGTCTGGGATGATCAGGTTTATCTCATCCTTCAATCATGAATGGGAAGGGATGCGTCAGATTCTGAGCCGCCATTGGGCGGTTCTTGGGACCGAACCTCTACTTTGTGACCATCTCGCACCCTTCCCGTCTATGACCGCTCGTCGAGGGAGGAATTTGAGGGACCTGCTCGTCTCAAGCCACTATGTCCCCCCTGTATCTAACCCGTTTGGCTCTCGCGGTCCCACTGTGGGATGTTTTCCGTGCGGCCACTGTCTTGCCTGCGCCAATGTCCTACGTAGTGCTATTTTCACGTCCTCTGACAGCTCCCGGGAATTTAAAATCTTACAGTACATCTCATGTGGCACTAGTAACATAATATACTATGCCACTTGTGGATGCAATTTGATTTATATTGGTTTGACCTCCCGCGAGCTTCGGGTCAGGGTACGTGAGCACGTGCGGGACATTGGCGCGGCCAAGACAGTGGCCGACCCCCGGGAGCTGAAGACGCTTCCTAGACACTTCAAGGCCGCCCATGGATGCGATCCGAAAACATTGCAGATACGCGGCATTGAGGCGGTGCGCCTTGGCTCTCGGGGTGGTAACATGAAACAGCGCCTGGCTCAGAGGGAGGCACGATGGATCGTGAATCTGGACACCGTGAGCCCACATGGTCTGAATGAGGCCTTAACTTTTGCTGCGTTTCTTTAAATAAGAAGGCATATATATTATACTATTATTATATTTTTTTATGTTCCTTGGCTCTATTCTCCTGTTTTTCTGGTTATCTCTGGAATCTTGTTCCCATGTGTGAGTCTCCTTCTTTTAACTTTGTTTATATTGCTCATTTTTAATATTTTTTTATTGTCCTCTTATTTAGTATTGATGTGCCGTACAACCGTTGAATATCCCCCTTTTTCTGGGGACCACTTCCGCTGTTTCCAACAATTGTCACCATCTGGACATCTGTATGAAAATGTAACATCATAACCTCCCATGAGCACTGGATTATGAATAATTATATGGATGATGTGGTATACTTTGTATTTTAGCAGGCATTATATACATATCTATTTCCTTTGCTTTACGCACATATTTACTATGTAGTCCTCTGGGGGTATTATTGTTATCCCTTAATATCATATGTGGTGATTCATATTGTTATATCTACCATGTGATGGGCGATTGACATAAAAGGGATTTGATTGTCTTGTATAATGGTGATTTATCTGTGGCCATAATGATATCTGTGAGCCATTCCTAATCCCGCTTATAGGGCTGGTCTTTTGTAACATCGATATACGCTGCGCGCATGCGCGCCGTGTGGCTTCCCTCTGGAGCGCGTGCCCCGCTATCTGTCGTCTCCGGCATTGTGTTGTCCACACGTGCTAGGGGGCGTGACGGCCTGGTCACGCGCTCACGACAGGTGGCCCACGGCGCATGCGCCAACATGCGGAAGTCGTGTTATGTGGACGATCACGTGACATGTCACGTGATCCTCCAGTTCTCCATATTTAAGGTCCTCATGCACATCCAGTGATCCGCCTCTTGAGAAGGCCTTACGGTTGAGGGCGAAACGCGCGTCAAGGCGTTTTTTGTCCACATGGGCATTTGGTACTGAGCACGTTAAACCTCTGCATCCTTGGTAAGATGGCTCCTCTTATAATATTGAGCGAAGGGAACATTTGGCTGGTCTTATTGTCTATGATGATGTGATTTTACATACTGTCTGTTCTGCTACAACTGTTCCTTGAGTCAGCCTCTTGCCTTAAAGGTCCCCACTGCATTATTTTGATACCTGACATCCCCATGTGGGGTCATTATTGTGTCTCTGCATATTATCTAGTGCTACTATCCCCTGGATTCTTTGTGTGTTCCCCATTTTCTAGTGCTATTAATTGCTATGATTACTTTGACATAATCATGTAAAGTTTCGATATGTAATAAAATAATACTCTTGATATGAATCACTCTTTTTCCTGTTTTGTTGTTATATTGTGTTTGGAGAGGAATTTATGCTGACCGTATATTATTGCACACGGTTTATCAGCTATGTTTCTATGTATTTACATAGGGCTTTTGTCTGTTTGCTAGTGTGAATGCTGTGGTCAGTCAGTCCATTTTCTATTATTAACGGCCTTCGGTTGAAACTCTAGCCATGACGACTGGATGAATTAACGATCTTTAGGAAGATCAATCTTGTTCAAGACTAGATCGGTCCACTAGGGTCTTCTCCACTGTTATCTTGATAGTATCAATCCTTTGGATTGATTGCTGGTCTTCCTTTTTGCTTTCTTCCTTCTATTTTTCCGAGTATGATGTCCCTTTCCAGTAATTGCTGTCGTCCAGTCAATCCATAGTGTAAATGCTGTTGTCAGTCAGTCCACGCCAAATTTGAATGCTGCGGACTGTCAGTCCTTGTAAAATTTGTGGTTAATTGGTCCACAGTGTAGTCTTAATACTGTGGTCAGTCTCTTGTAATCGCGGTATTGATTGTTACACTGCTGATTACAAGGCTATTCTATGAAACAGAATAAGGGATTCCTCACTTTAGAATACAGAAGATAAGGAAAAGAAGTGTTCCTTATGTTTCTACCTAAGATATAGTTGTGTTATACTAGGAATTGTGTATAGAAAATAAACATATGTAAACCACTAACAGTATATTCTCATGTATCAGAAAGGTGTTGTCACACCTCCGCAGGTCTAGAACTTATGCCTAGACTGACTATTATCAGTAATTAATATGAATATTAATTACCTGTTATGTGACTTTCCACATTCTTTTCTTGGAGTTCACAAGGAAACATTTCAAATCCCACCATGTCAAAGGGCGTCAGTCACCTGTAAATATTCAAAAGAGTGATAATATGTTCCTGCTACATGCTATACACTCCAAAAAGTATAACACTCTAGGGCCAAAATTACGTATTTCAAAGATAAAGACTGTGGTCAGTCGGTCTGTATTTTATTATAAAAATTGTAGTCAGAGAGTCCACAGTCTATTTTAAATTTTAGGTTCACAGTCTACTGTAAATGTGGTCAGGCAGTCCACATCTACTGTATATGCTGTTTTCAGTCAGTCCATCCTTTATAATTAATGGCCTTCGGTTGAAACTCGAGCCATGACGACTTGATGAATTAATGATCTTTAGGAAGATCAATCTTGTGCAAGATTAGATCGGTCCACTAGGGTCTTCTTCAGAATTATCTTGATAGTATCAATCCATTGGATTGTTTGCTGGTCTTGCTCTTTGCTTTCTTCTATACTTCAAACTATGATGTCCTTTTCCATTGATTGCTGTCTTCCATTCAATCCTTAAACTACTGTAAATGCTGTTGTCAGTCAGTCCACAACTAATTCAAATGCTGTGGACTGTCAGTCCTTTTAAATGTTGTGGTCATTCAGTCCACAGTGTAATTTTAATAGTTTGGTCAGTCTCTTGTAATCGCGGTATTGATTGTTACACAGCTGATTACAAGGTTATTCTATGAAATAGAATAGGGGATTCCTCCCTTTAAAAGACAGAGGTTGGCCCACAGTCTAGTCTACTATAAATGTGGTCCAGCAGTGCACACCTAGTGTGAATGCTGTAGTCAGTCAGCCCATTTTTTATTATTAACGGCCTTCGGTTGAAATTCGAGCCATGACTACTGGATGAATTAATTAATCTTTAGGAAGATCAATTTTGTGAAAGACTAGATAGGTCCACTAGGGTCTTCTTCACCATAATCTTGATAGTATCAATCCATTGGATTGGTTGCTGGTCTTGTTCTTTGCTTTCTTCTATACTTCAAACTATGATGTCCTTTTCCATTGATTGCTGTCTTCCATTCAATCCTTAGACTAGTGTAATTGCCGTTGTCAGTCAGTCCACAACTAATTCAAATGCTGTGGACTGTCAGTCCTTTTAAATGTTGTGGTCATTCAGTCCACAGTGTATTCTTAATAGTGTGGTCAATCTCTTGGAATCGCGGTATTGATTGTTACACCGCTGATTACAAGGCTATTCTATGAAATAGAATAGGGGATTCCTCACTTTAGAAGACAGAGGTTGGCCCACAGTCTACTATAAATGTGATCAAGCAGTCCACACCTAGTGTGAATGCTGTGGTCAGTCAGCCCATTTTTTATTATTAACGGCCTTCGGTTGAAACTCGACCTATGATGACTGTTTGAATTAAAGATCTTTAGGAAGATCAATTTTGTGAAAGACTTCATAGGTCCACTAGGGTCTTCTCCACCCTTATCTTGATAGTGTCAATCCTTTGGATTGGCTGCTGGTCTTCCTCTTTGCTTTCTTCCTTCTAAACTTCAAAGTATGAATTTCCTTTTCCAGTGATTGCTGTCTTCCAGTCAATCCTTAGATTAGTGTAAATGCTGTTGTTAGTCAGTCCACAACTAATTCAAACGCTGGGGACTGTCAGTCCTTTTAAATGTTGTGGTCATTGAGTCCACAGTGTAATTTTAATATTGTGGTCAATCTCTTGTAATTGCGGTATTGATGGTTACACCGCTGATTACAAGGCTATTCTATGAAATAGCATAGGGGATACCTGACTTTAGAAGACAGAGGTTGGCCCACAGTCTAGTCTACTGTAAATGTGGTCAAGCAGTCCACACCTAGTGTGAATTCTGTAGTCAGGAAGTCCACACCTATTGTGAATGCTGTAGTCAGTCAGCCCATTTTTTACTATTAATGGCCTTCGGTTGAAATTCGAGCCATGACTACTGAATGAATTAACGATCTTTAGGAAGATCAATTTTGTGAAAGACTAGATAGGTCCACTAGGGTCTTCTTCACCATTATCTTGATAGTATCAATCCATTGGATTGGTTGCTGGTCTTGCTCTTTGCTTTCTTCTATACTTCAAACTATGATGTCCTTTTCCATTGATTGCTGTCTTCCATTCAAACCTTAGAATAGTGTAATTGCCGTTGTCAGTCAGTCCACAACTAATTCAAATGCTGTGGACTGTCAGTCCTTTTAAATGTTGTGGTCATTCAGTCCACAGTGTAGTCTTAATAGTGTGGTCAGTGTCTTGTAATTGCAGTATTGATTGTTACACTGCTAATTACAAGGCTATTCTATGAAATAGAATAGGGGATTCCTCACTTTAGAAGACAGAGGTTGGCCCACAGTCTACCGTAAATATGATCAGGCAGTCCACAACTAGTGGACTTACTTATACCTACCATACCAAGCGTATTGATTTCCTGGACGTGAGTTTGGAGATTGATGCATTTTCGGCTATCCAGACTGACGTCTTCAGGAAATCTACGTCGGTTAACTCTTTGATCCACGCGAAGTCTGCCCATCATTTACCCGTGATCCGGGCTGTCCCGATCGGACAGTTCCTGAGGATGAGGCGTATCTGTTCTACAGACTCTAGGTTTGAAGCCCAGGCTGCCGACCTCACTAGACGGTTTCGAAATCGCGGCTACAGTAACCGAAGCATTAGACGTGGCTATGATAGGGCACGGAGCGCATCTCGCAGTGGTTTACTATATTCGAATCGCGCTGGCCAGATGCGAGGCAGGGACGGGTCTGGGATGATCAGGTTTATCTCATCCTTCAGTCATGAATGGGAAGGGATGCGTCAGATTCTGAGCCGCCATTGGGCGGTTCTTGGGACCGAACCTCTACTTCGTGACCATCTCGCACCCTTCCCGTCTATGACCGCTGGTCGAGGGAGGAATTTGAGGGACCTGCTCGTCTCAAGCCACTATGTCCCCCTTGTATCTAACCCGTTTGGCTCTCGCGGTCCCACTGTGGGATGTTTTCCGTGCGGCCACTGTCTTGCCTGCGCCAATGTCCTACGTAGTGCTATTTTCACGTCCTCTGACAGCTCCCGGGAATTTAAAATCTTACAGTACATCTCATGTCGCACTAGTAACGTAATATACTATGCCACTTGTGGATGCAATTTGATTTATATTGGTTTGATCTCCCGCGAGCTTCGGGTCAGGGTACGTGAGCACATGCGGGACATTGGCGCGGCCAAGACAGTGGCCGACCCCCGGGAGCTGAAGACGCTTCCTAGACACTTCAAGGCCGCCCATGGATGCGATCCGAAAACATTGCAGATACGCGGCATTGAGGCGGTGCGCCTTGGCTCTCGGGGTGGTAACATGAAACAGCGCCTGGCTCAGAGGGAGGCGCGATGGATCGTGAATCTGGACACCGTGAGCTCACATGGTCTGAATGAGGCCTTAACTTTTGCTGCATTTCTTTAAATAAGAAGGCATATATATTATACTATTATTATATTTTTTTATGTTCCTTGGCTCTATTCTCCTGTTTTTCTGGTTATCTCTGGAATCTTGTTCCCATGTGTGAGTCTCCTTCTTTTAACTTTGTTTATATTGCTCATTTTTAATATTTTTTTATTGTCCTCTTATTTAGTATTGATGTGCCATACAACCGTTGAATATCCCCCTTTTTCTGGGGACCACTTCCGCTGTTTCCAACAATTGTCACCATCTGGACATCTGTATGAAAATGTAACATCATAACCTCCCATGAGCACTGGATTATGAATAATTATATGGATGATGTGGTATACTTTGTATTTTACCAGGCATTATATACATATCTTTTTCCTTTGCTTTATGCACATATTTACTCTGTAGCCCTCTGGGGGTATTATTGTTATCCCTTAATATCATATGTGGTGATTCATATTGTTATATCTACCATGTGATGGGCGATTGACATAAAAGGGATTTGATTGTCTTGTATAATGGTGATTTATCTGTGGCCATAATGATATCTGTGAGCCATTAATAATCCCGCTTATAGGGCTGGTCTTTTGTAACATCAATATACGCTGCGCGCATGCGCGCCGTGTGGCTTCCCTCTGGAGCGCGTGCCCCGCTATCTGTCGTCTCCGGCATTGTGTTGTCCACACGTGCTAGGGGGCGTGACGGCCTGGTCACGCGCTCACGACAGGTGGCCCACGGCGCATGCGCCAACATGCGGAAGTCGTGTTATCGGGACGATCACGTGACATGTCACGTGATCCTCCAGTTCTCCATATTTAAGGTCCTCATGCACATCCAGTGATCCGCCTCTTGAGAAAGCCTTACGGTTGAGGGCGAAACGCGCGTCGAGGCGTTTTTTGTCCACATGGACATTTGGCACTGAGCACTTTAAACCTCTGCATCCTTGGTAAGATGGCTCCTCTTATAATATTGAGCGAAGGGAACATTTGGGTGGTCTTATTGTCTATGATGATGTGATTCTACATACTGTCTGTTCTGCTACAACTGTTCCTTGAGTCAGCCTCTTGCCTTAAAGGTCCCCACTGCATTATTTTGATACCTGACATCCCCATGTGGGGTCATTATTGTGTCTCTGCATATTATCTAGTGCTACTATCCCCTGGATTCTTTGTATGTTCCCCATTTTCTAGTGCTATTAATTGCTATGATTACTTTGACATAATCATGTAAAGTTTCGATATGTAATAAAATAATACTCTTGATATGAATCACTCTTTTTCCTCTTTTGTTGTTATATTGTGTTTGGAGTGGAATTTATGCTGACCGTATATTATTGCACACGGTTTATCAGCTATGTTTCTATGTATTTACATAGGCCTTTTGTCTGTTTGCTAGTGTGAATGCTGTGGTCAGTCAGTCCATTTTTTATTATTAACGGCCTTCGATTGAAACTCTAGCCATGACGACTGGATGAATTAACGATCTTTAGGAAGATCAATCTTGTGCAAGACTAGATCGGTCCACTAGGGACTTCTCCACTGTTATCTTGATAGTATCAATCCTTTGGATTGATTGCTGGTCTTCCTCTTTGCTTTCTTCCTTCTATTCTTCCGAGTATGATGTCCCTTTCCAGTAACTGCTGTCGTCCAGTCAATCCATAGACTAGTGTAAATGCTGTTGTCAGTCAGTCCACGCCTAATTTGAATGCTGTGGACTGTCAGTCCTTGTAAATTTTGTGGTTAATTGGTCCACAGTGTAGTCTTAATACTGTGGTCAGTCTCTTGTAATCGCGGTATTGATTGTTACACCGCTGATTACAAGGCTATTCTATGAAACAGAATAAGGGATTCCTCACTTTAGAATACAGAAGATAAGGAAAAGAAGTGTTCCTTATGTCTCTACCTAAGACATAGTTGTGTTATACTAGGAATTGTGTATAGAAAATAAACATATGTAAACCACTAACAGTATATTCTCATGTATCAGAAAGGTGTTGTCACACCTCCGCAGGTCTAGAACTTATGCCTAGACTGACTATTATCAGTAATTAATATGAATATTAATTACCTGTTATGTGACTTTCCACATTCTTTTCTTGGAGTTCACAAGGAAACATTTCAAATCCCACGATGTCAAAGGGCGTCAGTCACCTGTGAATATTCAAAAGAGTGATAATATGTTCCAGCTACATGCTATACACACCAAAAAGTATAACACTCTAGGGCCAAAATTACTTATTTCAAAGATAAAGACTGTGGTCAGTCGGTCTGCATTTTATTGTAAAAATTGTAGTCAGAGAGTCCACAGTCTATTTTAAATTTTATGCTCAATCGGTTCACAGTCTACTGTAAATGAGGTCAGGCAGCCCACATCTAGTGTATATGCTGTGGTCAGTCAGTCCAATCTTTATAATTAATGGCCTTCGGTTGAAACTCGAGCGATGATGACTTGATGTATTAATGATCTTTAGGAAGATCAATCTTGTGCAAGACTAGATCGGTCCACTAGGGCCTTCTTCACCATTATCTTGATAGTATCAATCCATTGGATTGTTTGCTGGTCTTGCACTTTGCTTTGGTCCTTCTATGCTTCAAAGTATGATGTCCTTTTCCAGTGATTGCTGTCTTCCATTCAATCCTTAGATAACTGTAAATGCTGTTGTCAGTCAGTCCACAACTAATTCAAACGCTGTGGACTGTCAGTCCTTTTAAATGTTGTGGTCATTCAGTCCACAGTGTAATTTTAATAGTGTGGTCAGTCTCTTGTAATCGCGGTATTGATTGTTACACAGCTGATTACAAGGTTTTTCTATGAAATAGAATAGTGAATTCCTCCATTTAAAAGACAGAGGTTGGCCCACAGTCTAGTCTACTGGAAATGTGGTCAAGCAGTCCACACCTAGTGTGAATGCTGTAGTCAGTCAGCCCATTTTTTATTATTAACGGCCTTTGGTTGAAATTCGAGCCATGACTACTGGATGAATTAACGATCTTTAGGAAGATCAATTTTGTGAAAGACTAGATAGGTCCACTAGGGTCTTCTTCGACATTATCTTGATAGTATCAATCCATTGGATTGGTTGCTGGTCTTGTTCTTTGCTTTCTTCTATACTTCAAACTATGATGTTCTTTTCCATTGATTGCGGTCTTCCATTCAATAATTAGACTAGTGTAATTGCCGTTGTCAGTCAGTCCACAACTAATTCAAACGCTGTGGACTGTCAGTCCTTTTAAATGTTGTGGTCATTCAGTCCACAGTGTAGTTTTAATAGTGTGTTCAATCTCTTGGAATCGCGGTATTGATTGTTACACCGCTGATTACAAGGCTATTCTATGAAATAGAATAGGGGATTCCTCACTTTAGAAGACAGAGGTTGGCCCACAGTCTACTATAAATGTGGTCAGGCAGTCCACACCTATTGTGAATGCTGTGGTCAGTCAGCCCATTTTTTATTATTAACGGCCTTCGGTTGAAACTCGAGCTATGATGACTGTTTGAATTAACGATCTTTAGGAAGATCAATTTTGTGAAAGACTACATAGGTCCACTAGGGTCTTTTCCACTGCTATCTTGATAGTATCAATCCTTTGGATTGGTTGCTGGTCTTCCTCTTTGCTTTCTTCCTTCTATACTTCAAAGTATGATGTCCTTTTCCAGTGATTGCTGTCTTCCAGTCAATCCTTAGACTAGTGTAAATGCTGTTTGTCAGTCAGTCCACAACTAATTCAAACGCTGTGGACTGTCAGTCCTTTTAAATGCTGTTGTCATTCAGTCCACAGTGTAGTCTTAATAGTGTGGTCAGTGTCTTGTAATTGCAGTATTGATTGTTACACTGCTAATTACAAGGCTATTCTATGAAATAGAATAGGGGATTCCTCCCTTTAAAAGACAGAGGTTGGCCCACAGTCTAGTCTACTATAAATGTGGTCAAGCAGTCCACACCTAGTGTGAATGCTGTAGTCAGTCAGCCCATTTTTTATTATTACGGCCTTCGGTTGAAATTCGAGCCATGACTACTGAATGAATTAACGATCTTTAGGAAGATCAATTTTGTGAAAGAATAGATAGGTCCACAAGGGTCTTCTTCACCATTATCTTGATGGTATCAATCCATTGGATTGGTTGCTGGTCTTGCTCTTTGCTTTCTTCTATACTTCAAACTATGATGTCCTTTTCCATTGATTGCTGTCTTCCATTCAATCCTTAGACTAGTGTAATTGCCGTTGTCAGTCAGTCCACAACTAATTCAAATGCTGTGGACTGTCAGTCCTTTTAAATGCTGTGGTCATTCAGTCCACAGTGTAGTCTTAATAGTGTGGTCAGTGTCTTGTAATTGCAGTATTAATTGTTACACTGCTAATTACAAAGCTATTCTATGAAATAGAATAGGGGATTCCTCACTTTAGAAGACAGAGGTTGGCCCACAGTCTACCGTAAATACGATCAGGCAGTCCACAACTAGTGTGAATGTTGTGGTCAGTCAGTCCATTTTTTATTATTAACGGCCTTCAGTTGAAACTCTAGCCATGACGACTGGATGAATTAACGATCTTTAGGAAGATCAATCTTGTTCAAGACTAGATCGGTCCACAAGGGTCTTCTCCACCGTTATCTTGATAGTATCAATCCTTTGGATTGGTTGCTGGTCTTCCTCTTTGCCTTCTTCCTTCTATTCTTCCGAGTATGATGTCCCTTTCCAGTAATTGCTGTCTTCCAGTCAATCCATAGACTAGTGTAAATGCTGTTGTCAGTCAGTCCACGCCTAATTTAAATGATGTGGACTGTCAGTCCTTGTAAATTTTGTGGTTAATTGGTCCACAGTGTAATTTTAATAGTGTGGTCAGTCTCTTGTAATTACGGTATTGATTGTTACACCGCTGATTACAAGGCTATTCTATGAAACAGAATAAGGGATTCCTCACTTTAGAATACAGAAGATAAGGAAAAGAAGTGTTCCTTATGTCTCTACCTAAGATATGGTTGTGTTATACTAGGAATTGTGCATAGAAAATAAACATATGTAAACCACTAACAGTATATTCTCATGTATCAGAAAGGTGTTGTCACACCTCCGCAGGTCTAGAACTTATGCCTAGACTGACTATTATCAGTAATTAATATGAATATTAATTACCTCTTATGTGACTTTCCACATTCTTTTCTTGGAGTTCACAAGGAAACATTTCAAATCCCACGATGTCAAAGGGCGTCAGTCACCTGCAAATATTCAAAAGAGTGATAATATGTTCCTGCTACAAGCTATACACACCAAAAAGTATAACACTCTAGGGCCAAAATTACTTATTTCAAAGATAAAGACTGTGGTCAGTCGGTCTGCATTTTATTATAAAAATTGTAGTCAGAGAGTCCACAGTCTATTTTAAATTGTATGCTCAATCGGCCCACAGTCTACTGTAAATGTGGTCAGGCAGTCCACATCTAGTCTATATGCTGTGGTCAGTCAGTCCATTCTTTATAATTAATGGCCTTCGGTTGAAACTCGAGCCATGACGACTTGATGTATTAATGATCTTTAGGAAGATCAATCTTGTGCAAGACTAGATCGGTCCACTAGGGCCTTCTTCACCATTATCTTGATAGTATCAATCCATTGGATTGTTTGCTGGTCTTGCACTTTGCTTTGGTCCTTCAATACTTCAAAGTATGATGTCCTTTTCCAGTGATTGCTGTCTTCCATTCAATCCTTAGATAACTGTAAATGCTGTTGTCAGTCAGTCCACAACTAATTCAAACGCTGTGGACTGTCAGTCCTTTTAAATGTTGTGCTCATTCAGTCCAAAGTGTATTCTTAATAGTGTGGTCAATCTCTTGGAATCGCGGTATTGATTGTTACACCGCTGATTACAAGACTATTCTGTGAAATAGGATAGGGGATTCCACACTTTAGAAGACAGAGGTTGGCCCACAGTCTACTATAAATGTGATCAAGCAGTCCACACCTAGTGTGAATGCTGTGGTCAGTCAGCCCATTTTTTATTACTAATGGCCTTCGGTTGAAATTCGAGCCATGACTACTGGATGAATTAACGATCTTTAGGAAGATCAATTTTGTGAAAGACTACATAGGTCCACTAGGGTCTTTTCCACTGTTATCTTGATAGTGTCAATCCTTTGGATTGGCTGGTCGTCTTCCTCTTTGCTTTCTTCCTTCTATACTTCAAAGTATGATGTCCTTTTCCAGTGATTGCTGTCTTCCAGTCAATCCTTAGACTAGTGTAATTGCCGTTGTCAGTCAGTCCACAACTAATTCAAACGCTGTGGACTGTCAGTCCTTTTAAATGTTGTGGTCATTCAGTCCACAGTGTATTCTTAATAGTGTGGTCAATCTCTTGGAATCGCGGTATTGATTGTTACACCGCTGATTACAAGGCTATTCTATGAAATAGAATAGGGGATTCCTCACTTTAGAAGACAGAGGTTGGCCCACAGTCTACTATAAATGTGATCAGGCAGTCCACAACTAGTGTGAATGCTGTGGTCAGTCAGTCCATTTTTTATTATTAACGGCCTTCGGTTGAAACTCTAGCCATGACGACTGGATAAATTAATGATCTTTAGGAAGATCAATCTTGTTCAAGACTAGATCGGTCCACTAGGGTCTTCTCCACCGTTATCTTGATGGTATCAATCCTTTGGATTGGTTGCTCATCTTCCTCTTTGCCTTCTTCCTTCTATTCTTCCGAGTATGATGTCCCTTTCCAGTAATTGCTGTCTTCCAGTCAATCCATAGACTAGTGTAAATGCTGTTGTCAGTCCACGCCTAATTTAAATGCTGTGGACTGTCAGTCCTTGTAAATTTTGTGGTTAATTGGTCCACAGTGTAGTCTTAATACTGTGGTCAGTCTCTTGTAATCGCGGTATTGATTGTTACACCGCTGATTACAAGGCTATTCTATGAAACAGAATAAGGGATTCCTCACTTTAGAATACAGAAGATAAGGAAAAGAAATGTTCCTTATGTCTCTACCTAAGATATAGTTGTGTTATACTAGGAATTGTGTATAGAAAATAAACATATGTAAACCACTAACAGTATATTCTCATGTATCAGAAAGGTGTTGTCACACCTCCGCAGGTCTAGAACTTATGCCTAGACTGACTATTATCAGTAATTAATATGAATATTAATTACCTGTTATGTGACTTTCCACATTCTTTTCTTGGAGTTCACAAGGAAACATTTCAAATCCCACCATGTCAAAGGGCGTCAGTCACCTGTAAATATTCAAAAGAGTGATAATATGTTCCTGCTACATGCTATACACACCAAAAAGTATAACACTCTAGGGCCAAAATTACTTATTTCAAAGATAAAGGCTGTGGTCAGTCGGTCTGCATTTTATTATAAAAATTGTAGTCAGAGAGTCCACAGTCTATTTTAAATTTTATGCTCAATCGGTCCACAGTCTACTGTAAATGTGGTCAGGCAGTCCACATCTAGTCTATATGCTGTGGTCAGTCAGTCCATTCTTTATAATTAATGGCCTTCGGTTGAAACTCGAGCCATGACGACTTGATGTATTAATGATCTTTAGGAAGATCAATCTTGTGCAAGACTATATCGGTCCACTAGTGCCTTCTTCACCATTATCTCGATAGTATCAATCCATTGGATTGTTTGCTGGTCTTGCACTTTGCTTTGGTCCTTCTATACTTCACAGTATGCTGTACTTTTCCAGTGATTGCTGTCTTCCATTCAATCCTTAGATAACTGTAAATGCTGATGTCAGTCAGTCCACAACTAATTCAAATGCTGTGGACTGTCAGTCCTTTTAAATGTTGTGGTCATTCAGTCCACAGTGTAATCTTAATAGTGTGGTCAGTCTCTTGTAATCGCGGTATTGATTGTTACACCGCTGATTACAAGGTTATTCTATGAAATAGAATAGAGGATTCCTCCATTTAAAAGACAGAGGTTGGCCCACAGTCTAGTCTACTGGAAATGTGGTCAAGAAGTCCACACCTAGTGTGAATGCTGTAGTCAGTCAGCCCATTTTTTATTATTAACGGCCTTCAGTTGAAATTCGAGCCATGATAACTGGATGAATTAACGATCTTTAGGAAGATCAATTTTGTGAAAGACTAGATGGGTCCACTAGGGTCTTCTTCACCATTATCTTGATAGTATCAATCCATTGGATTGGTTGCTGGTCTTGCTCTTTGCTTTCTTCTATACTTCAAACTATGATGTCCTTTTCCATTGATTGCTGTCTTCCATTCAATCCTTAGACTAGTGTAATTGCCGTTGTCAGTCAGTCCACAACTAATTCAAATGCTGTGGACTGTCAGTCCTTTTAAATGCTGTGGTCATTCAGTCCACAGTGTAGTCTTAATAGTGTGGTCAATCTCTTGGAATCGCGGTATTGATTGTTACACCGCTGATTACAAGGCTATTCTATGAAATAGGATAGGGGATTCCACACTTTAGAACACAGAGGTTGGCCCACAATCTACTATAAATGTGATCAAGCAGTCCACACCTAGTGTGAATGCTGTGGTCAGTCAGCCCATTTTTTATTATTAACGGCCTTCGGTTGAAGCGCGAGCTATGACGACTGGATGAATTAACTATCTTCAGGAAGATCAATTTTGTGAAAGACTTCATAGGTCCACTAGGGTCTTCTCCACCCTTATCTTGATAGTGTCAATCCTTTGGATTGGCTGCTGGTCTTCCTCTTTGCTTTCATCCTTCTATACTTCAAAGTATGAAGTTCCTTTTCCCTTGATTGCTGTCTTCCAGTCAATCCTTAGATTAGTGTAAATGCTGTTGTTAGTCAGTCCACAACTAATTCAAACGCTGTAGACTGTCAGTCCTTTTAAATGTTGTGGTCATTCAGTCCACAGTGTAATTTTAATAGTGTGGTCAATCTCTTGTAATTGCGGTATTGATGGTTACACCACTGATTACAAGGCTATTCTATGAAATAGGAAAGGGGATACCTCACTTTAGAAGACAGAGTTTGGCCCACAGTCTAGTCTACTGTAAATGTGGTCAAGCAGTCCACACCTAGTGTGAATGCTGTAGTCAGGCAGTCCACACTTATTGTGAATGCTGTGGTCAGGCAGCCCATTTTTTATTATTAATGGCCTTCGGTTGAAACTCGAGCTATGACGACTTGATGAATTAACGATCTTTAGGAAGATCAATTTTGTGAAAGACTACATAGGTCCACTAGGGTCTTCTCCACTGTTACCTTGATAGTGTCAATCCTTTGGATTGGCTGCTGGTCTTCCTCTTTGCTTTCTTCCTTCTATACTTCAAAGTATGATGTCCTTTTCCAGTGATTGCTGTCTTCCATTCAATCCTTAGACTAGTGTAATTGCCGTTGTCAGTCAGTCCACAACTAATACAAACGCTGTGGACTGTCAGTCCTTTTAAATGCTGTGGTCATTCAGTCCACAGTGTAGTCTTAATAGTGTGGTCAGTGTCTTGTAATTGCGGTATTGATTGTTACACTGCTGATTACAAGGCTATTCTATGAAAAAGAATAGGGGATTCTTCACTTTAGAAGACAGAGGTTGGCCCACAGTCTACCGTAAATATGATCAGGCAGTCCACAACTAGTGTGAATGCTGTGGTCAGTCAGTCCATTTTTTATTATTAACGGCCTTCGGTTGAAACTCTAGCCATGACGACTGGATGAATTAACGATCTTTAGGAAGATCAATCTTGTTCAAGACTAGATCGGTCCACTAGGGTCTTCTCCACCGTTATCTTGATAGTATCAATCCTTTGGATTGGTTGCTGGTCTTCCTCTTTGCCTTCTTTCGTCTACTCTTCCGAGTATGATGTCCCTTTCCAGTAATTGCTGTCTTCCAGTCAATCCATAGACTAGTGTAAATGCTGTTGTCAGTCAGTCCACGCCTAATTTAAATGCTGTGGAATGTCAGTCCTTGTAAATTTTGTGGGTAATTGGTCCACAGTGTAGTCTTAATACTGTGGTCAGTCTCTTGTAATTGCGGTATTGATTGTTACACCGCTGATTACAAGGCTATTCTATGAAACAGAATAAGGGATTCCTCACTTTAGAATACAGAAGATAAGGAAAAGAAATGTTCCTTATGTCTCTACCTAAGATAAAGTTGTGTTATACTAGGAATTGTGTATAGAAAATAAACATATGTAAACCACTAACAGTATATTCTCATGTATCAGAAAGGTGTTGTCACACCTCCGCAGGTCTAGAACTTATGCCTAGACTGACTATTATCAGTAATTAATATGAATATTAATTACCTGTTATGTGACTTTCCACATTCTTTTCTTGGAGTTCACAAGGAAACATTTCAAATCCCACCATGTCAAAGGGCGTCAGTCACCTGTAAATATTCAAAAGAGTGATAATATGTTCCTGCTACACCAAAAAGTATAACACTCTAAGGCCAAAATTACTTATTTCAAAGATAAAGACTGTGGTCAGTCGGTCTGCATTTTATTATAAAAATTGTAGTCAGACAGTCCACACTCTATTTTAAATTTTATGCTCAATCGGTTCACAGTCTACTGTAAGTGTGGTCAAGCAGTCCACATCTAGTCTATATGCTGTGGTCAGTCAGTCAGTCCATTCTTTATAATTAATGGCCTTCGGTTGAAACTCGAGCCATGACGACTTGATGTATTAATGATCTTTAGGAAGATCAATCTTGTGCAAGATTAGATCGGTCCACTAGGGCCTTCTTCACCATTATATTGATAGTATCAATCCATTGGATTGTTTGCTGGTCTTGCACTTTGCTTTGGTCCTTCTATACTTCAAAGTATGATGTCCTTTTCCAGTGATTGCTGTCTTCCATTCAATCCTTAGACTACTCTAAATGCTGTTGTCAGTCGTTCCATAACTAATTCAAATGCTGTGGACTGTCAGTCCTTTTAAATGTTGTGGTCATTCAGTCCACAGTGTAGTCTTAATAGTGTGGTCAATCTCTTGTAATTGCGGTATTGATTGTTACACTGCTAATTACAAGGATATTCTATGAAATAGAATAGGGGGTTCCTCACTTTAGAAGTCAGAGGTTGGCCCACAGTCTACCATAAATATGATCAGGCAGTCCACAACTAGTGTGAATGCTGTGGTCAGTCAGCCCATTTTTTATTATTAACGGCCTTCGGTTGAAACTCGAGCTATGATGACTGTTTGAATTAAAGATCTTTAGGAAGATCAATTTTGTGAAAGACTTCATAGGTCCACTAGGGTCTTCTCCACCCTTATCTTGATAGTGTCAATCCTTTGGATTGGCTGCTGGTCTTCCTCTTTGCTTTCTTCCTTCTATACTTCAAAGTATGAAGTTCCTTTTCTTGTGATTGCTGTCTTCCAGTCAATCCTTAGATTAGTGTAAATGCTGTTGTCAGTCAGTCCACAACTAATTCAAACGCTGTGGACTGTCAGTCCTTTTAAATGTTGCGGTCATTCAGTCCACAGTGTAATTTTAATAGTGTGGTCAATCTTTGTAATTGCGGTATTGATGGTTACACCACTGATTACAAGGCTATTCTATGAAATAGGATAGGGGATACCTCACTTTAGAAGACAGAGGTTGGCCCACAGTCTAGTCTACTGTAAATGTGGTCAAGCAGTCCACACCTAGTGTGAATTCTGTAGTCAAGCAGTCCACACCTATTGTGAATGCTGTGGTCAGTCAGCCCATTTTTTATTATTAACGGCCTTCGGTTGAAACTCGAGCTATGATGACTGTTTGAATTAACGATCTTTAGGAAGATCAATTTTGTGTAAGACTAGATCGGTCCACTAGTGCCTTCTTCACCATTATCTTGATAGTATCAATCCATTGGATTGTTTGCTGGTCTTGCACTTTGCTTTGGTCCTTCTATGCTTCAAAGTATGATGTCCTTTTCCAGTGATTGCTGTCTTCCATTCAATCCTTAGATATCTGTAAATGCTGTTGTCAGTCAGTCCACAACTAATTCAAACGCTGTGGACTGTCAGTCCTTTTAAATGTTGTGGTCATTCAGTCCACAGTGTAATTTTAATAGTGTGGTCAGTCTCTTGTAATCGCGGTATTGATTGTTACACAGCTGATTACAAGGTTTTTCTATGAAATAGAATAGGGAATTCCTCCATTTAAAAGACAGAGGTTGACCCACAGTCTAGTCTACTGGAAATGTGGTCAAGCAGTCCACACCTAGTGTGAATGCTGTAGTCAGTCAGCCCATTTTTTATTATTAACGGCCTTCGGTTGAAATTCGAGCCATGACTACAAGATGAATTAACGATCTTTAGGAAGATCAATTTTGTGAAAGACTAGATAGGTCCACTAGGGTCTTCTTCACCATTATCTTGATAGTATCAATCCATTGGATTGGTTGCTGGTCTTGCTCTTTGCTTTCTTCTATACTTCAAACTATGATGTCCTTTTCCATTGATTGCTGTCTTCCATTCAATCCTTAGACTAGTGTAATTGCCGTTGTCAGTCAGTCCACAACTAATTCAAACGCTGTGGACTGTCAGTCCTTTTAAATGTTGTGGTCATTCAGTCCACAGTGTATTCTTAGTAGTGTGGTCAATCTCTTGGAATCGTGGTATTGATTGTTACACTGCTGATTACAAGGCTATTCTATGAAATAGGATAGGGGTTTCCACACTTTAGAAGACAGAGGTTGGCCCACAGTCTACTATAAATGTGATCAAGCTGTCCACACCTAGTGTGAATGCTGTGGTCAGTCAGCCCATTTTTTATTATTAACGGCCTTCGGTTGAAACTCGAGCTATGACGACTGGATGAATTAACGATCTTTAGGAAGATCAATTTTGTGAAAGACTTCATATGTCCACTAGGGTCTTCTCCACCCTTATCTTGATAGTGTCAATCCTTTGGATTGGCTGCTGGTCTTCCTCTTTGCTTTCTTCCTTCTATAATTCAAAGTATGAAGTTCCTTTTCCCGTGATTGCTGTCTTCCAGTCAATCCTTAGATTAGTGTAAATGCTGCTGTCAGTCAGACCACAACTAATTCAAACGCTGTGGACTGTCAGTCCTTTTAAATGTTGTGGTCATTCAGTCCACAGTGTAATTTTAATAGTGTGGTCAATCTCTTGTAATTGTGGTATTGATTGTTACACCACTGATTACAAGGCTATTCTATGAAATAGGAAAGGGGATACCTCACTTTAGAAGACAGAGGTTGGCCCACAGTCTAGTCTACTGTAAATGTGGTCAAGCAGTCCACACCTAGTGTGAATGCTGTAGTCAGGCAGTCCACACCTATTGTGAATGCTGTGGTCAGTCAGCCCATTTTTTATTATTAATGGCCTTCGGTTGAAACTCGAGCTATGACGACTTGATGAATTAACGATCTTTAGGAAGATCAATTTTGTGAAAGACTACATAGGTCCCCTAGGGTCTTTTCCACTATTATCTTGATAGTGTCAATCCTTTGGATTGGCTGCTGGTCTTCCTCTTTGCTTTCTTCCTTCTATACTTCAAAGTATGATGTCCTTTTCCAGTGATTGCTGTCTTCCAGTCAATCCTTAGACTAGTGTAAATGCTGTTGTCAGTCAGTCCACAACTAATTCAAACGCTGTGGACTGTCAGTCCTTTTAAATGCTGTGGTCATTCAGTCCACAGTGTAGTCTTAATAGTGTGGTCAGTGTCTTGTAATTGCAGTATTGATTGTTACACTGCTAATTACAAGGCTATTCTATGAAATAGAATAGGGGATTCCTCACTTTAGAAGACAGAGGTTGGCCCACAGTCTACCGTAAATATGATCAGGCAGTCCACAACTAGTGTGAATGCTGTGGTCAGTCAGTCCATTTTTTATTATTAACGGCCTTCGGTTGAAACTCTAGCCATAACGACTGGATGAATTAACAATCTTTAGGAAGATCAATCTTGTTCAAGACTAGATCGGTCCACTAGGGTCTTCTCCACCGTTATCTTGATAGTATCAATCCTTTGGATTGGTTGCTGGTCTTCCTCTTTGCCTTCTTCCTTCTATTCTTCCGAGTATGATGTCCCTTTCCAGTAATTGCTGTCTTCCAGTCAATCCATAGACTAGTGTAAATGCTGTTGTCAGTCAGTCCACGCCTAATTTAAATGCTGTGGACTGTCAGTCCTTGTAAATTTTGTGGATAATTGGTCCACAGTGTAGTCTTAATATTGTGGTCAGTCTCTTATAATCGCGGTATTGATTGTTACACTGCTGATTACAAGGCTATTCTATGAAACAGAATA
This sequence comes from Phyllobates terribilis, assembly GCF_046119375.1. NCBI lineage: Eukaryota > Metazoa > Chordata > Amphibia > Anura > Dendrobatidae > Phyllobates > Phyllobates terribilis. The sequence goes on from NW_027363324.1 coordinate 703,511, forward strand.
AGGGATTCCTCACTTTAGAAGACAGAAGATAAGGAAAAGAAGTGTTCCTTATGTCTCTACCTAAGATATAGTTGTGTTATACTAGGAATTGTGTATAGAAAATAAACATATGTAAACCACTAACAGTATATTCTCATGTATCAGAAAGGTGTTGTCACACCTCCGCAGTTCTGGAACTTATGCCTAGACTGACTATTATCAGTAATTAATATGAATATTAATTACCTGTTATGTGACTTTCCACATTCCTTTCTTGGAGTTCACAAGGAAACATTTCAAATCCCACGATGTCAAAGGGCGTCAGTCACCTGTAAATATTCAAAAGAGTGATAATATGTTCCTGCTACATGCTATACACACCAAAGAGTATAACACTCTAGGGCCAAAATTACTTATTTCAAAGATAAAGACTGTGGTCATTCGGTCTGCATTTTATTATAAAAATTGTAGTCAGACAGTCCACACTCTATTTTAAATTTTATGCTCAATCGGTTCACAGTCTACTGTAAATGTGGTCAGGCAGTCCACATCTAGTCTATATGCTGTGGTCAGTCAGTCCATTCTTTATAATTAATGGCCTTCGGTTGAAACTTGAGCCATGACGACTTGATGTATTAATGATCTTTAGGAAGTTCAATCTTGTGCAAGACTAGATCGGTCCACTAGGGCCTTCTTCACCATTATCTTGATAGTATCAATCCAATGGATTGTTTGCTGGTCTTGCACTTTGCTTTGGTCCTTCTATACTTCAAAGTATGATGTCCTTTTCCAGTGATTGCTGTCTTCCATTCAATCCTTAGACTACTGTAAATGCTGTTGTCAGTCAGTCCACAACTAATTCAAATGCTGTGGATTGTTAGTCCTTTTAAATGTTGTGGTCATTCAGTCCACAGTGTAATTTTAATAGTGTGGTCAGTCTCTTGTAATCGCGGTATTGATTGTTACACAGCTGATTACAAGGTTATTCTATGAAATAGAATAGGGGATTCCTCCCTTTAAAAGACAGAGGTTGGCCCACAGTCTAGTCTACTATAAATGTGGTCAAGCAGTCCACAACTAGCGTGAATGCTGTAGTCAGTCAGCCCATTTTTTATTATTAACGGCCTTCGGTTGAAATTCGAGCCATGACTACTGGATGAATTAACGATCTTTAGGAAGATCAATTTTGTGAAAGATTAGATAGGTCCACTAGGGTCTTCTTCACCATTATCTTGATAGTATCAATCCATTGGATTGGTTGCTGGTCTTGCTCTTTGCTTTCTTCTATACTTCAAACTATGATGTCCTTTTCCATTGATTGCTTTCTTCCATTCAGTCCTTAGACTAGTGTAAATACTGTTGTCAGTCATTCCACAACTAATTCAAATGCTGTGGACTGTCAGTCCTTTTAAATGTTGTGGTCATTCAGTCCACAGTGTAATTTTAATAGTGTGGTCAATCTCTTGTAATTGCGGTATTGATTATTACACCACTGATTACAAGGCTATTCTATGAAATAGGAAAGGGGATTCCTCACTTTAGAAGACAGAGGTTGGCCCACAGTCTACTATAAATGTGATCATGCAGTCCACACCTAGTGTGAATGCTGTGGTCAGTCAGCCCATTTTTTATTATTAACGGCCTTCAGTTGAAACTCGAGCTATGACGACTGGATGAATTAACGATCTTTAGGAAGATCAATTTTGTGAAAGACTTCATAGGTCCACTAGGGTCTTCTCCACCCTTATCTTGATAGTGTCAATCCTTTGGATTGGCTGCTGATCTTCCTCTTTGCTTTCTTCCTTCTATACTTCAAAGTATGAAGTTCCTTTTCCCGTGATTGCTGTCTTCCAGTCAATCCTTAGATTAGTGTAAATGCTGTTGTTAGTCAGTCCACAACTAATTCAAATGCTGTGGACTGTCAGTCCTTTTAAATGTTGTGGTCATTCAGTCCACAGTTTAATTTTAATAGTGTGGTCAATCTCTTGTAATTGCGGAATTGATTGTTACACCACTGATTACAAGGCTATTCTATGAAATAGGAAAGGGGATTCCTCACTTTAGAAGACAGAGGTTGGCCCACAGTCTAGTCTACTGTAAATGTGGTCAAGCAGTCCACACCTAGTGTGAATGCTGTAGTCAGGCAGTCCACACCTATTGTGAATGCTGTGGTCAGTCAGCCCATTTGTTTATTATTAATGGCCTTCGGTTGAAACTCGAGCTAAGACGACTTGATGAATTAACGATCTTTAGGAAGATCAATTTTGTGAAAGACTACATAGGTCCACTAGGGTCTTCTCCACTGTTATCTTGATAGTGTCAATCCTTTGGATTGGCTGCTGGTCTTCCTCTTTGCTTTCTTCCTTCTATACTTCAAAGTAGGATGTCCTTTTCCAGTGATTGCTGTCTTCCAGTCAATTCTTAGACTAGTGTAAATGCTGTTGTCAGTCAGTCCACAACTAATTCAAACGCTGTGGACTGTCAGTCCTTTTAAATGCTGTGGTCATTCAGTCCACAGTGTAGTCTTAATAGTGTGGTCAGTGTCTTGTAATTGCGGTATTGATTGTTACACTGCTGATTACAAGGCTATTCTATGAAATAGAATAGGGGGTTCCTCACTTTAGAAGACAGAGATTGGCCCACAGTCTACCGTAAATATGATCAGGCAGCCCACAACTAGTGTGAATGCTGTGGTCAGTCAGTCCATTTTTTATTATTAACGGCCTTCGGTTGAAACTCTAGCCATGACGACTGGATGAATTAACGATCTTTAGGAAGATTAATCTTGTTCAAGACTAGATCTGTCCACTAGGGTCTTCTCCACCGTTATCTTGATAGTATCAATCCTTTGGATTGGTTGCTGGTCTTCCTCTTTGCCTTCTTCCTTCTATTCTTCCGAGTATGATGTCCCTTTCCAGTAATTGCTGTCTTCCAGTCAATCCATAGACTAGTGTAAATGCTGTTGTCAGTCAGTCCACACCTAATTTAAATGCTGTGGACTGTCAGTAATTGTAAATTTTGTGGTTAATTGGTCCACAGTGTAGTCTTAATACTGTAGTCAGTCTCTTCTAATCGCGGTATTGATTGTTACACCGCTGATTACAAGGCTATTCTATGAAACAGAATAAGGGATTCCTCACTTTAGAATACAGAAGATAAGGAAAAGAAATGTTCCTTATGTCTCTACCTAAGATATAGTTGTGTTATACTAGGACTTGTGTATAGAAAATAAACATATGTAAACCACTAACAGTATATTCTCATGTATCAGAAAGGTGTTGTCACACCTCCGCAGGTCTAGAACTTATGCCTAGACTGACTATTATCAGTAATTAATATGAATATTAATTACCTGTTATGTGACTTTCCACATTCTTTTCTTGGAGTCCACAAGGAAACATTTCAAATCCCACCATGTCAAAGGGCGTCAGTCACCTGTAAATATTCAAAAGAGTGATAATATGTTCCTGCTACATGCTATACACACCAAAAAGTATAACACTCTAGGGCCAAAATTACTTATTTCAAAGATAAAGACTGTGGTCAGTCGGTCTGTATTTTATTATAAAAATTGTAGTCAGACAGTCCACAGTCTATTTTAAATTTTATGCTCAATCGGTTCACAGTCTACTGTAAATGTGGTCAGGGAGTCCAAATCTAGTCTATATGCTGTGGTCAGTCAGTCCATTCTTTATAATTAATGGCCTTCGGTTGAAACTCGAGCCATGACGACTTGATGTATTAATGATCTTTAGGAAGATCAATCCTGTGCAAGACTAGATCGGTCCACTAGGGCCTTCTTCACCATTATCTTGATAGTATCAATCCATTGGATTGTTTGCTGGTCTTGCATTTTGCTTTGGTCCTTCTATACTTCAAAGTATGATGTCCTTTTCCAGTGATTGCTGTCTTCCATTCAATCCTTAGACTACTGTAAATGCTGTTGTCAGTCAGTCCACAACTAATTCAAATGCTGTGGATTGTTAGTCCTTTTAAATGTTGTGGTCATTCAGTCCACAGTGTAATTTTAATAGTGTGGTCAGTCTCTTGTAATCGCGGTATTGATTGTTACACAGCTGATTACAAGGTTATTCTATGAAATAGAATAGGGGATTCCTCCATTTAAAAGACAGAGGTTGGCCCACAGTCTAGTCTATTGGAAATGGGGTCAAGCAGTCCACACCTAGTGTGAATGCTGTAGTCAGTCAGCCCATGTTTTTTTATTAACGGCCTTCGATTGAAATTCGAGCCATGACTACTGGATGAATTAACGATCTTTAGGAAGATCAATTTTGTGAAAGACTAGATAGGTCCACTAGGGTCTTCTTCACCATTATCTTGATAGTATCAATCCATTGGATTGGTTGCTGGTCTTGCTCTTTGCTTTCTTCTATACTTCAAACTATGATGTCCTTTTCCATTGATTGCTGTCTTCCATTCAATCCTTAGACTAGTGTAATTGCCGTTGTCAGTCAGTCCACAACTAATTCAAACGCTGTGGACTGTCAGTCCTTTTAAATGTTGTGGTCATTCAGTCCACAGTGTATTCTTAATAGTGTGGTCAGTCTCTTGGAAACACGGTATTGATTGTTACACCGCTGATTACAAGGCTATTCTATGAAATAGAATAGGGGATTCCTCACTTTAGAAGACAGAGGTTGGCCCACAGTCTACTATAAATGTGATCAAGCAGTCCACACCTAGTGTGAATGCTGTGGTCAGTCAGCCCATTTTTTATTATTAACGGCCTTCGGTTGAAACTCGAGCTATGATGACTGTTTGAATTAACGATCTTTAGGAAGATCTATTTTGTGAAAGACTTCATAGGTCCACTAGCGTCTTCTCCACCCTTATCTTGATAGTGTCAATCCTTTGGATTGGCTGCTGGTCTTCCTCTTTGCTTTCTTCCTTCTATACTTCAAAGTATGAAGTTCCTTTTCCTGTGATTGCTGTCTTCCAGTCAATCCTTAGATTAGTGTAAATGCTGTTGTTAGTCAGTCCACAACTAATTCAAACGCTGTGGACTGTCAGTCCTTTTAAATGTTGTGGTCATTCAGTCCACAGTGTAATTTTAATAGTGTGGTCAATCTCTTGTAATTGTGGCATTGATTGTTATACACCACTGATTACAAGGCTATTCTATGAAATAGGATAGGTGATACCTCACTTTAGAAGACAGAGGTTGGCCCACAGTCTAGTCTACTGTAAATGTGGTCAAGCAGTCCACACCTAGTGTGAATTCTGTAGTCAGGCAGTCCACACCTATTGTGAATGCTGTGGTTAGTCAGCCCATTTGTTTATTATTAATGGCCTTCGGTTGAAACTCGAGCTATGACGGCTTGATGAATTAACGATCTTTAGGAAGATCAATTTTGTGAAAGACTACATAGGTTCACTAGGGTCTTTTCCACTGTTATCTTGATAGTGTCAATCCTTTGGATTGGCTGCTGTTCTTCCTCTTTGCTTTCTTCCTTCTATACTTCAAAGTATGATGTCCTTTTCCAGTGATTGCTGTCTTCCAGTCAATCTTTAGACTACTGTAAATGCTGTTGTCAGTCAGTCCACAACTAATTCAAATGCTGTGGACTGTCAGTCCTTTTAAATGTTGTGGTCATTCAGTCCACAGTGTAATTTTAATAGTGTGGTCAGTCTCTTGTAATCGCGGTATTGATTGTTACACTACTAATTACAAAGCTATTCTATGAAATAGAATAGGGGATTCCTCACTTTAGAAGACAGAGCTTGGCCCACAGTCTACCGTAAATATGATCAGGCAGTCCACAACTAGTGTGAATGCTGTGGTCAGTCAGTCCATTTTTTTTATTAACGGCCTTCGGCTGAAACTCTAGCCATGACGACTGGATGAATTAATGATCTTTAGGAAGATCAATCTTGTTCAAGACTAGATCGGTCCACTAGGGTATTCTCCAACGTTATCTTGATAGTATCAATCCTTTGGATTGGTTGCTGGTCTTCCTCTTTGCCTTCTTCCTTCTATTCTTCCGAATATGATGTCCCTTTCCAGTAATTGCTGTCTTCCAGTCAATCCATAGACTAGTATAAATGCTGTTGTCAGTCAGTCCACGCCTAATTTAAATGCTGTGGACTGTCAGTCCTTGTAAATTATGTGGTTAATTGGTCCACAGTGTAGTCTTAATACTGTGGTCAGTCTCTTGTAATCACGGTATTGATTGTTACACCGCTGATTACAAGGCTATTCTATGAAACAGAATAAGGGATTCCTCACTTTAGAATACAGAAGATAAGGAAAAGAAGTGTTCCTTATGTCTCTACCTAAGATATGGTTGTGTTATACTAGGAATTGTGTATAGAAAATAAACATATGTAAACCACTAACAGTATATTCTCATGTATCAGAAAGGTGTTGTCACACCTCCGCAGGTCTAGAACTTATGCCTAGACTGACTATTATCAGTAATTAATATGAATATTAATTACCTGTTATGTGACTTTCCACATTCTTTTCTTGGAGTTCACAAGGAAACATTTCAAATCCCACGATGTCAAAGGGCGTCAGTCACCTGTAAATATTCAAAAGAGTGATAATATGTTCCTGCTACATGCTATACACACCAAAAAGTATAACAATCTAGGGCCAAAATTACTTATTTCAAAGATAAAGACTGTGGACAGTCGGTCTGCATTTTATTATAAAAATTGTAGTCAGAGAGTCCACAGTCTATTTTAAATTTTATGCTCAATCGGTCCACAGTCTACTGTAAATGTGGTCAGGCAGTCCACATCTAGTCTATATGCTGTGGTCAGTCAGTCCATTCTTAATAATTAATGGCCTTCGGTTGAAACTCGAGCCATGATGACTTGATGTATTAATGATCTTTAGGAAGATCAATCTTGTGCAAGACTAGATCGGTCCACTAGGGCCTTCTTCACCATTATCTTGATAGTATCAATCCATTGGATTGTTTGCTGGTCTTGCACTTTGCTTTGGTCCTTCTATACTTCAAAGTATGATGTCCTTTTCCAGTGATTGCTGTCTTCCATTCAATCCTTAGATAACTGTAAATGCTGTTGTCAGTCAGTCCACAACTAATTCAAATGCTGTGGACTGTCAGTCCTTTTAAATGTTGTGGTCATTCAGTCCATAGTGTAATTTTAAAATTGTGGTCAGTCTCTTGTAATCGCGGTATTGATTGTTACACAGCTGATTACAAGGTTATTCTATGAAATAGAATAGGGGATTCCTCCATTTAAAAACAGAGGTTGGCCCACAGTCTAGTCTACTGGAAATGTGGTCAAGCAGTCCACACCTAGTGTGAATGCTGTAGTCAGTCAGCCCATTTTTTATTATTAACGGCCTTCGGTTGAAATTCGAGCCATGACTACTGGATGAATTAACGATCTTTAGGAAGATCAATTTTGTGAAAGACTAGATAGGTCCACTAGGGTCTTCTTCACCATTATCTTGATAGTATCAATCCATTGGATTGGTTGCTGGTCTTGCTCTTTGCTTTCTTCTATACTTCAAACTATGATGTCCTTTTCCATTGATTGCTGTCTTCCATTCAATCCTTAGACTATTGTAATTGCCGTTGTCAGTCAGTCCACAACTAATTCAAATGCTGTGGACTGTCAGTCCTTTTAAATGTTGTGGTCATTCAGTCCACAGTGTATTCTTAATAGTGTGGTCAATCTCTTGGAATCGCGGTATTGATTGTTACACCGCTGATTACAAGGCTATTCTATGAAATAGAATAGGGGATTCCACACTTTAGAAGACAGAGGTTGGCCCACAGTCTACTATAAATGTGGTCAGGCAGCCCACACCTATTGTGAATGCTGTGGTTAGTCAGCCCATTTTTTATTATTAACGGCCTTCGGTTGAAACTCGAGCTATGATGACTGTTTGAATTAACGATCTTTAGGAAGATCAATTTTGTGAAAGACTACATAGGTCCACTAGGGTCTTTTCCACTGTTATCTTGATAGTGTCAATCCTTTGGATTGGCTGCTCGTCTTCCTCTTTGCTTTCTTCCTTCTATACTTCAAAGTATGATGTCCTTTTCCAGTGATTGCTGTCTTCCAGTCAATCCTTAGACTAGTGTAAATGCTGTTGTCAGCCAGTCCACAACTAATTCAAACGCTGTGGACTGTCAGTCCTTTTAAATGCTGTGGTCATTCAGTCCACAGTGTAGTCTTAATAGTGTGGTCAGTGTCTTGTAATTGCAGTATTGATTGTTCCACTGATAATTACAAGGCTATTCTATGAAATAGAATAGGGGATTCCTCCCTTTAAAAGACAGAGGTTGGCCCACAGTCTAGTCTACTATAAATGTGGTCAAGCAGTCCACACCTAGTGTGAATGCTATAGTCAGTCAGCCCATTTTTTATTATTAACGGCCTACGGTTGAAATTCGAGCCATGACTACTGGATGAATTAATGATCTTTAGGAAGATCAATTTTGTGAAAGACTAGATAGGTCCACTAGGGTCTTCTTCACCATTATCTTGATAGTATCAATCCATTGGATTGGTTGCTGGTCTTGCTCTTGGCTTTCTTCTATACTTCAAACTATGATGTCCTTTTCCATTGTTTGCTGTCTTCCATTCAATCCTTAGACTAGTGTAATTGCCGTTGTCAGTCAGTCCACAACTAATTCAAATGCTGTGGACTGTCAGTCCTTTTAAATGTTGTGGTCATTCAGTCCACAGTGTATTCTTAATAGTGTGGTCAATCTCTTGGAATCGCGGTATTGATTGTTACACCGCTGATTACAAGGCTATTCTATGAAATAGGATAGGGGATTCCACACTTTAGAAGACAGAGGTTGGCCCACAGTCTACTATAAATGTGATCAAGCAGTCCACACCTAGTGTGAATGCTTTGGTCAGTCAGCCCATTTTTTATTATTAACGGCCTTCGGTTGAAACTCGAGCTATGACGACTGGATGAATTAACGATCTTTAGGAAGATCAATTTTGTGAAAGACTTCATAGGTCCACTAGGGTCTTCTCCACCCTTATCTTGATAGTTTCAATCCTTTGGATTGGCTGCTGGTCTTCCTCTTTGCTTTCTTCCTTCTATACTTCAAAGTATGAAGTTCCTTTTCCCGTGATTGCTGTCTTCCAGTCAATCCTTAGATTAGTGTAAATGCTGTTGTTAGTCAGTCCACAACTAATTCAAACGCTGTAGACTGTCATTCCTTTTAAATGTTGTGGTCATTCAGTCCACAGTGTAATTTTAATAGTGTGGACAATCTCTTGTAATTGCGGTATTGATTGTTACACCACTGATTACAAGGCTATTCTATGAAATAGGAAAGGGGATACCTCACTTTAGAAGACAGAGGTTGGCCCACAGTCTAGTCTACTGTAAATGTGGTCAAGCAGTCCACACCTAGTGTAAATGCTGTAGTCAGGCAGTCCACAACTAGTGTGAATGCTGTGGTCAGTCAGTCCATTTTTTATTATTAACGGCCTTCGGTTGAAACTCTAGCCATGACGACTGGATGAATTAATGATCTTTAGGAAGATCAATCTTGTTCAAGACTAGATCGGTCCACTAGGGTCTTCTCCACCGTTATCTTGATGGTATCAATCCTTTGGATTGGTTGCTCATCTTCCTCTTTGCCTTCTTCCTTCTATTCTTCCGAGTTTGATGTCTCTTTCCAGTGATTGCTGTCTTCCAGTCAATCCATAGACTAGTGTAAATGCTGTTGTCAGTCCACGCCTAATTTAAATGCTGTGGACTGTCAGTCCTTGTAAATTTTGTGGTTAATTGGTCCACAGTGTAGTCTTAATACTGTGGTCAGTTTCTTGTAATCGAGGTATTGATTGTTACACCGCTGATTACAAGGCTATTCTATGAAACAGAATAAGGGATTCCTCACTTTAGAATACAGAAGATAAGGAAAAGAAATGTTCCTTATGTCTCTACCTAAGATATAGTTGTGTTATACTAGGAATTGTGTATAGAAAATAAACATATGTAAACCACTAACAGTATATTCTCATGTATCAGAAAGGTGTTGTCACACCTCCGCAGGTCTAGAACTTATGCCTAGACTGACTATTATCAGTAATTAATATGAATATTAATTACCTGTTATGTGACTTTCCACATTCTTTTCTTGGAGTTCACAAGCAAACATTTCAAATCCAACGATGTCAAAGGGCGTCAGTCACCTGCAAATATTCAAAAGAGTGATAATATGTTCCTGCTACATGCTATACACACCAAAAAGTATAACACTCTAGGGCCAAAATTACTTATTTCAAAGATAAAGACTGTGGTCAGTCGGTCTGCATTTTATTATAAAAATTGTAGTCAGAGAGTCCACAGTCTATTTTAAATTTTATGCTCAATCGGTCCACAGTCTACTGTAAATGTGGTCAGGCAGTCCACATCTAGTCTATATGCTGTGGTCAGTCAGTCCATTTTTTATTATTAACGGCCTTCGGTTGAAACTCTAGCCATGAAGACTGAATGAATTAACGGTCTTTAGGAAGATAAATCTTGTTCAAGACTATATCGGTCCATTAGGGTCTTCTTCACCATTATCTTGATAGTATCAATCCATTGGATTGGTTGCTGGTCTTGCTCTTTGCTTTCTTCTATACTTCAAACTATGATGTCCTTTTCCATTGATTGCTGTCTTCCATTCAATCCTTAGACTAGTGTAATTGCCGTTGTCAGTCAGTACACAACTAATTCAAACGCTTTGGACTGTCAGTCCTTTTAAATGTTGTGGTCATTCAGTCCACAGTGTATTCTTAGTAGTGTTGTCAATCTCTTGGAATCGCGGTATTGATTGTTACACCGCTGATTACAAGGCTATTCTATGAAATAGGATAGGGGATTCCACACTTTAGAAGACAGAGGTTGGCCCACAGTCTACTATAAATGTGATCAAGCAGTCCACACCTAGTGTGAATGCTTTGGTCAGTCAGCCCATTTTTTATTATTAACGGCCTTCGGTTGAAACTCGAGCTATGACGACTGGATGAATTAACGATCTTTAGGAAGATCAATTTTGTGAAAGACTTCATAGGTCCACTAGGGTCTTCTCCACCCTTATCTTGATAGTTTCAATCCTTTGGATTGGCTGCTGGTCTTCCTCTTTGCTTTCTTCCTTCTATACTTCAAAGTATGAAGTTCCTTTTCCCGTGATTGCTGTCTTCCAGTCAATCCTTAGATTAGTGTAAATGCTGTTGTTAGTCAGTCCACAACTAATTCAAACGCTGTAGACTGTCATTCCTTTTAAATGTTGTGGTCATTCAGTCCACAGTGTAATTTTAATAGTGTGGACAATCTCTTGTAATTGCGGTATTGATTGTTACACCACTGATTACAAGGCTATTCTATGAAATAGGAAAGGGGATACCTCACTTTAGAAGACAGAGGTTGGCCCACAGTCTAGTCTACTGTAAATGTGGTCAAGCAGTCCACACCTAGTGTAAATGCTGTAGTCAGGCAGTCCACAACTAGTGTGAATGCTGTGGTCAGTCAGTCCATTTTTTATTATTAACGGCCTTCGGTTGAAACTCTAGCCATGACGACTGGATGAATTAATGATCTTTAGGAAGATCAATCTTGTTCAAGACTAGATCGGTCCACTAGGGTGTTCTCCACCGTTATCTTGATGGTATCAATCCTTTGGATTGGTTGCTCATCTTCCTCTTTGCCTTCTTCCTTCTATTCTTCCGAGTTTGATGTCTCTTTCCAGTGATTGCTGTCTTCCAGTCAATCCATAGACTAGTGTAAATGCTGTTGTCAGTCCACGCCTAATTTAAATGCTGTGGACTGTCAGTCCTTGTAAATTTTGTGGTTAATTGGTCCACAGTGTAGTCTTAATACTGTGGTCAGTTTCTTGTAATCGAGGTATTGATTGTTACACCGCTGATTACAAGGCTATTCTATGAAACAGAATAAGGGATTCCTCACTTTAGAATACAGAAGATAAGGAAAAGAAATGTTCCTTATGTCTCTACCTAAGATATAGTTGTGTTATACTAGGAATTGTGTATAGAAAATAAACATATGTAAACCACTAACAGTATATTCTCATGTATCAGAAAGGTGTTGTCACACCTCCGCAGGTCTAGAACTTATGCCTAGACTGACTATTATCAGTAATTAATATGAATATTAATTACCTGTTATGTGACTTTCCACATTCTTTTCTTGGAGTTCACAAGCAAACATTTCAAATCCAACGATGTCAAAGGGCGTCAGTCACCTGCAAATATTCAAAAGAGTGATAATATGTTCCTGCTACATGCTATACACACCAAAAAGTATAACACTCTAGGGCCAAAATTACTTATTTCAAAGATAAAGACTGTGGTCAGTCGGTCTGCATTTTATTATAAAAATTGTAGTCAGAGAGTCCACAGTCTATTTTAAATTTTATGCTCAATCGGTCCACAGTCTACTGTAAATGTGGTCAGGCAGTCCACATCTAGTCTATATGCTGTGGTCAGTCAGTCCATTTTTTATTATTAACGGCCTTCGGTTGAAACTCTAGCCATGAAGACTGAATGAATTAACGGTCTTTAGGAAGATAAATCTTGTTCAAGACTAGATCGGTCCATTAGGGTCTTCTTCACCATTATCTTGATAGTATCAATCCATTGGATTGGTTGCTGGTCTTGCTCTTTGCTTTCTTCTATACTTCAAACTATGATGTCCTTTTCCATTGATTGCTGTCTTCCATTCAATCCTTAGACTAGTGTAATTGCCGTTGTCAGTCAGTACACAACTAATTCAAACGCTGTGGACTGTCAGTCCTTTTAAATGTTGTGGTCATTCAGTCCACAGTGTATTCTTAGTAGTGTGGTCAATCTCTTGGAATCGCGGTATTGATTGTTACACCGCTGATTACAAGGCTATTCTATGAAATAGGATAGGGGATTCCACACTTTAGAAGACAGAGGTTAGCCCACAGTCTATTATAAAAGTGATCAAGCAGTCCACACCTAGTGTGAATGCTGTGGTCAGTCAGCCCATTTTTTATTATTAACGGCCTAAGGTTGAAACTCGAGCTATGACGACTGGATGAATTAACGATCTTTGTGAAAGACTTCATAGGTCCACTAGGGTCTTCTCCTCCCTTATCTTGATAGTTTCAATCCTTTGGATTGGCTGCTGGTCTTCCTCTTTGCTTTCTTCCTTCTATACTTCAAAGTATGAAGTTCCTTTTCCCAAGATTGCTGTCTTCCAGTCAATCCTTAAGTGTAAATGCTGTTGTTAGTCAGTCCACAACTAATTCAAACGCTGTGGACTGTCAGTCCTTTTAAATGCTGTGGTCATTCAGTCCACAGTGTAGTCTTAATAGTGGGGTCAGTGTCTTGTAATTGCGGTATTGATTGTTACACTGCTGATTACAAGGCTATTCTATGAAATAGAATAGGGGGTTCCTCACTTTACAAGACAGAGGTTGGCCCACAGTCTACCGTAAATATAATCAGGCAGTACACAACTAATGTGAATGCTGTGGTCAGTCAGTCCATTTTTTATTATTAATGGCCTTCGGTTGAAACTCTAGCCATGACGACTGGATGAATTAACGATCTTTAGGAAGATCAATCTTGTTCAAAACTAGATCTGTCCACTAGGGTCTTCACCGTTATCTTGATAGTATCAATCCTTTGGATTGGTTGCTGGTCTTCCTCTTTGCCTTCTTCCTTCTATTCTTCCGAGAATGATGTCCCTTTCCAGTAATTGCTGTCTTCCAGTCAATACATAGACTAGTGTAAATGCTGTTGTCAGTCAGTCCACGCCTAATTTAAATGCTGTGGACTGTCAGTAATTGTAAATTTTGTGGTTAATTGGTCCACAGTGTAGTCTTAATACTGTGGTCAGTCTCTTGTAATCACGGTATTGATTGTTACACCGCTGATTACAAGGCTATCCTATGAAACAGAATAAGGGATTCCTCACTTTAGAATACAGAAGATAAGGAAAAGAAGTGTTCCTTATGTCTCTACCTAAGATATAGTTGTGTTATACTAGGAATTGTGTATAGAAAATAATCTTATGTAAACCACTAACAGTATATTCTCATGTATCAGAAAGGTGTTGTCACACCTCCGCAGGTCTAGAACTTATGCCTAGACTGACTATTATCAGTAATTAATATGAATATTAATTACCTGTTATGTGACTTTCCACATTCTTTTCTTGGAGTTCACAAGGAAACATTTCAAATCCCACCATGTCAAAGGGCGTCAGTCACCTGTAAATATTCAAAAGAGTGATAATATGTTCCTGCTACATGCTATACACACCAAAAAGTATAACACTCTAGGGCCAAAATTACTTATTTCAAAGATAAAGACTGTGGTCATTCGGTCTGCATTTTATTATAAAAATTGTAGTCAGAGAGTCCACAGTCTATTTTAAATTTTATGCTCAATCGGTTCACAGTCTACTGTAAATGTGGTCAGGCAGTCCACATCTAGTCTATATGCTGTGGTCAGTCAGTCAGTCCATTCTTTATAATTAATGGCCTTCGGTTGAAACTTGAGCCATGACGAGTTGATGTATTAATGATCTTTAGGAAGATCAATCTTGTGCAAGACTAGATCGGTCCACTAAGGCCTTCTTCACCATTATCTTGATAGTATCAATCCATTGGATTGTTTGCTGGTCTTGCACTTTGCTTTGGTCCTTCTATACTTCAAAGTATGATGTCCTTTTCCAGTGATTGCTGTCTTCCATTCAATCCTTAGATAACTGTAATTGCTGTTGTCAGTCAGTCCACAACTAATTCAAATGCTGTGGACTGTCAGTCCTTTTAAATGTTGTGGTCATTCAGTCCACAGTGTAATTTTAATAGTGTGGTCAGTCTCTTGTAATCGCGGTATTGATTGTTACACAGCTGATTACAAGGCTATTCTATGAAATAGGATAGGGGATTCCACACTTTAGAAGACAGAGGTTAGCCCACAGTCTATTATAAAAGTGATCAAGCAGTCCACACCTAGTGTGAATGCTGTGGTCAGTCAGCCCATTTTTTATTATTAACGGCCTAAGGTTGAAACTCGAGCTATGACGACTGGATGAATTAACGATCTTTGTGAAAGACTTCATAGGTCCACTAGGGTCTTCTCCTCCCTTATCTTGATAGTTTCAATCCTTTGGATTGGCTGCTGGTCTTCCTCTTTGCTTTCTTCCTTCTATACTTCAAAGTATGAAGTTCCTTTTCCCAAGATTGCTGTCTTCCAGTCAATCCTTAGATTAGTGTAAATGCTGTTGTTAGTCAGTCCACGCCTAATTCAAATGCTGTGGATTGTTAGTCCTTTTAAATGTTGTGGTCATTCAGTCCACAGTGTAATTTTAATAGTGTGGTCAGTCTCTTGTAATCGCGGTATTGATTGTTACACAGCTGATTACAAGGTTATTCTATGAAATAGAATAGGGGATTCCTCCCTTTAAAAGACAGAGGTTGGCCCACAGTCTAGTCTACTATAAATGTCAAGCAGTCCACAACTAGCGTGAATGTTGTAGTCAGTCAGCCCATTTTTTATTATTAACGGCCTTCGGTTGAAATTCGAGCCATGACTACTGGATGAATTAACGATCTTTAGGAAGATCAATTTTGTGAAAGACTAGATAGGTCCACTAGGGTCTTCTTCACCATTATCTTGATAGTGTCAATCCTTTGGATTGGCTGCTGGTCTTCCTCTTTGCTTTCTTCCTTCTATACTTCAAAGTATGAAGTTCCTTTTCCCATGATTGCTGTCTTCCAGTCAATTCTTAGATTAGTGTAAATGCTGTTGTTAGTCAGTCCACAACTAATTCAAATGCTGTGGACTGTCAGTCCTTTTAAATGTTGTGGTCATTCAGTCCACAGTGTAATTTTAATAGTGTGTTCAATCTCTTGTAATTGCGGTATTGATTGTTACACCACTGATTACAAGGCTATTCTATGAAATAGGAAAGGGGATACCTCACTTTAGAAGACAGAGGTTGGCCCACAGTCTAGTCTACTGTAAATGTGGTCAAGCAGTCCACACCTAGTGTGAATGCTGTAGTCAGGCAGTCCACACATATTGTGAATGCTGTGGTCAGTCAGCCCATTTTTTATTATTAATGACCTTCGGTTGAAACTCGAGCTATGACGACTTGATGAATTAACGATCTTTAGGAAGATCAATTTTGTGAAAGACTACATAGGTCCACTAGGGTCTTCTCCACTGTTATCTTGATAGTGTCAATCCTTTGGATTGGCTGCTGGTCTTCCTCTTTGCTTTCTTCCTTCTATACTTCAAAGTATGATGTCCTTTTCCAGTGATTGCTGTCTTCCAGTCAATCCTTAGACTAGTGTAAATGCTGTTGTCAGTCAGTCCACGCCTAATTTAAATGCTGTGGACTGTCAGTCCTTGTAAATTTTGTGGTCAATTGGTCCACAGTGTAGTCTTAATTAGTGTTGAGCCACCCCCGTAGTGTTCGAGTTCGGTTCGGTTCGTCGAACACCCGTGTGTTCGCCGAACTGTTCATCGAACTGTTCGTCGAACACCTTCGAACACCGTTAAAACCAATGGCAGGCAAACAAAAACACATAGAAACACATAGAAAACACCTTCAAAGGTGTCCAAAAGCTGACAAACTGCTCAGAAGACATAACTAACACATGGAAAAGTGACAAGTACATATAGTCATGCGAAAATAAAAGAGGTGGAGGAGTAAAAGGAGGGGGAGACACAGATATAGGCATGTCATGCCCTTCTAAAATCCAAAAAGTGAGAAGCCGACACGGCCAGTCCGCTCCTGCCCGTGCCACCTCCGTGTCGCCGGGTTTGTGCCAGAGCCGCGGTGAACCCTGATGGCCAGCCCCCCTCTCCAAATACTGGTGCCTGTCCGCTGGTGGGTCGAGCGAGCCCCCCTTTGGTGGAGGCAGCTCTAAGCTTTTTAATTTAAATTGTCTCTCTAATTTGAATGAATACACTTTAAATCCATTTACAAGGATCTATTGGAGGGCAAGTCTCATGCCAGCAGCCGCGTAATTCCAGCTCCAGTAGCGTCCACTAAAGCTGCTGCAGTTAAAAAGCTTTTATAAGGATCGAGCTCGGCTGTCCACAGCAAGGCATCCTACTGCCAGTCCCAGCCCCTATGCCTTGGGGTGCCTCCTGATGCTCTTCACTAAGTATCCCATGGTCCCGAAGCATTTCCTTTGAAAAAATTAAGTGTCTAAACTACAGGTGGTGTAGCTTGCTTAACAGCCGGGATAATCCGCTGACTAGCAGACACTGCTACTAGGCACAAAGTATTTCCTGGGCTAGATGCAGTTAAAAATTTGTAATTAGATACTCTCGTTGGATGTTGAGAAAGCATTCCATAGTGTCTCCTGGCACGCCATATATGATTCTCTTAAAAAGCTTGGGGTAGGGGTCTAGGGGACCCTTTTATAGCCAAAATCACGGCCCTGTATCACAATACGTCACCTAGGCTGAAGATAAATGGAACTGTAGCACCCTGAGGGCTCGGTTGCTACAGACGTATTGCACCTCACCCAGAGGTGTGATATCTCACTCTCAGGTAAGGATGGAGTGTGGATCAGGACCCGACACCTGCATGCATTACACCACATTGCCGTGGGGCAGGGCAACCAATATGCCCCTGAGATGGGCACGACAGTCCCTGTCCCTGGCTGGAGTGGGGGGAGGGAACACTGAGGAAGGGGAACCCTGTAGTGCAGGAGCAGGGAGGAAGCAGTTCCTGGGTGCATTGAGAAGGGAGTATAAAAGGTGGGCACCATCTTAGTTCAATGCAGAGAAGTCTGAGCAGAAGTGGCAGGGAGCAGGGGCTCTGCATGAGCTCTGCTCCGGAGGCGGGCCTAGTAACAGAGGCCCAGGCCTGGAAGAGGGAGAAGGAAGGAAGAGGAGCGGAGAAGGCTCCAGGAACGAGGAATGAAGGGATCCCAGGGGTGCGGACGGGCGAGTCGCCACCGCACGCCCGAATCCACCTGCGTGGAGGGGTCAGGCCAAAGGGGGAGACCGGTCCCCGAACTAGTGGAGGCAGGAAACGACCCTCAGCTAGAAACCGGAGGCTCTGACATTTTATGTGGCGCAGCCCCTCGCTACACCCGCTAGGAAGACACTACATAGGGTCAGGGAAACTGGCGCCAAGTTTACCAAGAGGAGGCCCGAGGCAGCCGGACAGAAGTGTTGGTAAGAAAGGCCAGACAAAGGACACACAAAGGGGGTCCTGTGAAGTGCTCCAAAGTTATCTGGGAGTTGTCTGAGCCCCTCACCTGGTGAGCACAGTACGACGTGGGCAGCCGTTACCTGCAGACGTGGTCTGGATAATAAGAACTGTGAGTAAAGGCCCTGAACTGCATCACTGACTCCGTGTCGTTACTGCTGCTGCCCTGCACCATCACCCCCATCCTCCGCATACACTGCCCTGAGGCTATACTCCTCCCGTGGGGAGTTATGCTACGCTCTGCTGCACCCACAACACCAGCCTCAGTGGTCTGCCCTGTAGCGGCGGTTCACTCTGACCGCAATCCACGGGTGGCGTAGTCGGACATTTAAACATCAAAACCACATAAATAGTTCCGCCACTGGTTTGACCGCCCTGAGCCACGGAACCGGGTCGCCGCCACGAAGACTACAACCACCAGCATCCACCAAAAAGGGTCCGACTCCGGGTGTCCCAAGGCCCAGGGGGTGCGTCAGAACATTTTCATCACCTTTCACAATCACCAATGGGACAAGGCAGTGATGTCCTCTGTCCCCTCTCTTATACATCCTAGTGACGGAGCACCTGCTCTCATCAATTCGCCATAACCCCAATATTAGGTGGATTGAGGTGGGAGGCACCGAGTACAAGTGCTCTCTATTTGCTGATGATGTCCTAGTATATATCACTCAATCACATATATCCATCCATGCTGTTATGGCTGAAATAGATCACTTTGTTACATGGTAAAATTTTAAAATCAATGCAGCGAAGTCTGAGGCCCTCGATGTCTCCCTCCCCAAATCCATATAGGATTCCATCCAGTCCAACTTTCCCTTTGCCTGGCCCTCACAGGGTATCAAATACTTAGGAATTCCTATTCATAGAGACCTCTCCCATCTATGTTATCTTAATTTTGGGCCCTTTATTGAACAACTCCATACAGACCACGGTTGGCAAGTTAGAACTGTAAGATTCACTACGTGAACCACTGGTGTTTTGTGGAAAAGCACATGTACACTGCGTTCCAAATTATTATGCAAAAAGTGTTTAGGAGTGATAAGGGAAGAATTTGTTTGTTTGTCAGTTAAACTCATTGATGGTGATGTGTGTCAGGGCTCTTTATATCACTGTAAGCAAATTGCAGACACCTGTGCTAATTAGTTTGGCAGGTGTGTCCAATGAAAGGCAAGACTACTTAAGAAGGCTCTCTCACATTATTAAGCAGCCTACATTTTCTGCCAAAATGGGAAAGAAAAAGGATGTGTCGGCTGCTGAGAAGCAACAAATTGTGGAGTGTTTAGGTCAAGGCATGACTACAATCAACATTGTGCGATGATCAGGATGAAGTGTCTTGGCAATCAAGAAGTATGTAGCTGATTCACAGTACACACGTGTGCGTGCTGATAAGGGCAAATTGAGGACTCTTTCCTACAGGCAATTACGTCAGGTTGAAAGAGCAGCGGCAAAAAAGCCTTGTCATAGCAGCAGACAAGTTTTTGAAGCTGCTTGTGCCTCCAACGTCCCCCGAACAACAAGATGCAGGGTCCTTCAGAGGTTTGCAGCTGTGCTTGCGCCATCCTGTCGACCTCCTCTATCCACTTCACACAAGCAGAAACGGCTCCAGTGGGCCAAACATTACATGAAGACTGATTTCAAAACTGTTTTGTTCACGGATGAGTGCCGTGCAGCGCTCGATGGTCCAGATGGATGGAGTGGAGGATGGCTGGTTGATGGACACCCCACGCAAACACGGCTACAGCGCCAACAAGGAGGAGGTGGAGTAATGTTTTGGGCTGGAATCATGGGGAGAGAGATTGTCGGCCCCTTTAGGATCCCTGAAGGCGCTAAAGATGAACTCCATAATGTATGTGGATTTTCTCAAACAGCACTTCCTGCCATGGTTCAAGAAGAAGAACCGTGTATTTCACAGCAAGATAATTTTTCTGCATGATAATGCACCATCTCATGCTGCACATAAAACATCTGCATCTCTGGCTGATATGGGCATAAAAGGGGACAAACTTATGGTGTGACCCCCATGCTCCCCTGACCTCTACCCCATTCAGATCCTTTGGAGCATCATTAAAAGGAGTGTCTATGATGGCGGGAGGCAGTTCACATCTAAGCAACAGCTCTGGGAGGGTATTCTGTCCTCATGCAAAACAATTGAAGCAGAAACCATCCAAAACCTGACAAATTCAATGGACGTGAGAGTTCAGAAGCTCCTTTCGAACAAGGGGTCCTATGTGAAAATGTAACATCACCTACAATAAAGTTTTGAGTTGAAAACTGTTTGATTTCAGTTTCTAACAACCTGCTAATGCTTATAATTTCAAAAATGACCATTTTTTTGGTCTTTATTAAAATGAAAAGGTTGATCGAAAAGTTTGGGGGATCTAAGAGTGTGGCAACCCAGTAGTCATGATTACTTCGAATTCTGACAATATGAGGGTCATGCTGCAGGTAATGCAGCAAGAAGGCACTTATGTGCCTTGCGCATCTCGGAGCCCCAAAATTATTTTCCGGGCTAGATGCAGCTAAAAATTATTTTTAATTTTAAATCTGGTGAAGCTTTAGTATAGATGGCCTAATAGGATCAGTGCTGCACACTGCTACAAAGCCCAAATTATTTTCCAGTCAAGATACAGATAAACATGATTAGTAATTTGAAAGCTTAAAACGTTTGGTAGGGTGATTTTAACCAATCATCAAGCTTTTACTCTCCCCAGGATGACACAGGGGTAGAAAAGTAGTTTCGGATCCATGATTTGTTCATCTTTATGAACGTGAGTCTGTCTACATTATCTGTGGAGAGCCGCGTGCGCTTATCTGTCAGCACACCACCAGCAGCGCTGAACACACGTTCAGACAGAACGCTGGCTGCGGGGCATGACAAGATCTCCAAGGCGTAAGTGGCTAGCTCCGGCCATTTATCCAGATTGGAAGCCCAAAAAGAGCAAGGGTCCAGTGACAAAGTCGTGACTTCAATGTTTACTTGGAGATACTCCTGTACCATCGTCTCTAGGCGTTGACTATGTGTCAGACTTCTTGTCTCCTGTGGCCTTGCAAAGGATGGGCTAAAAAAGTGGTGAAATGATTCCGCAAAATTGATGTTACCAGCAGATACTGTGGTTCTGTTACGGTTTGAGTGCTGAACACTTGACGGTCCCACGGTTGGCAAGTTGGAACTGTGAGATTCACTACGTGCACCACTGGTATTTTGTGGAAAAGCACATGTAAGATTCTGCAACAGTCTCTGCTGATACTCCTGCATGCGTGCATCCCTTTCTATGGCAGGAATAATTTCTGCAAATTTACTTTTGTACCGGGGATCTAACAGTGTGGCAACCCAGTAGTCAGGATTATTTCTAATTCTCACAATTCGAGGGTCATGTTGCAGGTAGTGCAGCAAGAAGGCACTCATGTGTGTTGCGCATCCAGGAGCACCAAGTCCCTGTTGTGTTGGTGGCGAGGTAACAATCATGCTTCCTTCCTCTGTCCTCTCCCCCCAACCTCGCACAACAGAAATGTGATCAAGGTCTCCCTCATCTGATGAGTCTTCCATCAGTTCGTCCTCCACTTCTTCCTGGGCTCCTGCACCTTCCTCACTAGTTTGGCTGCTACCATGCGCCCTGGTAAAACCATCTCCCCCACCCTCACATGCCTGCCGCTTTGGTGCTGCCGACCGTCTGGACCTTGCAGATGTTAGCCCTTCCGCATACAACTCCTCCTCCTCTACTTCCTCCACCTCCTCTTGTGCCACCACCTGACTCCGAATTCTGTTTAACATGTGCTCCAGCATGTAAATCACCGGAATAGTCATGCTGATAATGGCATCGTCAGCACTAAACATCATCGTCGCCATTTCAAAACTGTGCAGAAGGGTGCATAGGTCCCTGATCTGAGACCACTCCTCCAGCGTGATTTGCCCCACCTCTGAATCTCGTTGGCCCAGGCTATACGTCAGAACGTATTGCACCAGGGCTTGTCGGTGCTGCCACAGTCGCTGCAACATGTGCAGAGTTGTATTCCACCGGGTAGGCACATCGCATTTTAGCCGGTGAAGTGGCAGGCCCAACGACTTCTGTAGAGATGTAAGTCGCTGAGCTGCGGGATGCGAACGGCGGAAGTGAGCACACAGCGACCGTGCCCTCTGCAGAAGGCCATCTAGTCTGGGATAGTGGGCTAAAAATTGCTGGACAACCAGGTTCAACACATGAGCCATACAAGGCACGTGTGTGACATTGCCCCGGCGAAGGGCCGCACCCAGGTTTGCAGCATTGTCGCACACGGCCTTCCCTGGTTTCAGGTCCAGTGGAGACAACCATTCATGAAATTGGTTCTCCAGAGCTGACCACAACTCCTCAGCTGTGTGACTCACATTTCCCAGACATTTCAATGTAAAAACCGCCTGATGACGTTGAGCCCTACTGCCAGCATAGTAAGGAGGTGTGCAGGATCCCTTCTGCGCAGTTAGAAAGCTTGTGGCATGACCAGACAGGCTTTGGGTGCAGGTGGAAGACCGAGAGGAGGTTGAGGAGGCAGAAGCAGTGGAGGAACTTTGAGATAAAGAGGATTGACGCACAACTCGTGGGGACGGCAAGACTTGGACAGCAGCCCCTTGTCCTGCTGTCACCATAGTTACCCAGTGCCCAGTCAGCGACATGTAACGCCCCTGTCCATGCCTACTCGTCCAAGTGTCTGTGGTGAAATGCACCCTGTCACACACAGAGTTTCTCAAAGAAGCGGTGATGTTGTGTGCGACATGCTGGTGGAGCGCAGGCACACCTTTCTTTGAGAAGTAGTGCCGACTGGGCATCTGGTACTGGGGCACTGCGACGGACATAAGGTCTCGAAAATCCTCTGTGTCCACCAGGCGGAAAGGCAGCATTTCTGTAGCCAAGAGCTTGCAGATGGTGAAATTCAACCTCTTAGCTTTCTCATGGCTAGGAGGAAATGGTCTTTTACTTGTCCACATCTGAGGGACCGAGGGCTGGCTATTGTGCTTAGACGGGGTTGATAAGGGTGTCCCCGGCAAACTGCCGGTCTGTGAGGAAGATGCAGGCGGACATGTTAGGTTGCCTTGATCCAAAGGTGGTGCTATCGATGTCGGACAGCGCTCAACATGAGCTGGTGTTACCACCTCCAAAGAAAATGATGACCTGCCAATCACGCTGGCTGTTGCGGGTAAAGAGTTGGCAGGTCTGCGCCCCAAAACAGGTGTGACTGCTGTCCCCCCAGTCACAGAGGATGAAGAGGCCGCGGATGCACAAGATATGGCAGACGGTGGTTGGCCCGGCCGGCTAGGCCGCATTGTAGCACACTGAGCTTCCCACTGCAACTTATGCTTCATGTCCATGTGCCGGTTCATGCATGAAGTACTCAAACTATGTATTTTTTGGCCTCTACTTAGCTTTTGCTGACAAATGTTACAGATAACACGAGTTGGGTCATCTTTATCGATCTGAAAAAATGCCCAGGCTATGCAAGGCTTAGCACCCATGCGACCTGAAGAGCCACCACGACTTGTGGTGAGAGGCAGAGTTGTGTTTGAGGATGCAGTTGTTGACGTGCTTCTAGTACTACGTCTCTGTCCAGGAAGGCGCAACCTGACCTCGTCGTCACTAGCATCTTCCTCCACCTCCTCTGCTGACCTCATCTCTTGGCTGACTGTGGGTTGACAGTAAGTGGGATCTCCAACCTCATCATCACTACCCTGTGCGTTATCACACCCGTCGTCCTCAGAGCCAACCTGTTCCTGCCCTGACAAAAAACTAAAGTTGTCGCTCCAATCAGGTATTTGAGTCTTATCATCGTCTTCCTCATTGTCTCCACCAACAGGAGTTACAGTTTGGGAATGAGGATCTACATTATGGTCAGAACCTTCTGCGTCTGGTCCTGGATCCGACTCATAAAGATTCTGGGCATCAGTGCAGATCATTTCCTCGTCTGGATTCACAGAAGTGCTGGAGTCGACCTCTGATTCCCAGGCTATAGTATGAGTAAACAGCTCTGCAGACTCAACCATCTGTTCTACCTCATACTCAGACGGGCAGCTGGAGATTTGGGAGCTGTGAGGAAGCAAGTGCGATTGGGGTGACACCTTTGAGGACTGGAGTATTTGTGATGTTGAAGTTGATGTGGAGGAGAGCCCACTTAAAGGAGCACTTGATATCCGTTGAAGCACCTGCTGTTTTTGTGCCTCATCTGGAATTTGTAGCGATTGGCGTGGCCGTAAGAAAGGGATCTTATCAAATTGTCCGCTAAAAGAAGTAGACATTTTAGTTTGGCTGGAAGATGGTCTTTCTTCTGCAGATGTTACTGTTGCTTTAACACCTACCCCACGGACACAACCTTTTTTCCCCTTCCCAACACGCCTATTCCCCTTTCCACCAGCAGCAGGCCTTTTTCCACTCATTTTGGTGGTTAACTAATTCACAACTCTGGAGTTGTTTGCACAAAAAAACAATGGATGGTAACCGAGCAGAGCTGAGTGGCCAAACTGTGGTATTAGGCCAAAACTATTGGCTGGGATAGATGCAGAAAAAAATTATATTCAATTTGCAACCTGATGGAGGTCTGTATAGATGGATTAATAGAACAAGACCCACACACAGCTAGAAGCCCAATATTTTTTCAGAGGTAGATGCAGAAAAAAATATCTTCAGTTTGCAACCTGATGGAGGTCAGTATAGATGGACTAATACAACAAGTCCCACACAGCTAGAAGCCCAATATTTTTTCAGAGGTAGATGCAGAAAAAAATATATTCAGTTTGCAACCTGATGGAGGTCAGTATAGATGGACTAATACAACAAGTCCCACACACAGCTAGAAGCCCAATATTTTTTCAGAGGTAGATGCAGAAAAAAATCTATTCAGTTTGCAACCTGATGGAGGTCAGTATAGATGGACTAATACAACAAGTCCCACACACTGCTGGAAGCCCAATATTTTTTCAGAGGTAGATGCAGAAAAAAATCTATTCAGTTTGCAACCTGATGGAGGTCAGTATAGATGGACTAATACAACAAGTCCCACACACAGCTAGAAGCCCAATATTTTTTCAGAGGTAGATGCAGAAAAAAATCTATTCAGTTTGCAACCTGATGGAGGTCAGTATAGATGGACTAATACAACAAGTCCTACACACTGCTAGAAGGCCAAATATTTTTTCAGAGCTAGATGCAGAAAAAAATTATATTCAGTTTGCAACCTGATGGAGGTCAGTATAGATGGACTAACAGAGAAAGTCCCACACACTACTAGAAGGCCAAATATTTTTTCAGAGCTAGATGCATACAAAAAATTATTTTGAATTTGCAACCTGATGGAGGTCAGTATAGGTGGACTAATAGAGAAAGTCCCACACACTGCTAGAAGGCCAAATATTTTTTCAGAGCTAGATGCAGAAAAAAATTATATTCAGTTTGCAACCTGATGGAGGTCTGTATAGATGGATTAATAGAACAAGACCCACACACAGCTAGAAGCCCAATATTTTTTCAGAGGTAGATGCAGAAAAAAATATATTCAGTTTGCAACCTGATGGAGGTCAGTATAGATGGACTAATACAACAAGTCCAACACACAGCTAGAAGCCCAATATTTTTTCAGAGGTAGATGCAGAAAAAAATCTATTCAGTTTGCAACCTGATGGAGGTCAGTATAGATGGACTAATACAACAAGTCCCACACACTGCTAGAAGGCCAAATATTTTTTCAGAGCTAGATGCAGAAAAAAATTATATTCAGTTTGCAACCTGATGGAGGTCAGTATAGATGGACTAACAGAGAAAGTCCCACACACTACTAGAAGGCCAAATATTTTTTCAGAGCTAGATGCATACAAAAAATTATTTTGAATTTGCAACCTGATGGAGGTCAGTATAGATGGACTAATAGAGAAAGTCCCACACACTGCTAGAAGCCCAAATATTTTTTCAGAGCTAGATGCAGAAAAAAATTATATTCAGTTTGCAACCTGATGGAGGTCTGTATAGATGGATTAATAGAACAAGACCCACACACAGCTAGAAGCCCAATATTTTTTCAGAGGTAGATGCAGAAAAAAATATATTCAGTTTGCAACCTGATGGAGGTCAGTATAGATGGACTAATACAACAAGTCCCACACACAGCTAGAAGCCCAAATATTTTTTCAGAGGTACTGTAGATGCAGATAAAAATTATTTTGAATTTGCAACCTGATGGAGGTCAGTATAGGTGGACTAATAGAGAAAGTCCCACACACTGCTAGAAGGCCAAATATTTTTTCAGAGCTAGATGCAGAAAAAAATTATATTCAGTTTGCAACCTGATGGAGGTCAGTATAGATGGACTAATAGAACAAGTCCCACACACTGCTAGAAGCCCAATATTTTTTCAGAGGTAGATGCAGAAAAAAATATATTCAGTTTGCAACCTGATGGAGGTCAGTATAGATGGACTAATACAACAAGTCCCACACACAGCTAGAAGCCCAATATTTTTTCAGAGGTAGATGCAGAAAAAAATATATTCAGTTTGCAACCTGATGGAGGTCAGTATAGATGGACTAATAGAACAAGTCCCACACACAGCTAGAAGCCCAAATATTTTTTCAGAGGTACTGTAGATGCAGATAAAAATTATTTTTAATTTGCAACCTGATGGAGGTCAGTATAGATGGACTAATAGAGAAAGTCCGACACACTGCTAGAAGGCCAAATATTTTTTCAGAGCTAGATGCAGAAAAAAATTATATTCAGTTTGCAACCTGATGGAGGTCTGTATAGATGGATTAATAGAACAAGACCCACACACAGCTAGAAGCCCAATATTTTTTCAGAGGTAGATGCAGAAAAAAATATATTCAGTTTGCAACCTGATGGAGGTCAGTATAGATGGACTAATACAACAAGTCCCACACACAGCTAGAAGCCCAATATTTTTTCAGAGGTAGATGCAGAAAAAAATATATTCAGTTTGCAACCTGATGGAGGTCAGTATAGATGGACTAATAGAACAAGTCCCACACACAGCTAGAAGCCCAAATATTTTTTCAGAGGTACTGTAGATGCAGATAAAAATTATTTTGAATTTGAACCTGATGGAGGTCAGTATAGATGGACTAATAGAATGATGCTATGCCCAAAAGATTTTACTTCACTAGGTGCAGTAAAAAAATTGGTATTCTATACACAGGTGGTATATCTTGCAACACAGATAGGCTACTCCACTGACTAACACACTCTGCAATAGGCCAAAAAGGATTAGCTTTGCTAGATTCAGCCAAATGCTGTGAAAAAAACTTGCACAGCACTGGCACAGACCTGCCTGGCAAAAACTGATAGGAACTGATGTAACCTAGTCCTGAAAAGGACTCCAATTACAATTAGTCTTTACTCCCACAACCTATCTATTTAAGAGCACAGACCTGCCTGATAAAAGTCATAGGAAATGCTGTAACCTAGTCCTTAAAAGGACTGCAATCACAACTATTCCCTACTCCCAAGCTATCTGTAGATTTGTGCGAAAATTGGCTTGAAATTAACAAGGTATAGCGCACACAGCAACAGCGGTGCCGTCTAACACGCAGCTGCAGCAGTGAGAAAATGGTGGCGACGGGGAAAATGGCTTGGTCTTATAGGGCAAGGACATGTGACATACACTGCCAATGACACATGCCCTTGCTTGTGTGAAAAAAAGCACTTCGCTCCGTGTGTGCGCTGCTGATAGGCTGACAGATTGCACCTCCCCACTGCAAATGCGGGAAAGAGAAAAAAAAATGGAAATCTTCATTGTTCCTGCAGAGATCCATCCCCTGCCCCTCCCCCCACCCCGCTGTACACTCAAACTGCGCATTAACATTAATTTTCATCATTACTGAGAAAAAATCCAGTTATGATTTTGGTGCACGAACAGTTATCGAACATAACCTCGAACAGCCGAATTTTTCTCAAATTGTTCGTGTTCGCCGAACGGCTCGAACACCGCCCAAAACAGCTCGAATTTGAGATTGGCGAACAGTTCGAGTAGAACAATGCTCATCTCTAGTCTTAATACTGTGGTCAGTCTCTTGTAATCGCGGTATTGATTGTTACACCGCTGATTACAAGGCTATTCTATGAAACAGAAGAAGGGATTCCTCACTTTAGAATACAGAAGATAAGGAAAAGAAATGTTCCTTATATCTCTACCTAAGATATAGTTGTGTTATACTAGGAATTGTGTATAGAAAATAAACATATGTAAACCACTAACAGTATATTCTCATGTATCAGAAAGGTGTTGTCACACCTCCGCAGGTCTAGAACTTATGCCTAGACTGACTATTATCAGTAATTAATATGAATATTAATTACCTGTTATGTGACTTTCCACATTCTTTTCTTGGAGTTCACAAGGAAACATTTCAAATCCCACGATGTCAAAGGGCGTCAGTCACCTGTAAATATTCAAAAGAGTGATAATATGTTCCTGCTACATGCTATACACACCAAAAAGTATGATGGAAAAAGTAATCTGTAAAAAGTCGTAGTTGTGACAATATGTTTACAATAAAAATGAAACAAAAAAAAAACAATAGAGGAATATTTTTTTACTCTTGTTACAATACAGTAGTAGGTATTTATGTGAAATCTAATTTATTCAAATATAAGTCTTATTGTTTTTTTATGTGTAGTTTTTGTAGTATTATGTGACATTTTTAATATTTTTATTATAGTTTACAACCTACCCCCAATTTACCCTTTTAAAAATGAGGAGTGAGAGAGAGAAAAAAAGAAAAAGTGAAAAAATAAGTAAATAAAAAGTAAAAAGGTGCTATATTAACCTTTCTTTTCCTATTTATTCCCTTTACTATTCTAAAGACCCCTTGCATAGTCAATTTATTTCTGCAATGATTATATATAATTGTTTTTTCAACCCCCTTTTTTCTTCAGGTTTCAAATTATCCTCATTTAATTAACTCTGCTGAAAGGGAATTATGTCAGATCATAATAAAGGGTAAGATTCCATTGATCAGGGGCATACATATTAATCACTGAGCCCCATAGCAGAAGTTTTAATAGTCCCCTCACTCCACAAAAAAAAATTGGTAGTATCACAGAAAAGCATATCTTACAACTTTGCAGCCCTTCCAAATGTATTTTCTTCTCATTGAAGCCCTTAGATTCCACCATAAAGTATGAAACCAGCAAAAGTGCCCTCCCCCAAATACAGAGTTATACCCCCACAGTGAATTCCTCCACAGTACCCTCCTCATGCACAGAATAATAACCCTGCTGTCCCTCCCTTCCCTGACAAAGCATGGTGACCCCCAAGACAGTATGATGCCCCAACTGTGATCCCAACACAGCCCTCCATACAATATGATGGCCCACACATAGCCCTCTATACAGAATAATGATCCCACACCCCTCCACACAGTAAGATGGCCCCAACACAATACTCCACATAGTAGGATGGCCCCAACACAGCCCTAGGCACAATATGATGGCCCCCACACAGCCCTCCATACAGTATAATGGCCCTCCACACAGTATGATGGCCCCAAAATGCACGACCATCCACACAGTATGATGGCCCCCACACAGTCCTCTAAACAGCATAATGACCCCCACACAACCCTGCACACAGTATGATGGACCATACTATCCCTCCAAAAGTATAATATTCCCAACAACGCCCTCCAAACAGTATAATGGCCCTCGCATAGCCTTGCAAACAAAATAATTGCCCATCACATAGTTCTCCAAACAGTATCTTAGCCCCCACACAACCCTCAAAACAGTATGATGAACCCCACACAAAGGTCCACACTGTATAATTGCTTGTATACAGTATAATAGTGCCCACTATCACTTCAAACATTATATTGGCCCCTACACAGCCATACAAACATTATAATGGTCCCCCACATAGCCCTGCAAACAGTATTATGGCCCACACATAGCCGTCTATAGCGTATCATGGCCCCAACATAGCCCTCCATATAGTATAATGGCCCTCACATAGCTCCCACACAGTATAATGGTCCTCACATAGCCCTGCAAACAGAATAATGGCCCCACATAGTCCTCCATACAGTATAATGCCCCCACACAACCCTCCATACAGTATGATGGGCCCCACACAAACCTCCACATTGCTTAATTGCTCGTATACAGTATAATGGCCTCCACTAGACCTCCAGACAGTATAATGGCCCCCTAATAGCCATGCTAACAGTAGAATGATGGCCTCCCACATAGGCCTCCAAACAATATACCGGCCCCAACACAGCCTACACAAACTTCCACATTGTATAATTGCTCGTATACAGTATAATGGCCTCCACTAGCCCTCCAGACAGTATAATGCCCCCCCACATAGCCCTGCTAACAGTATAATTGCCCCCCTCACAGCCCTGAAAACAATATTATGGCCCACACTTAGCCCTCTGTATAGTATAATGGCCCACACAGAGCTGTCCAAATATTATAATGGCCCCCACAAAGCCCTCCATATAGTATAATGGGCCCCACATAGCCCTACCAATAGTATAATGGCTCCCACGTAGCCCTTCATATAGAATATTGCCCCCACGTCACCCTCCATATAGTATAATGGACCCCATATAGCCTTTCATGTTGTATAATGGGCCCCACATAACATTTCATGTAGTATAATGGGCCCCACAAAGCCATGTATTGTAGAATAACGGGCACCACATAGCCTCCCATATAGTATAATGGCCCCCACATAGTCTCCCATATAGTATAATGGGCCCCACGTAGCCTTCCATGTAATATAACGGACAGCTCCCTCTTCTGTCATTGCATTCAACTGTATGCTGATAGAGTTGAAAGTGTGATGCCGGGAGGGCAGGGGTGGGTATTGATGGTAAGTACCACTTTGCATTGGAAGACCCCACCCATCTTGAAAGTGCACAAAAAACATAAGTACTCCTGCTTAAGCCAAATGTTTCCTGCTTCATATCACATCATACTATGCCAATTTAAACTTGTTTCAATTCTGCAAAAGCTATGTCCTCATACAGCTATGTTGATGGGAAAAATTATTCCTTGATATGAGGCAAGACTCTTTTTTTCATAAATCGTATTCTTGTGCAAAATATTATATATTGCTAGCAATATGAAGGCTATTTTGTATACAGATACACAAATATCCAGTTTAGTAGTTAGGGATTATAATGTATATAAAGAAATGTGACAAATGGCCTCCCACTTCCATCTTACTGTATGTATTTCTAACAGGGATGTCAAACTAAGACACACAGAGGGCCAAATAGAAAAACTTGGACAAAGTCGCGGGTCAACCAGTATACAGTATAATGGGCCCCACATAGTCCTCCATACAGAATAATGGGCCCCACATAGTCCTCCATACAGAATAATGGGTCCCACATAGTCCTCCATACAGAATAATGGGCCCCCCATAGTCGTGGGACAACCAGTATACAGTATAATGGGCCCCACATAGTCCTCCATACAGAATAATGGGCCCCACATAGTCCTCCATACAGAATAATGGGTCCCACATAGTCCTCCATACAGAATAATGGGCCCCCCATAGTCCTCCATACAGAATAATGGGCCCCACATAGTCCTCCATACAGAATAATGGGTCCCACATAGTCCTCCATACAGAATAATGGGCCCCCCATAGTCGTGGGACAACCAGTATACAGAATAATGGGCCCCAAATAGTCCTCCATACAGACTAATGGGCCTCATAGTCCTCCATACAGAATAGTAGCCCAATATAGCGGTGGCGGTTCTGGTGTTACAGGCCAAATATAACCACCCTGCGGGCCAGATATGACCCATGGGCCAGAGTTTGACACGTGTAATCTATAATATGGAGATTTTACAGAACATGGAGACCTGGAACTAAAATCTATTGTGATCGATAGGATTGAATTACCTCTTCTGTGTCACCTTGTCCTCTTTCCCTCCTCCTGTCGGTGTGTGCTCCCTGTGATGGCAATGATCTGAACTGTGACTCTACAGCACCACGTTCTAACATAATATGATGTCACGCCTCTATGACATCACAAAAGAAGATGAGGAAAGGAATCTGGGGACGATGTGGTATGTTGCTGGCATCCAGCCTGCTTTTACCTTACCAGCAATTTACTAATCTCCAGTAACTCTCGAAAGTTTAATTTTCAATAAAGTGAAACTTATTTAATTTTAAAGTAAATTTGTATAAAATAAAAAGAATTATCAATTTTTAAAAAAAAATGAATAAAAGAACAAAATCATCCCAAGGTCTGGCAGTATTTTTACATAAATTTGGTTAGATTTTACCTTTAATGTTTCTGACACTGGTAAAATATGTGATTGGCTGTGATGAGGCCTCGTGTCACCATAATAATACCAGAAAGAGCAGGACATGTTGGAGCAGCTATGGGAACACAGGAGCAGTCAATGCTATCATGCACTGTGTGGGTTGCTGAAACACAGAATAAAGCCTTGTGGTCGCCATGTATCAAATGAGTCTGCGACAAAAAAGTAGTGGTTTTTCAAAATCAACCAAAAAGTCTACTCGCTCCGGACGCTTTATTGGTGGCACCATCATATTTATAATGGCAGTACTGATTTTTGAACTTCCTGGTCATTGTGACCCTCACTGAATCTTAAGATCACAGCTCTGCAATGTCCGAACAGACAGGAGGTCAAGCTTGTGCACCGCAGCTCCATTCATTCTCTAAGGGACTGCTGGAGTTGAATTAATTCAGCGGTATCTCAGGCAGTCCCGTAGACAATGAATGGAGCAGAGGTTTACATGCTGGACCTCCGATTTGCGTTATTGATCGATGAGGGTCCTAGTGGTTGGATCCCCAGCAATCAGGAAGTTATCACCTTTTCTATGGTATAAAATGAATTATGATATTTGGGTGCAATCTGACCCAAGGCCATTTTGGGGGATATGAGTCGCTAATTACATTAGTTTAACTTGCTGGCCTAGAATTAGTATGTATTCTAATTAATAAATTACTGATAGTAATTACCTGTGCCCTGTCACCTCTTCCACATCTTTATGCTTTACCACAATGACATCAACTGCACAAGTGATTGGAATGTAGAGAGCTGAATGTTCTAAGTAATTGTGACATCACCTCTCTATGACATCATCAGTGAGTACAAGCCAAGGATGCAGGAAAGGACATTGGATGATCACATTAAGTGTCATAAAGATGGAGAATGCTCAAGACATTATAAGGACAGATATTTAGGGGTTAGTAAAACCCACCTAACCACCCACCTTCCCTTAAAATAACAATACTTCACTACATACAGCTTCTTAATTGGAAAGGTGTCTGATCAGAGCTTTATTGAATGATGTATTCAACATGTAAAATATGAGAATTAATTTAAAAAAAAGTATAAAATACAGTACCCTGTAGTGATTACGAAAAAATTGCAGAGGGCACGCAGATGATATACATTTCCATTTACATACAGTCTTAATAGTCATAAACATCAACATAGTGGAAATATGTATATCTGCTAACTAGATTGGATCGACCAATCGGAACAGAATTAGAACCTATATAAAAATATCCGACAAATAGGTCTTTGATGTAAATAAAAGAGACCTTTATTATAACAAGTAAGGTACATGGTGATACAAACAGGGGTGGATTAAGAGTAGCCAGGGCCCGGGCAGTTTAGAAGGTGTGGCCCCCCCCACAGGTACCCGATGTATCACGTGACATGTCACATGATCCCCTTTGATAGATCATGTGATAGGTCATGTGACTAACACAGATGCTTTTGTGACATCTGTAGACGGAAAATTATGGAATTTTTTTTTCCATTATGTACACAGCCCTATACATAACATAGCGCTATATATAGTAGAGCAGCGGTGGGAGAGTAATTTCCTTCAGGGGCCACATGAGAGACCATGACTGTTGTGGAAGGTGAATCAATAGGCTGAAATTAATTCTGCTCAATATTAATAATATTAACAAAATAATAAAAAAATATATTAATTGTATGATTCAGGCTAAGTGCCCACGATACAGAAATGCTCCGGATTTATCCTGAGCGTTTCTGCATCTCCCTGGCAGAAAAAATGCATGCGGATTGTACATGCGGATTGTACATGCGGATTGTACATGCAAACATGTGGATTGTACATGCGGATTGTACATGCGGATTGTACATGCGGATTGTACATGCGGATTGTACATGCGGATTGTACATGCGGATTGTACATGCGGATTGTACATGCGGATTGTACATGCGGATTGTACATGCGGATTGTACATGCGGATTGTACATGCGGATTGTACATGCGGATTGTACATGCGGATTGTACATGCGGATTGTACATGCGGATTGTACATGCGGATTGTACATGCGGATTGTACATGCGGATTGTACATGCGGATTGTACATGCGGGTTGTACATGCGGGTTGTACATGCGGGTTGTACATGCGGATTGTACATGCGGATTGTACATGCGGATTGTACATGCGGATTGTACATGCGGATTGTACATGCGGATTGTACATGCGGATTGTACATGCGGATTGTACATGCGGATTGTACATGCGGATTGTACATGCGGATTGTACATGCGGGTTGTACATGCGGATTGTACATGCGGATTGTACATGCGGATTGTACATGCAGATTGTACATGCGGATTGTACATGCGGATTGTACATGCGTTTTCCTGCCAGGGACATGCAGGTGTGAAGCGTTCTTCACATGCATTTCCGCATGCGGGTTGTCAGGCGCTTTCCAAGCGATTTTAGCATCACTAGGAAAGTTCTTATCAACTTGGTCACAGTATATAAATCCATGCAAACAGCATGGATTTATATATACTGTGATGAAAAGAATGTTTAAAAATAAAAAATAAATCTATACTTACCTTCTGATGGCCCCTGGAGTCTTGCTTCTCTCCATTCTCCCTTGTCGGGAGATCGCGGTACACTGAAGGACCTGCCGACGTCAGCGTTGCGTGACCGTCATCTGACTATGACGTCAGCCCAGGTCCTTCAGTCCATCGTGATCTGCCGGCATAAGAGGAAGAGCGCACCGGGGGGCCGCCAGAAGGTAAGTATAATATTTATTTTTAATTGTATTCTTTTTTTCACAGTTTCTATGGTACCCGGGTCCGGAGGAGAGTCTCCTGTCTTCTAGACCTGGGTACCATCTGCACATTGAAACGCGTGGATTCCGCATCTACATATGCAGTGATGCGTAATCCATGCGTTCCAATGCAAGTCAATGGCGGCGAAAAAGCAGCACTTCCGCAAAATAATTGGTAGTGCTGCGTTTTTTTTCGCAATGATAATCCGCAGCGGAAATTTCCGCAGCATGTGCACAGCACATGCGGATTATCATTGGGGAACATGGCAGACCTTCTACCAAGCATTTTTTTAAGCGTTTCTGCAGCGTTTTTGCCGCTGCGGAAAAGCTTAACCGCATCATGGGCACAAAGTCTTAATATTGAGCAGAATTAAGTATGCTGACATCCCCCTATATACAGTTTGAGCCCCCACATAACTCCCTATATATAGTATGAGTCCGCACATAGCTCTCTAGATACAGTATGAGCCGGTACATAGCTCCCTAGATACAGTATGAGCCCTCACATAGCTCCCTAGATACAGTATGAGCCCTCACATAGCTCCCTAGATACAGTATGAGCCCTCACATAGCTCCCTAGATACAGTATGAGCCCCCACATAGCTCCCTAGATATAGTATGAGCCCCCACATAGCTCACTAGATACAGTATGAGCCCGAACATAGCTCCCTAGATACAGTATGAGCCGTACATAGCTCCCTAGATATAGTATGAGCGCCCACATAGCTCCCTAGATAAAGTATGAGCCCCCACATAGCTCCCTAGATACAGTATGAGCCCCCGCATAGCTCCCTAGATACAGTATGAGATCCCGCATAGCCCCTTTATACAATATGAGCCCGCAGATAGCCTCCTATATATAGTATGAGCCCCCACATAGCTACCTATATACAGTATGAGCCTGTATGTAGCTCCCTATATACAGTATGAGCCCCACATAGCTCTCTATATACAGTATGAGCACCCACATAGCTCCCTACATACAATATGAGCCCGTACATAGCTCCCTTCTTTGATCGATTGCCGGTTCCACAGCCAGCTCAGAGAATGGTCGAATGCAAAATGCAGCTACCTGGGAGACACCTCTGACCACCGCATGAGGTGGCCCGAAGGCACCCCCCTGACGGCTGTACCCAGGTCACATAGATTTATTTTTTATCTTTAAACATTCTTTTCATCACAGTATATATAAATCCATGCTGTTTGTATGGATTTATATACTGTGACCAAGTTGATAAGAACTTTCCTAGTGATGCTAAAATCACTTGGAAAGCGCCTGACAACCCGCATGCGGAAATGCATGTGAAGAACGCTTCACACCTGCATGTCCCTGGCAGGAAAATGCATGTACAATCCGCAAGTACAATCTGCATGTACAATCCGCATGTACAATCGGCATGTACAATCCACATGTACAATCCGCATGTACAATGTGCATGTACAATCCGCATGTACAATGTGCATGTACAATCCACATGTACAATCCGCATGTACAATCCGCATGTACAATCCGCATGCGTTTTTTCTGCCAGGGAGATGCAGAAACGCTCAGTAAAAATCCGGAGCATTTCTGTATCGTGGGCACATAGCCTGAGTCAAAAAATTAATATATTTTTTTATTATTTTGTTAATATTATTGATATTGAGCAGAATTAATTTCAGCCTATTGATTCACCTTCCACAACAGTCATGGTCTCTCATTTGGCCCCTCAAGGAAATTAATCTCCCACCTCTGCCCTACTATATATAGCGCTATGTTATGTATAGGGCTGTGTACATAATAGAAAAACATTTCCTTAATTTTCCATCTACAGATGTCACCAAAGCATCTGTGTTAGTCACATGACCTATCACATGATCTATCAAAGGGGATCATGTGACATGTCACGTGATACATCGGGTAACTGTGGGTGGGCCCACACCTTCTAAACTGCCCGGGGCCCTGGCTACTCTTAATCCACCCCTGGTCAGCCAACACCTAATTTAAATGCTGTGGACTGTCAGTCCTCGTAAATTTTGTGGTTAATTGGTCCACAGTGTAGTCTTAATACTGTGGTCAGTCTCTTGTAATCGCGGTATTGATTGTTACACCGCTGATTACAAGGCTATTCTATGAAACAGAATAAGGGATTCCTCACTTTAGAATACAGAAGATAAGGAAAAGAAATGTTCCTTATGTCTCTACCTAAGATATAGTTGTGTTATACTAGGAATTGTGTATAGAAAATAAACATATGTAAACCACTAACAGTATATTCTTATGTATCAGAAAGGTGTTGTCACACCTCCGCAGGTCTAGAACTTATGCCTAGACTGACTATTATCAGTAATTAATATGAATATTAATTACCTGTTATGTGACTTTCTACAATCTTTTCTTGGAATCCACAAGGAAACATTTCAAATCCCACCATGTCAATGGGCATCAGTCACCTGTAAATATTCAAAAGAGTGATAATATGTTCCTGCTACATGCTATACACACCAAAAGGTATAACACTCTAGGGCCAAAATTACTTATTTCAAAGATAAAGACTGTAGTCAGTCGGTCTGCATTTTATTATAAAAATTGTAGTCAGAGAGTCGACAGTCTATTTTAAATTTTATGCTCAATCGGTCCACAGTCTACTGTAAATGTGGTCAGGCAGTCCACATCTAGTCTATATGCTGTGGTCAGTCAGTCCATCCTTTATAATTAATGGCCTTCGGTTGAAACTCAAGCCATGACGACTTGATGTATTAATGATCTTTAGGAAGATCAATCTTGTGCAAGACTAGATCGGTACACTAGTGCCTTCTTCACCATTATCTTGATAGTATCAATCCATTGGATTGTTTGCTGGTCCTGCTCTTTGCTTTCTTCTATGCTTCAAAGTATGATGTCCTTTTCCATTGATTGCTGTCTTCCATTCAATCCTTAGACTAGTGTAATTGCCGTTGTCAGTCAGTCCACAACTAATTCAAACGCTGTGGACTGTCAGTCCTTTTAAATGTTGTGGTCATTCAGTCCACAGTGTATTCTTAATAGTGTGGTCAATCTCTTGGAATCGCGGTATTGATTGTTACACCGCTGATTACAAGGCTATTCTATGAAATAGGATAGGGGATTCCTCACTTTAGAAGACAGAGGTTGGCCCACAGTCTACTATAAATGTGATCAAGCAGTCCACACCTAGTGTGAATGCTGTGATCAGTCAGCCCATTTTTTATTATTAACGGCCTTCGGTTGAAACTCGAGCTATGATTACTGGATGAATTAACGATCTTTAGGAAGATCAATTTTGTGAAAGACTTCATAGGTCCACTAGGGTCTTCTCCACCCTTATCTTGATAGTGTCAATACTTTGGATTGGCTGCTGGTCTTTCTCTTTGCTTTCTTCCTTCTATACTTCAAAGTATGAAGTTCCTTTTCCCGTGATTGCTGTCTTCCAGTCAATCCTTAGATTAGTGTAAATGCTGTTGTTAGTCAGTCCACAACTAATTCATAGCTGTGGACTGTCAGTTCTTTTAAATGTTGTGGTCATTCAGTCCACAGTGTAATTTTAATAGTGTGGTCAATCTCTTGTAATTGCGGTATTGATTGTTACACCACTGATTACAAGGCTATTCTATGAAATAGGAAAGGGGATACCTCACTTTAGAAGTCAGAGGTTGGCCCACAGTCTACCGTAAATATGATCAGGCAGTCCACAACTAGTGTGAATGCTGTGGTCAGTCAGTCCATTTTTTATTATTAACGGCCTTCGGTTGAAACTCTAGCCATGACGACTGGATGAATTAACGATCTTTAGGAAGATCCATCTTGTTCAAGAATAGATCGGTCCACTAGGGTCTTCTCCACCATTATCTTGATAGTATCAATCCTTTGGATTGGTTGCTGGTCTTCCTCTTTGCCTTCTTCCTTCTATTCTTCCGAGTATGATGTCCCTTTCCAGTAATTGCTGTCTTCCAGTCAATCCATAGACTAGTGTAAATTCCTGTTGTTAATCAGTCGACGCCTAATTTAAAAGCTGTGGACTGTCAGTCCTTGTAAATTTTGTGGTTAATTGGTCCACAGTGTAGTCTTAACACTGTGGTCAGTCTCTTGTAATCGCGGTATTGATTGTTACACCGCTGATTACAAGGCTATTCTATGAAACAGAATAAGGGATTCCTCACTTTAGAATACAGAAGATAAGGAACAGAAGTGTTCCTTATGTCTCTACCTAAGATATAGTTGTGTTATACTAGGAGTTGTGTATATAAAATATACATATGTAAACCACTAACAGTATATTCTCATGTATCAGAAAGGTGTTGTCACACCTCCGCAGGTCTAGAACTTATGCCTAGACTGACTATTATCAGTAAGTAATATGAATATTAATTACCTGTTATGTAACTTTCCACATTCTTTTCCTGGAGTCCACAAGGAAACATTTCAAATCCCACCATGTCAAAGGGCGTCAGTCACCTGTAAATATTCAAAAGAGTGATAATATGTTCCTGCTACATGCTATACACACCAAAAGGTATAACACTCTAGGGCCAAAATTACGTATTTCAAAGATAAAGACTGTGGTCAGTCGGTCTGTATTTTATTATAAAAATTGTAGTCAGACAGTCCACAGTCTATTTTAAATTTTATAATCAATCGGTTCACAGTCTACTGTAAATGTGGTCAGGCAGTCCACATCTACTGTATATGCTGTTTTCAGTCAGTCCATTATTTATAATTAATGGCCTTCGGTTGAAACTCGAGCCATGACGACTTGATGAATTAATGATCTTTAGGAAGATCAATCTTGTGCAAGATTAGGTCGGTCCACTAGGGTCT
Source organism: Phyllobates terribilis (assembly GCF_046119375.1). NCBI lineage: Eukaryota > Metazoa > Chordata > Amphibia > Anura > Dendrobatidae > Phyllobates > Phyllobates terribilis. The sequence goes on from NW_027363324.1 coordinate 743,575, forward strand.
ACATCAGAATTATCTTGATAGTATCAATCCATTGGATTGTTTGCTGGTCTTGCTCTTTGCTTTCTTCTATACTTCAAACTATGATGTCCTTTTCCATTGATTGCTGTCTTCCATTCAATCCTTAGACTAGTGTAATTGCCGTTGTCAGTCAGTCCACAACTAATTCAAATGCTGTGGACTGTCAGTCCTTTTAAATGTTGTGGTCATTCAGTCCACAGTGTAATTTTAATAGTGTGGTCAATCTCTTGTAATCGCAGTATTGATTGTTACACAGCTGATTACAAGGTTATTCTATGAAATAGAATAGGGGATTCCTCCCTTTAAAAGACAGAGGTTGGCCCACAGTCTAGTCTACTATAAATGTGGTCAGTCAGCCCATTTTTTATTATTAACGGCCTTCGGTTGAAACTCGAGCTATGATGACTTGATGAATTAACGATCTTTAGGAAGATCAATTTTGTGAAATACTTCATAGGTCCACTAGGGTCTTCTCCACCCTTATCTTGATAGTGTCAATCCTTTGGATTGGCTACTGGTCTTCCTCTTTGCTTTCTTCCTTCTATACTTCAAAGTATGAAGTTCCTTTTCCTGTGATTGCTGTCTTCCAGTCAATCCTTAGATTAGTGTAAATGCTGTTGTTAGTCAGTCCACAACTAATTCAAACGCTGTGGACTGTCAGTCTTTTTAAATGCTGTGGTCATTCAGCCCACAGTGTAATTTTAATAGTGTGGTCAATGTCTTGTAATTGCGGTATTGATTGTTACACCACTGATTACAAGGCTATTCTTTGAAATAGGATAGGGGATACCTCACTTTAGAATACAGAGGTTGGCCCACAGTCTAGTCTACTGTAAATGTGGTCAAGCAGTCCACACCTATTGTGAATGCTGTAGTCAGGCAGTCCACACCTATTGTGAATGCTGTGGTCAGTCAGCCCATTTTTTATTATTAACGGCCTTCGGTTGAAACTCGAGCTATGACGACTAGATGAATTAACGATCTTTAAGAAGATCAATTTTGTGAAAGACTTGATAGGTTCACTAGGGTCTTCTCCACCCTAATCTTGATAGTGTCAATCCTTTGGTTTGGCTGCTGGTCTTCCTCTTTGCTTTCTTCCTTCTATACTTCAAAGTATGAAGTTCCTTTTCCAGTGATTGCTGTCTTCCAGTCAATCCTTAGATTAGTGTAAATGCTGTTGTCAGTCAGTCCACAACTAATTCAAACGCTGTGGACTGTCAGTCCTTGTAAATTTTGTGGTTAATTGGTCCACAGTGTAATCTTAATACTGTGGTCAGTCTCTTGTAATCGCGGTATTGATTGTTACACCGCTGATTACAAGGCTATTCTATATAACAGAATAAGGGATTCCTCACTTTAGAATACAGAAGATAAGGAAAATAAATGTTCCTTATGTCTCTACCTAAGATATAGTTGTGTTATACTAGGAATTGTGTATAGAAAATAAAGATATGTAAACCACTAACAGTATATTCTCATGTATCAGAATGGTGTTATCACACCTCCGCAGGTCTAGAACTTATGCCTAGACTGACTATTATCAGTAATTAATATGAATATTAATTACCTGTTATGTGACTTTCCACATTCTTTTCTTGGAGTTCACAAGGAAACATTTCAAATCCCACCATGTCAAAGGGCGTCAGTCACCTGTAAATATTCAAAAGAGTGATAATATGTTCCTGCTACATGCTATACACCCCAAAAAGTATAACACTCTAAAGCCAAAATTACTTATTTCAAAGATAAAGACTGTGGTCAGTCGGTCTGCATTTTATTATAAAAATTGTAGTCAGAGAGTCCACAGTCTATTTTAAATTTTATGCTCAATCGGTTCCCACTCTACTGTAAATGTCGTCAGGCAGTCCACATCTAGTCTATATGCTGTGGTCAGTCAGTCCATTCTTTATAATTAATGGCCTTCGGTTGAAACTCGAGCCATGACGACTTGATGTATTAATGATCTTTAGGAAGATCAATCTTGTTCAAGACTAGATCGGTCCACTAGGGCCTTCTTCACCATTATCTTGATGGTATCAATCCATTGGATTGTTTGCTGGTCTTGCACTTTGCTTTGGTCCTTCTATACTTCAAAGTATGATGTCCTTTTCCAGTGATTGCTGTCTTCCATTCAATCCTTAAACTACTGTAAATGCTGTTGTCAGTCAGTCCACAACTAATTCAAATGCTGTGGACAGTCAGTCCTTTTAAATGTTGTGGTCATTCAGTCCACAGTGTAATTTTAATAGTTTGGTCAGTCTCTTGTAATCGCGGTATTGATTGTTACACAGCTGATTACAAGGTTATTCTATGAAATAGAATAGGGGATTCCTCCCTTTAAAAGACAGAGGTTGGCCCACAGTCTAGTCTACTATAAATGTGGTCAAGCAGTGCACACCTAGTGTGAATGCTGTAGTCAGTCAGCCCATTTTTTATTATTAACGGCCTTCGGTTGAAATTCGAGCCATGACTACTGGATGAATTAACGATCTTTAGGAAGATCAATTTTGTAAAAGACTAGATAGGTCCACTAGGGTCTTCTTCACCATAATCTTGATAGTATCAAACCATTGGATTGGTTGCTGGTCTTGCTCTTTGCTTTCTTCTATACTTCAAACTATGATGTCCTTTTCCATTGATTGCTGTCTTCCATTCAATCCTTAGACTAGTGTAATTGCCGTTGTCAGTCAGTCCACAACTAATTCAAATGCTGTGGACTGTCAGTCCTTTTAAATGTTGTGGTCATTCAGTCCACAGTGTATTCTTAATAGTGTGGTCAATCTCTTGGAATCGCGGTATTGATTGTTACACCGCTGATCACAAGGCTATTCTATGAAATAGAATAGGGGATTCCTCACTTTAGAAGACAGAGGTTGGCCCACAGTCTACTATAAATGTGATCAAGCAGTCCACACCTAGTGTGAATGCTGTGGTCAGTCAGCCCATTTTTTATTATTAACGGCCTTCGGTTGAAACTCGACCTATGATGACTGTTTGAATTAAAGATCTTTAGGAAGATCAATTTTGTGAAAGACTTCATAGGTCCACTAGGGTCTTCTCCACCCTTATCTTGATAGTGTCAATCCTTTGGATTGGCTGCTGGTCTTCCTCTTTGCTTTCTTCCTTCTATACTTCAAAGTATGAAGTTCCTTTTCCAGTGATTGCTGTCTTCCAGTCAATCCTTAGATTAGTGTAAATGCTGTTGTTTGTCAGTCCACAACTAATTCAAACGCTGGGGACTGTCAGTCCTTTTAAATGTTGTGGTCATTGAGTCCACAGTGTAATTTTAATAGTGTGGTCAATCTCTTGTAATTGCGGTATTGATGGTTAAACCGCTGATTACAAGGCTATTCTATGAAATAGGATAGGGGATACCTCACTTTAGAAGACAGAGGTTGGCCCACAGTCTAGTCTACTGTAAATGTGGTCAACCAGTCCACACCTAGTGTGAATTCTGTAGTCAGGCAGTCCACATCTATTGTGAATGCTGTAGTCAGTCAGCCCATTTTTTACTATTAATGGCCTTCGGTTGAAATTCGAGCCATGACTACTGAATGAATTAACGATCTTTAGGAAGATCAATTTTGTGAAAGACTAGATAGGTCCACTAGGGTCTTCTTCACCATTATCTTGATAGTATCAATCCATTGGATTAGTTGCTGGTCTTGCTCTTTGCTTTCTTCTATACTTCAAACTATGATGTCCTTTTCCATTGATTGCTGTCTTCCATTCAATCCTTAGACTAGTGTAATTGCCGTTGTCAGTCAGTCCACAACTAATTCAAATGCTGTGGACTGTCAGTCCTTTTAAATGTTGTGGTCATTCAGTCCACAGTGTATTCTTAATAGTGTGGTCAATCGCTTGGAATCGCGGTATTGATTGTTACACACCTGATTACAAGGCTATTCTATGAAATAGAATAGGGGTTTCCTCACTTTAGAAGACAGAGGTTGGCCCACAGTCTACTATAAATGTGATCAAGCAGTCCACACCTATTGTGAATGCTGTGGTCAGTCAGCCCATTTTTTTATTATTAATGGCCTTCGGTTGAAACTCGAGCTCTGACGACTTGATGAATAAACGATCTTTAGGAAGATCAATTTTGTGAAAGACTACATAGGTCCACTAGGGTGTTTTCCACTGTTATCTTGATAGTGTCAATCCTTTGGATTGGCTGCTGGTCTTCCTCTTTGCTTTCTTCCTTCTATACTTCAAAGTATGATGTCCTTTTCCAGTGATTGCTGTCTTCCATTCAATCCTTAGATAAGTGTAAATGCTGTTGTCAGTCAGTCCACAACTAATTCAAACGCTGTGGACTGTCAGTCCTTTTAAATGCTGTGGTCATTCAGTCCACAGTGTAATTTTAATAGTGTGGTCAGTCTCTTGTAATTGCGGTATTGATTGTTACACAGCTGATTACAAGGTTTTTCTATGAAATAGAATAGGGAATTCCTCCATTTAAAAGACAGAGGTTGGCCCACAGTCTAGTCTACTTGAAATGTGGTCAAGCAGTCCACACCTAGTGTGAATGCTGTAGTCAGTCAGCCCATTTTTTATTATTAACGGCCTTCGGTTGAAATTCGAGCCATGACTACTGGATGAATTAACGATCTTTAGGAAGATCAATTTTGTGAAAGACTAGATAGGTCCACTAGGGTCTTCTTCGCCATTATCTTGATAGTATCAATACATTGGATTGGTTGCTGGTCTTGTTCTTTGCTTTCTTCTATACTTCAAACTATGATGTCCTTTTCCATTGATTGCTGTCTTCCATTCAATCCTTAGACTAGTGTAATTGCCGTTGTCAGTCAGTCCACAACTAATTCAAACGCTGTTGACTGTCAGTCCTTTTAAATGCTGTGGTCATTCAGTCCACAGTGTAGTCTTAATAGTGTGGTCAATCTCTTGGAATCGCAGTATTGATTGTTACACCGCTGATTACAAGGCTATTCTATGAAATAGGATAGGGGATTCCACACTTTAGAAGACAGAGGTTGGCCCACAATCTACTATAAATGTGATCAAGCAGTCCACACCTAGTGTGAATGCTGTGGTCAGTCAGCCCATTTTTTATTATTAAAGGCCTTCGGTTGAAACTCGAGTTATGACGACTGGATGAATTAACGATCTTTAGGAAGATCAATTTTGTGAAAGACTTCATAGGTCCACTAGGGTCTTCTCCACCCTTATCTTGATAGTGTCAATCCTTTGGATTGGCTGCTGGTCTTCCTCTTTGCTTTCTTCCTTCTATACTTCAAAGTATGAAGTTCCTTTTCCCGTGATTGCTGTCTTCCAGTCAATTCTAGATTAGTGTAAATGCTGTTGTTAGTCAGTCCACAACTAATTCAAACGCTGTGGACTGTCAGTCCTTTTAAATGTTGTGGTCATTCAGTCCACAGTGTAATTTTAATAGTGTGGTCAATCTCTTGTAATTGCGGTATTGATGGTTACACCACTGATTACAAGGCTATTCTATGAAATAGGAAAGGGGATACCTCACTTTAGAAGACAGAGTTTGGCCCACAGTCTAGTCTACTGTAAATGTGGTCAAGCAGTCCACACCTAGTGTGAATGCTGTGGTCAGTCAGCCAATTTTTTATTATTAATGGCCTTCGGTTGAAACTCGAGCTATGACGACTTGATGAATTAACGATCTTTAGGAAAATCAATTTTGTGAAAGACTACATAGGTCCACTAGGGTCTTCTCCACTGTTATCTTGATAGTGTCAATCCTTTGGATTGGGTGCTGGTCTTCCTCTTTGCTTTCTTCTATACTTCAAACTATGATGTCCTTTTCCAGTGATTGCTGTCTTCCAGTCAATCCTTAGACTAGTGTAAATGCTGTTGTCAGTCAGTCCACAACTAATTCAAACGCTGTGGACTGTCAGTCCTTTTAAATGCTGTGGTCAGTCAGTCCACAGTGTAGTCTTAATAGTGTGGTCAGTGTCTTGTAATTGCAGTATTGATTGTTACACTGCTAATTACAAGGCTATTCTATGAAATAGAATAGGGAATTCCTCCATTGAAAAGACAGAGGTTGGACCACAGTCTAGTCTACTGGAAATGTGGTCAAGCAGTCCCCACCTAGTGTGAATGCTGTAGTCAGTCAGCCCATTTTTTATTATTAACGGCCTTCGGTTGAAATTCGAGCCATGACTACTAGATGAATTAACGATCTTTAGGAAGATCAATTTTGTGAAAGACTAGATAGGTCCACTAGGGTCTTCTTCACCATTATCTTGATAGTATCAATCCATTGGATTGGTTGCTGGTCTTGCTCTTTGCTTTCTTCCTTCTATACTTCAAAGTATGAAGTTCCTTTTCCCGTGATTGCTGTCTTCCAGTCAATCCTTAGATTAGTGTAAATGCTGTTGTCAGTCAGTCCACAACTAATTCAAACGCTGTGGACTGTCAGTCCTTTTAAATGTTGTGGTCATTCAGTCCACAGTGTAATTTTAATAGTGTGGTCAATCTCTTGTAATTGTGGTATTGATTGTTACACCACTGATTACAAGGCTATTCTATGAAATAGGAAAGGGGATACCTCACTTTAGAAGACAGAGGTTGGCCCACAGTCTAGTCTACTGTAAATGTGGTCAAGCAGTCCACACCTAGTGTGAATGCTGTAGTCAGGCAGTCCACACCTATTGTGAATGCTGTGGTCAGTCAGCCCATTTTTTATTATTAATGGCCTTCGGTTGAAACTCGAGCTATGACGACTTGATAAATTAACGATCTTTAGGAAGATCAATTTTGTGAAAAACTACATAGGTCCCCTAGGGTCTTTTCCACTGTTATCTTGATAGTGTCAATCCTTTGGATTGGCTGCTGGTCTTCCTCTTTGCTTTCTTCCTTCTATACTTCAAAGTATGATGTCCTTTTCCAGTGATTGCTGTCTTCCAGTCAATCCTTAGATTAGTGTAAATGCTGTTGTCAGTCAGTCCACAACTAATTCAAACGCTGTGGACTGTCAGTCCTTTTAAATGCTGTGGTCATTCAGTCCACAGTGTAGTCGTAATAGTGTAGTCAGTGTCTTGTAATTGCAGTATTGATTGTTACACTGCTAATTACAAGGCTATTCTATGAAATAGAATAGGGGATTCCTCACTTTAGAAGACAGAGGTTGGCCCACAGTCTACCTTAAATATGATCAGGCAGTCCACAACTAGTGTGAATGCTGTGGTCAGTCAGTCCATTTTTTATTATTAACGGCCTTCGGTTGAAACTCTAGCCATGACGACTGGATGAATTAACGATCTTTAGGAAGATCAATCTTGTTCAAGACTAGATCGGTCCACTAGGGTCTTCTCCACCGTTATCCTGATAGTATCAATCCTTTGGATTGGTTGCTGGTCTTCCTCTTTGCTTTCTTCCTTCTATTCTTCCGAGTATGATGTCCCTTTCCAGTAATTGCTGTCGTCCAGTCAATCCATAGACTAGTGTAAATGCTGTTGTCAGTCAGTCCACGCCTAATTTAAATGCTGTGGACTGTCAGTCCTCGTAAATTTTGTGGTTAATTGGTCCACAGTGTATTCTTAATACTGTGGTCAGTCTCTTGTAATCGCGGTATTGATTGTTACACCGCTGATTACAAGGCTATTCTATGAAACAGAATAAGGGATTCCTCACTTTAGAATACAGAACATAAGGAAAAGAAATGTTCCTTATGTCTCTACCTAAGATATAGTTGTGTTATACTAGGAATTGTGTATAGAAAATAAACATATGTAAACCACTAACAGTATATTCTCATGTATCAGAAAGGTGTTGTCACACCTCTGCAGGTCTAGAACTTATGCCTAGACTGACTATTATCAGTAATTAATATGAATATTAATTACCTGTTATGTGACTTTCCACATTCTTTTCTTGGAGTTCACAAGGAAACATTTCAAATCCCACCATGTCAAAGGGCGTCAGTCACCTGTAAATATTCAAAAGAGTGATAATATGTTCCTGCTACATGCTATACACACCAAAAAGTATAACACTCTAGGGCCAAAATTACTTATTTCAAAGATAAAGACTGTGGTCAGTCGGTCTGCATTTTATTATAAAAATTGTAGTCAGACAGTCCACAGTCTATTTTAAATTTTATGCTCAATCGGTTCACAGTATACTGTAAATGAGGTCAGGCAGTCCACATCTAGTGTATATGCTGTGGTCAGTCAGTCCATTCTTTATAATTAATGGCCTTCGGTTGAAACTCGAGCCATGACGACTTGATGTATTAATGATCTTTAGGAAGATCAATCTTGTGCAAAACTAGATCGGTCCACTATGGCCTTCTTCACCATTATCTTGATAGTATCAATCCATTGGATTGTTTGCTGGTCTTGCACTTTGCTTTGGTCCTTCTATGCTTCAAAGTATGATGTCCTTTTCCAGTGATTGCTGTCTTCCATTCAATCCTTAGATAACTGTAAATGCTGTTGTCAGTCAGTCCACAACTAATTCAAACGCTGTGGACTGTCAGTCCTTTTAAATGTTGTGGTCATTCAGTCCACAGGGACTGAATGACCACAGGGAAATGCTGTAGATATAGTATATCTTGACTTCAGCAAAGCATTTGACAAAGTATCTCACACCATCCTTATTGAAAAAATGACCAAGTATGCAATGGACCAGGCAACTGTTAGGTGGATTCATAACTGGCTTAGTGATCGGACTCAAAGGGTGGTTGTAAATGGCTTCACATCCAGCTGGATGAATGTCTCAAGTGGGGTACCACAGGGCTCCGTCCTGGGACCTGTATTGTTCAACATCTTTATCAATGATTTAGATGAAGGAATTGAGGGTAAACTGATTATATTTGCTGATGACACAAAGCTAGGAGGGATAGCTAATACTAGAGAAGAGAGAGAGAGGATTCAAAAAGACCTAAATAAACTGGAGCAGTGGGCAGCAACCAACAGAATGGTTTTTAACAGGGAAAAATGCAAAGTACTACATCTGGGCAATAAAAATGAAAAAAGCATATACAGAATGGGAGGAATAGAGCTAAGCAACAGTACATGTGAAAAAGACTTAGGTATACTAATAGATCATAGACTGAACATGAGTCAACAGTGTGATGCAGCAGCAAAAAAGGCAAATACAATTCTGGGATGTATTAACAGAAGCATACAGTCTAGATCACGTGAAGTCATTATCAGTCTTTACTCCTCTTTGGTCAGACCTCATCTGGAATACTGTGTACAGTTTTGGGCACCACATTTTAAAAAAGACATAGACAAACTGGAGCAAGTTCAGAGAAGAGCGACCAGAATGGTGACTGGTCTGCAAACCATGTCCTATGAGGAACGGTTGCAGGATTTGGGAATGTTTAGCTTGCAAAAAAGAAGACTGAGAGGAGACTTAATAGCTGTCTACAAATATGTCAAGGGCTGTCACATTGTAGAAGGATCATCTTTATTCTCATTTGCACAAGGAAAGACTAGAAGCAATGGGATGAAACTAAATGGGAGGAGACACAGATTAGATATTAGAAAAAACTTTTTGACAGTTAGGGTGATTAATGAGTGGAACAGGCTGCCACGAGAGGTGGTGAGTTCCCCTTCAATGGACGTCTTCAAACAGAGGCTGGACAGACATCTGTCTGAGATGATCTAGTGAATCCTGCTTTGAGCAGGGGGTTGGACCAGATGACCCAGGAGGTCCCTTCCAACTCTACCATTCTATGATTCTATGATTCTATGATTCACAGTGTGATTTTAATAGTGTGGTCAGTCTCTTGTAATCGCGGTATTGATTGTTACACAGCTGATTACAAGGTTTTTCTATGAAATAGAATAGGGAATTCCTCCATTTAAAAGACAGAGGTTGGCCCACAGTCTAGTCTACTGGAAATGTGGTCAAGCAGTCCACACCTAGTGTGAATGCTGTAGTCAGTCAGCCCATTTTTTATTATTAACGGCCTTCGGTTGAAATTCGAGCCATGACTACTAGATGAATTAACGATCTTTAGGAAGATCAATTTTGTGAAAGACTAGATAGGTCCACTAGGGTCTTCTTCACCATTATCTTGATTGTATCAATCCATTGGATTGGTTTCTGGTCTTGCTCTTTGCTTTCTTCTATACTTCAAACTATGATGTCCTTTTCCATTGATTGCTGTCTTCCATTCAATCCTTAGACTAGTGTAATTGCCGTTGTCAGTCAGTCCACAACTAATTTAAACGCTGTGGACTGTCAGTCCTTTTAAATGTTGTGGTCATTCAGTCCACAGTGTATTCTTAGTAGTGTGGTCAATCTCTTGGAATCGTGGTATTGATTGTTACACTGCTGATTACAAGGCTATTCTATGAAATAGGATAGGGGTTTCCACACTTTAGAAGACAGAGGTTGGCCCATAGTCTACTATAAATGTGATCAAGCTGTCCACACCTAGTGTGAACGCTGTGGTCAGTCAGCCCATTTTTTATTATTAACGGCCTTCGGTTGAAACTCGAGCTATGACGACTGGATGAATTAACGATCTTTAGGAAGATTAATTTTGTGAAAGACTTCATAGGTCCACTAGGGTCTTCTCCACCCTTATCTTGATAGTGTCAATCCTTTGGATTGGCTGCTGGTCTTCCTCTTTGCTTTCTTCCTTCTATACTTCAAAGTATGAAGTTTCTTTTCCCGTGATCGCTGTCTTCCAGTCAATCCTTAGATTAGTGTAAATGCTGTTGTCAGTCAGTCCACAACTAATTCAAACGCTGTGGACTGTCAGTCCTTTTAAATGTTGTGGTCATTCAGTCCACAGTGTAATTTTAATAGTGTGGTCAATCTCTTGTAATTGTGGTATTGATTGTTACACCACTGATTACAAGGCTATTCTATGAAATAGGAAAGGGGATACCTCACTTTAGAAGACAGAGGTTGGCCGACAGTCTAGTCTACTGTAAATGTGGTCAAGCAGTCCACACCTAGTGTGAATGCTGTAGTCAGGCAGTCCACACCTATTGTGAATGCTGTGGTCAGTCAGCCCATTTTTTATTATTAATGGCCTTCGGTTGAAACTCGAGCTATGACGACTTGATGAATTAACGATCTTTAGGAAGATCAATTTTGTGAAAGACTACATAGGTCCCCTAGGGTCTTTTCCACTGTTATCTTGATAGTGTCAATCCTTTGGATTGGCTGCTGGTCTTCCTCTTTGCTTTCTTCCTTCTATACTTCAAAGTATGATGTCCTTTTCCAGTGATTGCTGTCTTCCAGTCAATCCTTAGACTAGTGTAAATGCTGTTGTCAGTCAGTCCACAACTAATTCAAACGCTGTGGACTGTCAGTCCTTTTAAATGCTGTGGTCATTCAGTCCACAGTGTAGTCTTAATAGTGTGGTCAGTGTCTTGTAATTGCAGTATTGATTGTTACACTGCTAATTACAAGGCTATTCTATGAAATAGAATAGGGGATTCCTCACTTTAGAAGACAGAGGTTGGCCCACAGTCTACCGTAAATATGATCAGGCAGTCCACAACTAGTGGACTTACTTATACCTACCATACCAAGCGTATTGATTTCCTGGACGTGAGTTTGGAGATTGATGCATTTTCGGCTATCCAGACTGACGTCTTCAGGAAATCTACGTCGGTTAACTCTTTGATCCACGCGAAGTCTGCCCATCATTTACCCGTGATCCGGGCTGTCCCGATCGGACAGTTCCTGAGGATGAGGCGTATCTGTTCTACAGACTCTAGTTTTGAAGCCCAGGCTGCCGACCTCACTAGACGGTTTCGAAATCGCGGCTACAGTAACCGAAGCATTAGACGTGGCTATGATAGGGCACGGAGCGCATCTCGCAGTGGTTTACTATATTCGAATCGCGCTGGCCAGATGCGAGGCGGGGACGGGTCTGGGATGATCAGGTTTATCTCATCCTTCAATCATGAATGGGAAGGGATGCGTCAGATTCTGAGCCGCCATTGGGCGGTTCTTGGGACCGAACCTCTACTTCGTGACCATCTCGCACCCTTCCCGTCTATGACCGCTCGTCGAGGGAGGAATTTGAGGGACCTGCTCGTCTCAAGCCACTATGACCCCCTGTATCTAACCCGTTTGGCTCTCGCGGTCCCACTGTGGGATGTTTTCTGTGCGGCCACTGTCTTGCCTGCGCCAATGTCCTACGTAGTGCTATTTTCACGTCCTCTGACAGCTCCCGGGAATTTAAAATCTTACAGTACATCTCATGTGGCACTAGTAACGTAATATACTATGCCACTTGTGGATGCAATTTGATTTATATTGGGTGACCTCCCGCGAGCTTCGGGTCAGGGTACGTGAGCACGTGCGGGACATTGGCGCGGCCAAGACAGTGGCCGACCCCCGGGAGCTGAAGACGCTTCCTAGACACTTCAAGGCCGCCCATGGATGCGATCCGAAAACATTGCAGATACGCGGCATTGAGGCGGTGCGCCTTAGCTCTCGGGGTGGTAACATGAAACAGCGCCTGGCTCAGAGGGAGGCGCGATGGATCGTGAATCTGGACACCGTGAGCCCACATGGTCTGAATGAGGCCTTAACTTTTGCTGCGTTTCTTTAAATAAGAAGGCATATATATTATACTATTATTATATTTTTTTATGTTCCTTGGCTCTATTCTCCTGTTTTTCTGGTTATCTCTGGAATCTTGTTCCCATGTGTGAGTCTCCTTCTTTTAACTTTGTTTATATTGCTCATTTTTAATATTTTTTTATTGTCCTCTTATTTAGTATTGATGTGCCGTACAACCGTTGAATATCCCCCTTTTTCTGGGGACCACTTCCGCTGTTTCCAACAATTGTCACCATCAGGACATCTGTATGAAAATGTAACATCATAACCTCCCATGAGCACTGGATTATGAATAATTATATGGATGATGTGGTATACTTTGTATTTTACCAGGCATTATATACATATCTTTTTCCTTTGCTTTACGCACATATTTACTATGTAGCCCTCTGGGGGTATTATTGTTATCCCTTAATATCATATGTGGTGATTCATATTGTTATATCTACCATGTGATGGGCGATTGACATAAAAGGGATTTGATTGTCTTGTATAATGGTGATTTATCTGTGGCCATAATGATATCTGTGAGCCATTCCTAATCCTGCTTATAGGGCTGGTCTTTTGTAACATCGATATACGCTGCGCGCATGCGCGCCGTGTGGCTTCCCTCTGGAGCGCATGCCCCGCTATCTGTCGTCTCCGGCATTGTGTTGCCCACACGTGCTAGGGGGCGTGACGGACTGGTCACGCGCTCACGACAGGTGGCCCACGGCGCATGCACCAACATGCGGAAGTCGTGTTATCGGGACGATCACGTGACATGTCACGTGATCCTCCAGTTCTCCATATTTAAGGTCCTCATGCACATCCAGTGATCCACCTCTTGAGAAAGCCTTACGGTTGAGGGCGAAACGCGCGTCGAGGCGTTTTTTGTCCACATGGGCATTTGGCACTGAGCACTTTAAACCTCTGCATCCTTGGTAAGATGGCTCCTCTTATAATATTGAGCGAAGGGAACATTTGGGTGGTCTTATTGTCTATGATGATGTGATTCTACATACTGTCTGTTCTGCTACAACTGTTCCTTGAGTCAGCCTCTTGCCTTAAAGGTCCCCACTGCATTATTTTGATACCTGACATCCCCATGTGGGGTCATTATTGTGTCTCTGCATATTATCTAGTGCTACTATCCCCTGGATTCTTTGTGTGTTCCCCATTTTCTAGTGCTATTAATTGCTATGATTACTTTGACATAATCATGTAAAGTTTCGATATGTAATAAAATAATACTCTTGATATGAATCACTCTTTTTCCTCTTTTGTTGTTATATTGTGTTTGGAGTGGAATTTATGCTGACCGTATATTATTGCACACGGTTTATCAGCTATGTTTCTATGTATTTACATAGGGCTTTTGTCTGTTTGCTAGTGTGAATGCTGTGGTCAGCCAGTCCATTTTTTATTATTAACGGCCTTCGGTTGAAACTCTAGCCATGACGACTGGATGAATTAACGATCTTTAGGAAGATCAATCTTGTTCAAGGCTAGATCGGTCCACTAGGGTCTTCTCCACTGTTATCTTGATAGTATCAATCCTTTGGATTGGTTGCTGGTCTTCCTCTTTGCTTTCTTCCTTCTATTCTTCCGAGTATGATGTCCCTTTCCAGTAATTGCTGTCGTCCAGTCAATCCATAGACTAGTGTAAATGCTGTTGTCAGTCAGTCCACGCCTAATTTGAATGCTGTGGACTGTCAGTCCTTGTAAATTTTGTGGTTAATTGGTCCACAGTGTAGTCTTAATACTGTGGTCAGTCTCTTGTAATCGTGGTATTGATTGTTACACCGCTGATTACAAGGCTATTCTATGAAACAGAATAAGGGATTCCTCACTTTAGAATACAGAAGATAAGGAAAAGAAATGTTCCTTATGTCTCTACCTAAGATATGGTTGTGTTATACTAGGAATTGTGTATAGAAAATAAACATATGTAAACCACTAACAGTATATTCTCATGTATCAGAAAGGTGTTGTCACACCTCCGCAGGTCTAGAACTTATGCCTAGACTGACTATTATCAGTAATTAATATGAATATTAATTACCTGTTATGTGACTTTCCACATTCTTTTCTTGGAGTTCACAAGGAAACATTTCAAATCCCACCATGTCAAAGGGCGTCAGTCACCTGTAAATATTCAAAAGAGTGATAATATGTTCCTGCTACATGCTATACACACCAAAAAGTATAACACTCTAGGGCCAAAATTACTTATTTCAAAGATAAAGACTGTGGTCTGTCGGTCTGCATTTTATTGTAAAAATTGTAGTCAGAGAGTCCACAGTCTATTTTAAATTTTATGCTCAATCGGTTCACAGTCTACTGTAAATGTGGTGAGGCAGTCCACATCTCGTCTATATGCTGTGGTCAGTCAGTCCATTCTTTATAATTAATGGCCTTCGGTTGAAACTCGAGCCATGACGACTTGATGTATTAATGATCTTTAGGAAGATCAATCTTGTGCAAGACTAGATCGGTCCACTAGTGCCTTCTTCACCATTATCTTGATAGTATCAATCCATTGGATTGTTTGCTGGTCTTGCACTTTACTTTGGTCCTTCTATGCTTCAAAGTATGATGTCCTTTTCCAGTGATTGCTGTCTTCCATTCAATCCTTAGATAACTGTAAATGCTGTTGTCAGTCAGTCCACAACTAATTCAAACGCTGTGGACTGTCAGTCCTTTTAAATGTTGTGGTCATTCAGTCCACAGTGTAATTTTAATAGTGTGGTCAGTCTCTTGTAATCGCGGTATTGATTGTTACACAGCTGATTACAAGGTTTTTCTATGAAATAGAATAAGGAATTCCTCCATTTAAAAGACAGAGGTTGGCCCACAGTCTAGTCTACTGGAAATGTGGTCAAGCAGTCCACACCTAGTGTGAATGCTGTAGTCAGTCAGCCCATTTTTTATTATTAACGGCCTTCGGTTGAAATTCGAGCCATGACTACTGGATGAATTAACGATCTTTAGGAAGATCAATTTTGTGAAAGACTAGATAGGTCCACTAGGGTCTTCTTCGCCATTATCTTGATAGTATCAATCCATTGGATTGGTTGCTGGTCTTGTTCTTTGCTTTCTTCTATACTTCAAACTATGATGTCCTTTTCCATTGATTGCTGTCTTCCATTCAATCCTTAGACTAGTGTAATTGCCGTTGTCAGTCAGTCCACAACTAATTCAAACGCTGTTGACTGTCAGTCCTTTTAAATGCTGTGGTCATTCAGTCCACAGTGTAGTCTTAATAGTGTGGTCAATCTCTTGGAATCGCGGTATTGATTGTTACACCGCTGATTACAAGGCTATTCTATGAAATAGGATAGGGGATTCCACACTTTAGAAGACAGAGGTTGGCCCACAATCTACTATAAATGTGATCAAGCAGTCCACACCTAGTGTGAATGCTGTGGTCAGTCAGCCCATTTTTTATTATTAAAGGCCTTCGGTTGAAACTCGAGTTATGACGACTGGATGAATTAACGATCTTTAGGAAGATCAATTTTGTGAAAGACTTCATAGGTCCACTAGGGTCTTCTCCACCCTTATCTTGATAGTGTCAATCCTTTGGATTGGCTGCTGGTCTTCCTCTTTGCTTTCTTCCTTCTATACTTCAAAGTATGAAGTTCCTTTTCCCGTGATTGCTGTCTTCCAGTCAATTCTAGATTAGTGTAAATGCTGTTGTTAGTCAGTCCACAACTAATTAAAACGCTGTGGACTGTCAGTCCTTTTAAATGTTGTGGTCATTCAGTCCACAGTGTAATTTTAATAGTGTGGTCAATCTCTTGTAATTGCGGTATTGATGGTTACACCACTGATTACAAGGCTATTCTATGAAATAGGAAAGGGGATACCTCACTTTAGAAAACAGAGTTTGGCCCACAGTCTAGTCTGCTGTAAATGTGGTCAAGCAGTCCACACCTAGTGTGAATGCTGTAGTCAGGCAGTCCACACTTATTGTGAATGCTGTGGTCAGTCAGCCAATTTTTTATTATTAATGGCCTTCGGTTGAAACTCGAGCTATGACGACTTGATGAATTAACGATCTTTAGGAAAATCAATTTTGTGAAAGACTACATAGGTCCACTAGGGTCTTCTCCACTGTTATCTTGATAGTGTCAATCCTTTGGATTGGCTGCTGGTCTTCCTCTTTGCTTTCTTCCTTCTATACTTCAAAGTATGATGTCCTTTTCCAGTGATTGCTGTCTTCCATTCAATCCTTAGACTAGTGTAATTGCCGTTGTCAGTCAGTCCACAACTAATTCAAACGCTGTGGACTGTCAGTCCTTTTAAATGCTGTGGTCATTCAGTCCACAGTGTAGTCTTAATAGTGTGGTCAGTGTCTTGTAATTGCAGTATTGATTGTTACACTGCTGATTACAAGGCTATTCTATTAAATAGAATAGGGGATTCCTCACTTTAGAAGACAGAGGTTGGCCCACAGTCTACCGTAAATATGATCAGGCAGTCCACAACTAGTGTGAATGCTGTGGTCAGTCAGTCCATTTTTTATTATTAACGGCCTTCGGTTGAAACTCTAGCCATGACGACTGGATGAATTAACGATCTTTAGGAAGATCAATCTTGTTCAAGACTAGATCGGTCCACTAGGGTCTTCTCCACCGTTATCTTGATAGTATCAATCCTTTGGATTGGTTGCTGGTCTTCCTCTTTGCCTTCTTTCGTCTACTCTTCCGAGTATGATGTCCCTTTCCAGTAATTGCTGTCTTCCAGTCAATCCATAGACTAGTGTAAATGCTGTTGTCAGTCAGTCCACGCCTAATTTAAATGCTGTGGACTGTCAGTCCTTGTAAATTTTGTGGGTAATTGGTCCACAGTGTAGTCTTAATACTGTGGTCAGTCTCTTGTAATCGCGGTATTGATTGTTACACCGCTGATTACAAGGCTATTCTATGAAACAGAATAAGGGATTCCTCACTTTAGAATACAGAAGATAAGGAAAACAAATGTTCCTTATGTCTCTACCTAAGATAAAGTTGTGTTATACTAGGAATTGTGTATAGAAAATAAACATATGTAAACCAATAACAGTATATTCTCATGTATCAGAAAGGTGTTGTCACACCTCCGCAGGTCTAGAACTTATGCCTAGACTGACTATTATCAGTAATTAATATGAATATTAATTACCTGTTATGTGACTTTCCACATTCTTTTTTTGGAGTTCACAAGGAAACATTTCAAATCCCACCATGTCAAAGGGCGTCAGTCACCTGTAAATATTCAAAAGAGTGATAATATGTTCCTGCTACACCAAAAAGTATAACACTCTAGGGCCAAAATTACTTATTTCAAAGATAAAAACTGTGGTCAGTCGGTCTGCATTTTATTATAAAAATTGTAGTCAGACAGTCGACAGTCTATTTTAAATTTTATGCTCAATCGGTTCACAGTCTACTGTAAATGTGGTCAGGCAGTCCACATCTAGTCTATATGCTGTGGTCAGTCAGTCAGTCCATTCTTTATAATTAATGGCCTTCGGTTGAAACTTGAGCCATGACGACTTGATGTATTAATGATCTTTAGGAAGATCAATCTTGTTCAAGACTAGATCGGTCCACTAGGGCCTTCTTCACCATTATCTTGATGGTATCAATCCATTGGATTGTTCTCTGGTCTTGCACTTTGCTTTGGTCCTTCTATACTTCAAAGTATGATGTCCTTTTCCAGTGATTGCTGTCTTCCATTCAATCCTTAGACTACTCTAAATGCTGTTGTCAGTCGGTCCACAACTAATTCAAATGCTGTGGACTGTCAGTCCTTTTAAATGTTGTGGTCATTCAGTCCACAGTGTAGTCTTAATAGTGTGGTCAATCTCTTGTAATTGCGGTATTGATTGTTACACTGCTAATTACAAGGCTATTCTATGAAATAGAATAGGGGGTTCCTCACTTTAGAAGTCAGAGGTTGGCCCACAGTCTACCATAAATATGATCAGGCAGTCCACAACTAGTGTGAATGCTGTGGTCAGTCAGTCCATTTTTTATTATTAACGGCCTTCGGTTGAAACTCTAGCCATGATGACTGGATGAATTAACGATCTTTAGGAAGATCAATCTTTTCAAGACTAGATCGGTCCACTAGGGTCGTCTCCACCGTTATCTTGATAGTATCAATCCTTTGGATTGGTTGCTGGTGTTCCTCTTTGCCTTCTTCCTTCTATTCTTCCGAGTATGATGTCCCTTTCCAGTAATTGCTGTCTTCCAGTCAATCCATAGACTAGTGTAAATGCTGTTGTTAATCAGTCCACGCCTAATTTAAAAGCTGTGAACTGTCAGTCCTTGTAAATTTTGTGGTTAATTGGTCCACAGTATAGTCTTAATACTGTGGTCAGTCTCTTGTAATCGTGGTATTGATTGTTACACCGCTGATTACAAAGCTATTCTATGAAACAAAATAAGGGATTCCTCACTTTAGAATACAGAAGATAAGGAAAAGAAATGTTCCTTATGTCTCTACCTAAGATATGGTTGTGTTATACTAGGAATTGTGTATAGAAAATAAACATATGTAAACCACTAACAGTATATTCTCATGTATCAGAAAGGTGTTGTCATACCTCCGCAGGTCTAGAACTTATGCCTAGACTGACTATTATCAGTAATTAATATGAATATTAATTACCTGTTATGTGACTTTCCACATTCTTTTCTTGGAGTCCACAAGGAAACATTTCAAATCCCACCATGTCAAAGGGCGTTAGTCACCTGTAAATATTCAAAAGAGTGATAATATGTTCCTGCTACATGCTATACACACCAAAAGGTATAACACTCTAGAGCCAAAATTACGTATTTCAAAGATAAAGACTGTGGTCAGTCGGTCTGTATTTTATTATAAAAATTGTATTCACACAGTCTATTTTAAATTTTATAATCAATCGGTTCACAGTCTACTGTAAATGTGGTCAGGCAGTCCACATCTACTGTATATGCTGTTTTCAGTCAGTCCATCCTTTATAATTAATGGCCTTCGGTTGAAACTCGAGCCATGACGACTTGATGAATTAATGATCTTTAGGAAGATCAATCTTGTGCAAGATTAGATCGGTCCACTAAGGTCGTCTTCAGAATTATCTTGAAAGTATCAATCCATTGGATTGGTTGCTGGTCTTGCTCTTTGCTTTCTTCTATACTTCAAACTATGATGTCCTTTTCCATTGATTGCTGTCTTCCATTCAATCCTTAGACTAGTGTAATTGCCGTTGTCAGTCAGTCCACAACTAATTAAAATGCTGTGGACTGTCAGTCCTTTTAAATGTTGTGGTCATTCAGTCCACAGTGTAATTTTAATAGTGTGGTCAGTCTCTTGTATTCGCGTTATTGATTGTTACACAGCTGATTACAAGGTTATTCTATGAAATTGAATAGGGGATTCCTCACTTTAGAAGTCAGAGGTTGGCCCACAGTCTACCGTAAATATGATCAGGCAGTCCACAACTGGTGTGAATGCTGTGGTCAGTCAGTCCATTTTTTATTATTAACGGCCTTCGGTTGAAACTCTAGCCATGACGACTGGATGAATTAACGATCTTTAGGAAGATCCATCTTGTTCAAGACTAGATCGGTCCACTAGGGTCTTCTCCACCATTATCTTGATAGTATCAATCCTTTGGATTGGTTGCTGGTCTTCCTCTTTGCCTTCTTCCTTGTATTCTTCCGAGTATGATGTCCCTTTCCAGTAATTGCTGTCTTCCAGTCAATCCATAGACTAGTGTAAATGCTGTTGTCAGTCAGTCCACGCCTAATTTAAATGCTGTGGACTGTCAGTCCTTGTAAATTTTGTGGTTAATTGGTCCACAGTGTAGTCTTAATACTGTGGTCAGTCTCTTGTAATCGTGGTATTGATTGTTACACCGCTGATTACAAGGCTATTCTATGAAACAGAATAAGGGATTCCTCACTTTAGAATACAGAAGATAAGGAACAGAAGTGTTCCTTATGTCTCTACCTAAGATATGGTTGTGTTATACTAGGAATTGTGTATAGAAAATATACATATGTAAACCACTAACAGTATATTCTCATGTATCAGAAAGGTGTTGTCACACCTCCGCAGGTCTAGAACTTATTCCTAGACTGACTATTATCAGTAATTAATATGAATACTAATTACCTGTTATGTAACTTTCCACATTCTTTTCTTGGAGTCCACAAGGAAACATTTCAAATCCCACCATGTCAAAGGGCGTCAGTCACCTGTAAATATTCAAAAGAGTGATAATATGTTCCTGCTACAAGCTATACACACCAAAAGTTATAACACTCTAGGGCCAAAATCACGTATTTCAAAGATAAAGACTGTGGTCAGTCGGTCTGTATTTTATTATAAAAATTGTATTCAGACAGTCCACAGTCTATTTTAAATTTTATAATCAATCGGTTCACAGTCTACTGTAAATGTGGTCAGGCAGTCCACATCTACTGTATATGCTGTTTTCAGTCAGTCCATCCTTTATAATTAATGGCCTTCGGTTGAAACTCGAGCCATGACAACTTAATGAATTCATGATCTTTAGGAAGATCAATCTTGTGCAAGATTAGATCGGTCCACTAGGGTCTTCTTCAGAATTATCTTGATAGTATCAATCCATTGGATTGTTTGCTGGTCTTGCTCTAAGCTTTCTTCTATACTTCAAACTATGTTGTCCTTTTCCATTGATTGCTGTCTTCCATTCAATCCTTAGACTAGTGTAAATGCTGTTGTCAGTCAGTCCACAACTAATTCAAACGCTGTGGACTGTCAGTCCTTTTAAATGTTGTGGTCATTCAGTCCACAGTGTAATTTTAATAGTGTGGTCAGTCTCTTGTAATCGCGGTATTGATTGTTACACAGCTGATTACAAGGTTATTCTATGAAATAGAATAGGGGATTCCTCCCTTTAGAAGACAGAGGTTGGCCCACAGTCTAGTCTACTATAAATGTGGTCAAGCAGTCCACACCTATTGTGAATGCTGTGGTCAGTCAGCCCATTTTTTATTATTAACGGCCTTCGGTTGAAACTCGAGCTATGATGACTGTTTGAATTAAAGATCTTTAGGAAGATCAATTTTGTGAAAGACTTCATAGGTCCACTAGGGTCTTCTCCACCCTTATCTTGATAGTGTCAATCCTTTGGATTGGCTGCTGGTCTTCCGCTTTGCTTTCTTCCTTCTATACTTCAAAGCATGAAGTTCCTTTTCTTGTGATTGCTGTCTTCCAGTCAATCCTTAGATTAGTGTAAATGCTGTTGTTAGTCAGTCCACAACTAATTCAAACGCTGTGGACTGTCAGTCCTTTTAAATGTTGCGGTCATTCAGTCCACAGTGTAATTTTAATAGTGTGGTCAATCTCTTGTAATTGCGGTATTGATGGTTACACCACTGATTACAAGGCTATTCTATGAAATAGGATAGGGGATACCTCACTTTAGAAGACAGAGATTGGCCCACAGTCTAGTCTACTGTAAATGTTGTCAAGCAGTCCACACCTAGTGTGAATTCTGTAGTCAGGCAGTCCACACCTATTGTGAATGCTGTGGTCAGTCAGCCCATTTTTTTATTATTAATGGCCTTCGGTTGAAACTCGAGCTCTGACGACTTAATGAATTAACGATCTTTAGGAAGATCAATTTTGTGAAAGACTACATAGGTCCACTAGGGTCTTTTCCACTGTTATCTTGATAGTGTCAATCCTTTGGATTGGCTGCTGTTCTTCCTCTTTGCTTTCTTCCTTCTATACTTCAAAGTATGATGTCCTTTTCCAGTGATTGCTGTCTTCCAGTCAATCCTTAGACTAGTGTAAATGCTGTTGTCAGTCAGTCCACAACTAATTCAAACGCTGTGGACTGTCAGTCCTTTTAAATGCTGTGGTCATTCAGTCCACAGTGTAGTCTTAATAGTGTGGTCAGTGTCTTGTAATTGCAGTATTGATTGTTACACTGCTAATTACAAGGCTATTCTATGAAATAGAATAGGGGATTCCTCACTTTAGAAGACAGAGGTTGGCCCACAGTCTACCTTAAATATGATCAGGCAGTCCACAACTAGTGTGAATGCTGTGGTCAGTCAGTCCATTTTTTATTATTAACGGCCTTCGGTTGAAACTCTAGCCATGACGACTGGATGAATTAACGATCTTTAGGAAGATCAATCTTGTTCAAGACTAGATCGGTCCACTAGGGTCTTCTCCACCGTTATCCTGATAGTATCAATCCTTTGGATTGGTTGCTGGTCTTCCTCTTTGCTTTCTTCCTTCTATTCTTCCGAGTATGATGTCCCTTTCCAGTAATTGCTGTCGTCCAGTCAATCCATAGACTAGTGTAAATGCTGTTGTCAGTCAGTCCACGCCTAATTTAAATGCTGTGGACTGTCAGTCCTTGTAAATTTTGTGGTTAATTGGTCCACAGTGTATTCTTAATACTGTGGTCAGTCTCTTGTAATCGCGGTATTGATTGTTACACCGCTGATTACAAGGCTATTCTATGAAACAGAATAAGTGATTCCTAACTTTAGAATACAGAACATAAGGAAAAGAAATGTTCCTTATGTCTCTACCTAAGACATAGTTGTGTTAAACTAGGAATTGTGTATAGAAAATAAACATATGTAAACCACTAACAGTATATTCTCATGTGTCAGAAAGGTGTTGTCACACCTCTGCAGGTCTAGAACTTATGCCTAGACTGACTATTATCAGTAATTAATATGAATATTAATTACCTGTTATGTGACTTTCCACATTCTTTTCTTGGAGTTCACAAGGAAACATTTCAAATCCCACCATGTCAAAGGGCGTCAGTCACCTGTAAATATTCAAAAGAGTGATAATATGTTCCTGCTACATGCTATACACACCAAAAAGTATAACACTCTAGGGCCAAAATTACTTATTTCAAAGATAAAGACTGTGGTCAGTCGGTCTGCATTTTATTATAAAAATTGTAGTCAGAGAGTCCACAGTCTATTTTAAATTTTATGCTCAATCGGTTCACAGTCTACTGTAAATGTGGTCAGGCAGTCCACATCTAGTCTATATGCTGTGGTCAGTCAGTCCATCCTTTATAATTAATGGCCTTCGGTTGAAACTCGAGCCATGACGACTTGATGTATTAATGATCTTTAGGAAGATCAATCTTGTGCAAGACTAGATCGGTCCACTAGTGCCTTCTTCACCATTATCTTGATAGTATCAATCCATTGGATTGTTTGCTGGTCTTGCACTTTGCTTTGGTCCTTCTATGCTTCAAAGTATGATGTCCTTTTCCAGTGATTGCTGTCTTCCATTCAATCCTTAGATAACTGTAAATGCTGTTGTCAGTCAGTCCACAACTAATTCAAACGCTGTGGACTGTCAGTCCTTTTAAATGTTGTGGTCATTCAGTCCACAGTGTGATTTTAATAGTGTGGTCAGTCTCTTGTAATCGCGGTATTGATTTTTACACAGCTGATTACAAGGTTTTTCTATGAAATAGAATAGGGAATTCCTCTATTTAAAAGACAGAAGTTGGCCCACAGTCTAGTCTACTGGAAATGTGGTCAAGCAGTCCACACCTAGTGTGAATGCTGTAGTCAGTCAGCCCATTTTTTATTATCAACGGCCTTCGGTTGAAATTCGAGCCATGACTACTAGATGAATTAACGATCTTTAGGAAGATCAATTTTGTGAAAGACTAGATAGGTCCACTAGGGTCTTCTTCACCATTATCTTGATTGTATCAATCCATTGGATTGGTTGCTGGTCTTGCTCTTTGCTTTCTTCTATACTTCAAACTATGATGTCCTTTTCCATTGATTGCTGTCTTCCATTCAATCCTTAGACTAGTGTAATTGCCGTTGTCAGTCAGTCCACAACTAATTCAAACGCTGTGGACTGTCAGTCCTTTTAAATGTTGTGGTCATTCAGTCCACAGTGTATTCTTAGTAGTGTGGTCAATCTCTTGGAATCGTGGTATTGATTGTTACACTGCTGATTACAAGGCTATTCTATGAAATAGGATAGGGGTTTCCACACTTTAGAAGACAGAGGTTGGCCCACAGTCTACTATAAATGTGATCAAGCTGTCCACACCTAGTGTGAATGCTGTGGTCAGTCAGCCCATTTTTTATTATTAACGGCCTTCGGTTGAAACTCGAGCTATGACGACTGGATGAATTAACTATCTTTAGGAAGATCAATTTTGTGAAAGACTTCATAGGTCCACTAGGGTCTTCTCCACCCTTATCTTGATAGTGTCAATCCTTTGGATTGGCTGCTGGTCTTCCTCTTTGCTTTCTTCCTTCTATACTTCAAAGTATGAAGTTTCTTTTCCCGTGATTGCTGTCTTCCAGTCAATCCTTAGATTAGTGTAAATGCTGTTGTCAGTCAGTCCACAACTAATTCAAACGCTGTGGACTGTCAGTCCTTTTAAATGTTGTGGTCATTCAGTCCACAGTGTAATTTTAATAGTGTGGTCAATCTCTTGTAATTGTGGTATTGATTGTTACACCACTGATTACAAGGCTATTCTATGAAATAGGAAAGGGGATACCTCACTTTAGAAGACAGAGGTTGGCCCACAGTCTAGTCTACTGTAAATGTGGTCAAGCAGTCCACACCTAGTGTGAATGCTGTAGTCAGGCAGTCCACACCAATTGTGAATGCTGTGGTCAGTCAGCCCATTTTTTATTATTAATGGCCTTCGGTTGAAACTCGAGCTATGACGACTTGATGAATTAACGATCTTTAGGAAGATCAATTTTGTGAAAGACTACATAGGTCCCCTAGGGTCTTTTCCACTGTTATCTTGATAGTGTCAATCCTTTGGATTGGCTGCTGGTCTTCCTCTTTGCTTTCTTCCTTCTATACTTCAAAGTATGATGTCCTTTTCCAGTGATTGCTGTCTTCCAGTCAATCCTTAGACTAGTGTAAATGCTGTTGTCAGTCAGTCCACAACTAATTCAAACGCTATGGACTGTCAGTCCTTTTAAATGCTGTGGTCATTCAGTCCACAGTGTAGTCTTAATAGTGTGGTCAGTGTCTTGTAATTGCAGTATTGATTCTTACACTGCTAATTACAAGGCTATTCTATGAAATAGAATAGGGGATTCCTCACTTTAGAAGACAGAGGTTGGCCCACAATCTACCGTAAATATGATCAGGCAGTCCACAACTAGTGTGAATGCTGTGGTCAGTCAGTCCATTTTATATTATTAACGGCCTTCGGTTGAAACTCTAGCCATGACGACTGGATTAATTAACAATCTTTAGGAAGATCAATCTTGTTCAAGACTAGATCGGTCCACTAGGGTCTTCTCCACCGTTAT
Source organism: Phyllobates terribilis (assembly GCF_046119375.1). Taxonomy (NCBI): domain Eukaryota; kingdom Metazoa; phylum Chordata; class Amphibia; order Anura; family Dendrobatidae; genus Phyllobates; species Phyllobates terribilis. Next base: position 769,434 of record NW_027363324.1, read on the forward strand.
CTTGATAGTATCAATCCTTTGGATTGGTTGCTCGTCTTCCTCTTTGCCTTCTTCCTTCTATTCTTCCGAGTATGATGTCCCTTTCCAGTAATTGCTGTCTTCCAGTCAATCCATAGACTAGTGTAAATGCTGTTGTCAGTCAGTCCACGCCTAATTTAAATGCTGTGGACTGTCAGTCCTTGCAAATTTTGTGGTTAATTGGTCCACAATGTAGTCTTAATACTGTGGTCAGTCTCTTGTAATTGCGGTATTGATTGTTACACCGCTGATTACAAGGCTATTCTATGAAACAGAATAAGGGATTCCTCACTTTAGAATACAGAAGATAAGGAAGAGAAATGTTCCTTATGTCTCTACCTAAGATATAGTTGTGTTATACTAGGAATTGTGTATAGAAAATAAACATATATAAACCACTAACAGTATATTCTCATGTATCTGAAAGGTGTTGTCACACCTCCGCAGGTCTAGAACTTATGCCTAGACTGACTATTATCAGTAATTAATATGAATATTAATTACCTGTTATGTGACTTTAGACATTCTTTTCTTTGAGTTCACAAGGAAACATTTCAAATCCCACCATGTCAAAGGGCGTCAGTCACCTGTAAATATTCAAAAGAGTGATAATATGTTCCTGCTACATGCTATACACACCAAAAAGTATAACACTCTAGGGCCAAAATTACTTATTTCAAAGATAAAGACTGTGGTCATTCGGTCTGCATTTTATTATAAAAATTGTAGTCAGAGAGTCCACAGTCTATTTTAAATTTTATGCTCAATCGGTTCACAGTCTACTGTAAATGTGGTCAGGCAGTCCACATCTAGTCTATATGCTGTGGTCAGTCAGTCCATTCTTTATAATAATGGCCTTCGGTTGAAACTCGAGCCATGACGACTTGATGTATTAATGATCTTTAGGAAGATCAATCTTGTGCAAGACTAGATCGGTCCACTAGGGCCTTCTCCACCCTAATCTTGATAGTGTCAATCCTTTGGATTGGCTGCTGGTCTTCCTCTTTGCTTTCTTCCTTCTATACTTCAAAGTATGAAGTTCCTTTTCCAGTGATTGCTGTCTTCCATTCAATCCTTAGATAACTGTAAATGCTGTTGTCAGTCAGTCCACAACTAATTCAAACGCTGTGGACTGTCAGTCCTTTTAAATGTTGTGGTCATTCAGTCCACAGTGTAATTTTAATAGTGTGGTCAGTCTCTTGTAATCGTGGTATTGATTGTTACACAGCTGATTACAAGGTTATTCTATGAAATAGAATAGGGGATTCCTCCATTTAAAAGACAGAGGTTGGCCCACAGTCTAGTCTATTGGAAATGGGGTCAAGCAGTCCACACCTAGTGTGAATGCTGTAGTCAGTCAGCCCATGTTTTATTATTAACGGCCTTCGGTTGAAATTCGAGCCATGACTACTGGATGAATTAACAATCTTTAGGAGATCAATTTTGTGAAAGACTAGATAGGTCCACTAGGGTCTTCTTCACCATTATCTTGATAGTATCAATCCATTGGATTGGTTGCTGGTCTTGCTCTTTGCTTTCTTCTATACTTCAAACTATGATGTCCTTTTCCATTGATTGCTGTCTTCCGTTCAATCCTTAGACTAGTGTAATTGCCGTTGTCAGTCAGTCCACAACTAATTCAAATGCTGTGGACTGTCAGTCCTTTTAAATGTTGTGGTCATTCAGTCCACAGTGTATTCTTAATAGTGTGGTCAATCTCTTGGAATCGCGGTATTGATTGTTACACCGCTGATTACAAGGCTATTCTATGAAATAGAATAGGGGATTCCTCACTTTAGAAGACAGAGGTTGGCCCACAGTCTACTATAAATGTGATCAAGCAGTCCACACCTAGTGTGAATGCTGTGGTCAGTCAGCCCATTTTTTATTATTAACGGCCTTCGGTTGAAACTCGAGCTATGATGACTGTTTGAATTAACGATCTTTAGGAAGATCTATTTTGTGAAAGACTTCATAGGTCCACTAGGGTCTTCTCCATCCTTATCTTGATAGTGTCAATCCTTTGGATTGGCTGCTGGTCTTCCTCTTTGCTTTCTTCCTTCTATACTTCAAAGTATGAAGTTCCTTTTCCTGTGATTGCTGTCTTACAGTCAATCCTTAGATTAGTTTAAATGCTGTTGTTAGTCAGTCCACAACTAATTCAAACGCTGTGGACTGTCAGTCCTTTTAAATGTAGTGGTCATTCAGTCCACAGTGTAATTTTAATAGTGTGGTCAATCTCTTGTAATTGTGGTATTGATTGTTACACCACTGATTACAAGGCTATTCTATGAAATAGGATAGGTGATACCTCACTTTAGAAGACAGAGGTTGGCCGACAGTCTAGTCTACTGTAAATGTGGTCAAGCAGTCCACACCTATTGTGAATGCTGTGGTCAGTCAGCCCATTTTTTATTATTAATGGCCTTCCGTTGAAACTCGAGCTATGACGACTTGATGAATTAACGATCTTTAGGAAGATCAATTTTGTGAAAGACTACATAGGTCCACTAAGGTCTTTTCCACTGTTATCTTGATAGTGTCAATCTTTTGGATTGGCTGCTGGTCTTCCTCTTTGCTTTCTTCCTTCTATACTTCAAAGTATGATGTCCTTTTCCAGTGATTGCTGTCTTCCAGTCAATCCTTAGACTAGTGTAAATGCTGTTGTCAGTCAGTCCACAACTAATTCAAATGCTGTGGACTGTCAGTCCTTTTAAATGCTGTGGTCATTCAGTCCACAGTGTAGTCTTAATACTGTGGTCAGTGTCTTGTAATTGCAGTATTGATTGTTACACTGCTAATTACAAGGCTATTCTATAAAATAGAATAGGGGATTCCTCACTTTAGAAGACAGAGGTTGGCCCACAGTCTACCGTAAATACGATCAGGCAGTCCACAACTAGTGTGAATGTTGTGGTCAGTCAGTCCATTTTTTATTATTAACGGCCTTCGGTTGAAACTCTAGCCATGACGACTGGATGAATTAACGATCTTTAGGAAGATCAATCTTGTTCAAGACTAGATCGGTCCACTAGGGTCTTCTCCACCGTTATCTTGATAGTATCAATCCTTTGGATTGGTTGCTTTTCTTTCTCTTTGCCTTCTTCCTTCTATTCTTCCGAGTATGATGTCCCTTTCCAGTAATTGCTGTCTTCCAGTCAATCCATAGACTAGTGTAAATGCTGTTGTCAGTCAGTCCACGCCTAATTTAAATGATGTGGACTGTCAGTCCTTGTAAATTTTGTGGTTAATTGGTCCACAGTGTAGTCTTAATACTGTGGTCAGTCTCTTGTAATCGCGGTATTGATTGTTACACCGCTGATTACAAGGCTATTCTATGAAACAGAATAAGGGATTCCTCACTTTAGAATACAGAAGATAAGGAAAAGAAGTGTTCCTTATGTCTCTACCTAAGATATAGTTGTGTTATACTAGGAATTGTGTATAGAAAATAAACATATGTAAACCACTAACAGTATATTCTCATGTATCAGAAAGGTGTTGTCACACCTCCGCAGGTCTGGAACTTATGCCTAGACTGACTATTATCAGTAATTAATATGAATATTAATTACCTGTTATGTGACTTTCCACATTCCTTTCTTGGAGTTCACAAGGAAACATTTCAAATCCCACGATGTCAAAGGGCGTCAGTCACCTGTAAATATTCAAAAGAGTGATAATATGTTCCTGCTACATGCTATACACACCAAAAAGTATAACACTCTAGGGCCAAAATTACTTATTTCAAAGATAAAGACTGTGGTCAGTCGGTCTGCATTTTATTATAAAAATTGTAGTCAGACAGTCCACACTCTATTTTAAATTTTATGCTCAATCAGTTCACAGTCTACTGTAAATGTGGTCAGGCAGTCCACATCTAGTCTATATGCTGTGGTCAGTCAGTCCATTCTTTATAATTAATGGCCTTCGGTTGAAACTTGAGCCATGACGACTTGATGTATTAATGATCTTTAGGAAGATCAATCTTGTTCAAGACTAGATCGGTCCACTAGGGCCTTCTTCACCATTATCTTGATGGTATCAATCCATTGGATTGTTTGCTGGTCTTGCACTTTGCTTTGGTCCTTCTATACTTCAAAGTATGATGTCCTTTTCCAGTGATTGCTGTCTTCCATTCAATCCTTAACCACTTAACCCCCGGGGACGTATTAGTACGCATATTTGCGTACCCCCCGTTCAGTGAGGGCTGCTGCGCTGAGCCCTCACTGAACGGAGCACATGTCAGCTGATTCTTACAGCTGACATGTGCCCGCAACAGCCGCGGGTGGAATCGCGATCCACCCGCGGCTGTTAACCAGTTAAATGCTGCTGTCAATCTCCGACAGCAGCATTTAACGCGCGCTTCCGGGTAGCGCGTCATAAGCCCCGCCCACCGGCGACCCCGTCACGTGATCGCGGGTCGCCGATGGGCGTGCATGACAACCCAGGGTCTGCAGCAGACGCCTGTGGTTGTCATGATCTTGTCGCTATGAGCGCCACCTAGTGGTCGGCGCTCATAGCACAGGACCATTTCTGCTGCATGCAGGGGACCTGCTCGTCCCCTGTATGTAGTAGAGGCGATCGGACAGTTGCTGCTTCTAGTCTCCTATGGAGACTATAGAAGCATGCAAAAAGTAAAAAAAAAAAGTTTTTAAAAATATAAAAAAAAATAAAAAAATATAAAAGTTTAAATCACCCCCCTTTCGCCCCATTCAAAATAAAATATATAAAAAAAAAACCCCACATACTCCTATTTGGTATCGCCGCGTTCAGAATCGCCCCATCTATCAATATAAAAAAAGAATTATTCCGATCGGTAAACGGCGTAGCGAGAAAAAAATTCTAAACGGCAGAATTACGTTTTTTGGTCGCCGCAAAATTGCAATAAAATGCAATAACGGGCGATCAAAACATCGGATCTACCCCAAATGTTATCAATAAAAACGTCAGCCTGGCACGCAAAAAATAAGCCATCAACCAGCCCCAGATCACGAAAAATGGAGACGCTACGGGTCTTAGAAAATGGCGCTATTTTTTTATTTTTTTTTTTACCAAATTTTGGAATTTTTTTTCACCACTTAAATATAAAAGAACCTATACATGTTTGGTGTCTATGAACTCGTAATGACCTGTAGAATAAGCAGGGCAGGTCAGTTTTAGCATTCAGTGAACATGGTAAAAAAAATAAATAAAAAACAACTGTGGTATTGCACTTTTTTTGCAATTTTACCGCACTTGGAATTTTTTTCCCGTTTTCCCGTACAGGATATGATAAAACTAGTAATGGCGTTGAAAAGTACAACTCGTCCCGCAAAAAATAAGCCCTCACATGGCCATATTGACCAAAAAATAAAAACGCTATGGCTCTGGGAACAAGGGGAGCAAAAACGAAAATGCAAAAACGAAAAATGCTCCGGGGCTTAAAGGGTTAAACTACTGTAAATGCTGTTGTCAGTCAGTCCACAACTAATTCAAATGCTGTGGGACTGTCAGTCCTTTTAAATGTTGTGGTCATTCAGTCCACAGTGTAATTTTAATAGTTTGGTCAGTCTCTTGTAATCGCGGTATTGATTGTTACACAGTTGATTACAAGGTTATTCTATGAAATAGAATAGGGGATTCCTCCCTTTAAAAGACAGAGGTTGGCCCACAGTCTAGTCTACTATAAATGTAGTCAAGCAGTCCACACCTAGTGTGAATGCTGTAGTCATTCAGCCCATTTTTTATTATTAACGGCCTTCGGTTGAAATTCGAGCCATGACTACTGGATGAATTAACGATCTTTAGGAAGATCAATTTTGTGAAAGACTAGATAGGTCCACTAGGGTCTTCTTCACCATAACCTTGATAGTATCAATCCATTGGATTGGTTGCTGGTCTTGCTCTTTGCTTTCTTCTATACTTCAAACTATGATGTCCTTTTCCATTGATTGCTGTCTTCCATTCAATCCTTAGACTAGTGTAATTGCCGTTGTCAGTCAGTCCACAACTAATTCAAATGCTGTGGACTGTCAGTCCTTTTAAATGTTGTGGTCATTCAGTCCACAGTGTATTCTTAATAGTGTGGTCAATCTCTTGGAATCGCGGTATTGATTGTTACACCGCTGATTACAAGGCTATTCTATGAAATAGAATAGGGGATTCCTCACTTTAGAAGACAGAGGTTGGCCCACAGTCTACTATAAATGTGACCAAGCAGTCCACACCTAGTGTGAATGCTGTGGTCAGTCAGCCCATTTTTTATTATTAACGGCCTTCGGTTGAAACTCGACCTATGATGACTGTTTGAATTAAAGATCTTTAGGAAGATCAATTTTGTGAAAGACTTCATAGGTCCACTAGGGTCTTCTCCACCCTTATCTTGATAGTGTCAATACTCTGGATTGGCTGCTGGTCTTCCTCTTTGCTTTCTTCCTTCTAAACTTCAAAGTATGAAGTTCCTTTTCCAGTGATTGCTGTCTTCCAGTCAATCCTTAGATTAGTGTAAATGCTGTTGTTAGTCAGTCCACAACTAATTCAAACGCTGGGGACTGTCAGTCCTTTTAAATGTTGTGGTCATTGAGTCCACAGTGTAATTTTAATAGTGTGGTCAATCTCTTGTAATTGCGGTATTGATGGTTACACCGCTGATTACAAGGCTATTCTATGAAATAGGATAGGGGATACCTGACTTTAGAAGACAGACTTTGGCCCACAGTCTAGTCTACTGTAAATGTGGTCAAGCAGTCCACACCTAGTGTGAATTCTGTAGTCAGGCAGTCCACACCTATTGTGAATGCTGTAGTCAGTCAGCCCATTTTTTACTATTAATGGCCTTCGGTTGAAATTCGAGCCATGACTACTGAATGAATTAACGATCTTTAGGAAGATCAATTTTGTGAAAGACTAGATAGGTCCACTAGGGTCTTCTTCACCATTATCTTGATAGTATCAATCCATTGGATTGGTTGCTGGTCTTGCTCTTTGCTTTCTTCTATACTTCAAACTATGATGTCCTTTTCCATTGATTGCTGTCTTCCATTCAATCCTTAGACTAGTGTAATTGCCGTTGTCAGTCAGTCCACAACTAATTCAAATGCTGTGGACTGTCAGTCCTTTTAAATGTTGTGGTCATTCAGTCCACAGTGTATTCTTAATAGTGTGGTCAATCGCTTGGAATCGCGGTATTGATTGTTACACCGCTGATTACAAGGCTATTCTATGAAATAGAATAGGGGATTCCTCACTTTAGAAGACAGAGGTTGGCCCACAGTCTACTGTAAATGTGATCAAGCAGTCCACACCTATTGCGAATGGTGTGGTCAGTCAGCCCATTTTTTATTATTAACGGCCTTCGGTTGAAACTCGAGCTCTGACGACTTGATGAATTAACGATCTTTAGGAAGATCAATTTTGTGAAAGACTACATAGGTCCACTAGGGTCTTTTCCACTGTTATCTTGATAGTGTCAATCCTTTGGATTGGCTGCTGGTCTTCCTCTTTGCTTTCTTCCTTCTATACTTCAAAGTATGATGTCCTTTTCCAGTGATTGCTGTCTTCCAGTCAATCCTTAGACAAGTGTAAATGCTGTTGTCAGTCAGTCCACAACTAATTCAAACGCTGTGGACTGTCAGTCCTTTTAAATGCTGTGGTCATTCAGTCCACAGTGTAGTCTTAATAGTGTGGTCAGTGTCTTGTAATTGCAGTATTGATTGTTACACTGCTAATTACAAGGCTATTCTATGAAATAGAATAGGGGATTCCTCACTTTAGAAGACAGAGGTTGTCCCACAGTCTACCGTAAATATGATCAGGCAGTCCACAACTAGTGGACTTACTTATACCTACCATACCAAGCGTATTGATTTCCTGGACGTGAGTTTGGAGATTGATGCATTTTCGGCTATCCAGACTGGCGTCTTCAGGATATCTACGTCGGTTAACTCTTTGATCCACGCGAAGTCTGCCCATCATTTACCCGTGATCCGGGCTGTCCCGATCGGACAGTTCCTGAGGATGAGGCGTATCTGTTCTACAGACTCTAGGTTTGAAGCCCAGGCTGCCGACCTCACTAGACGGTTTCGAAATCGCGGCTACAGTAACCGAAGCATTAGACGTGGCTATGATAGGGCACGGAGCGCATCTCGCAGTGGTTTACTATATTCGAATCGCGCTGGCCAGATGCGAGGCGGGGACGGGTCTGGGATGATCAGGTTTATCTCATCCTTCAATCATGAATGGGAAGGGATGCGTCAGATTCTGAGCCGCCATTGGGCGGTTCTTGGGACCGAACCTCTACTTCGTGACCATCTCGCACCCTTCCCGTCTATGACCGCTCGTCGAGGGAGGAATTTGAGGGACCTGCTCGTCTCAAGCCACTATGTCCCCACTGTATCTAACCCGTTTGGCTCTCGCGGTCCCACTGTGGGATGTTTTCCGTGCGGCCACTGTCTTGCCTGCGCCAATGTCCTACGTAGTGCTATTTTCACGTCCTCTGACAGCTCCCGGGAATTTAAAATCTTACAGTACATCTCATGTGGCACTAGTAGCGTAATCTACTATGCCACTTGTGGATGCAATTTGATTTATATTGGTTTGACCTCCCGCGAGCTTCGGGTCAGGGTACGTGAGCATGTACGGGACATTGGCGCGGCCAAGACAGTGGCCGACCCCTGGGAGCTGAAGACGCTTCCTAGACACTTCAAGGCCGCCCATGGATGCGATCCGAAAACATTGCAGATACGCGGCATTGAGGCTGTGCGCCTTGGCTCTCGGGGTGGTAACATGAAACAGCGCCTGGCTCAGAGGGAGGCGCGATGGATCGTGAATCTGGACACCGTGAGCCCACATGGTCTGAATGAGGCCTTAACTTTTGCTGCGTTTCTTTAAATAAGAAGGCATATATTATACTATTATTATATTTTTTTATGTTCCTTGGCTCTATTCTCCTGTTTTTCTGGTTATCTCTGGAATCTTGTTCCCATGTGTGAGTCTCCTTCTTTTAACTTTGTTTATATTGCTCATTTTTAATATTTTTTTATTGTCCTCTTATTTAGTATTGATGTGCCGTACAACCGTTGAATATCCCCCTTTTTCTGGGGACCACTTCCGCTGTTTCCAACAATTGTCACCATCAGGACATCTGTATGAAAATGTAACATCATAACCTCCCATGAGCACTGGATTATAAATAATTATATGGATGATGTGGTATACTTTGTATTTTACCAGGCATTATATACATATCTTTTTCCTTTGCTTTACGCACATATTTACTATGTAGCCCTCTGGGGGTATTATTGTTATCCCTTAATATCATATGTGGTGATTCATATTGTTATATCTACCATGTGATGGGCGATTGACATAAAAGGGATTTGATTGTCTTGTATAATGGTGATTTATCTGTGGCCATAATGATATCTGTGAGCCATTCCTAATCCCGCTTATAGGGCTGGTCTTTTGTAACATCGATATACGCTGCGCGCATGCGTGCCGTGTGGCTTCCCTCTGGAGCGCGTGCCCCGCTATCTGTCGTCTCCGGCGTTGTGTTGTCCAGACGTGCTAGGGGGCGTGACGGCCTGGTCACGCGCTCACGACAGGTGGCCCACGGCGCATGCGCCAACATGCGGAAGTCGTGTTATCGGGACGATCACGTGACATGTCACGTGATCCTCCAGTTCTCCATATTTAAGGTCCTCATGCACATCCAGTGATCCGCCTCTTGAGAAAGCCTTACGGTTGAGGGCGAAACGCGCGTCAAGGCGTTTTTTGTCCACATGGGCATTTGGCACTGAGCACTTTAAACCTCTGCATCCTTGGTAAGATGGCTCCTCTTATAATATTGAGCGAAGGGAACATTTGGGTGGTCTTATTGTCTATGATGATGTGATTCTACATACTGTCTGTTCTGCTACAACTGTTCCTTGAGTCAGCCTCTTGCCTTAAAGGTCCCCACTGCATTATTTTGATACCTGACATCCCCATGTGGGGTCATTATTGTGTCTCTGCATATTATCTAGTGCTACTATCCCCTGGATTCTTTGTGTGTTCCCCATTTTCTAGTGCTATTAATTGCTATGATTACTTTGACATAATCATGTAAAGTTTCGATATGTAATAAAATAATACTCTTGATATGAATCACTCTTTTTCCTCTTTTGTTGTTATATTGTGTTTTGAGTGGAATTTATGCTGACCGTATATTATTGCACACGGTTTATCAGCTATGTTTCTATGTATTTACATAGGGCTTTTGTCTGTTTGCTAATCTGTTCTTGTGTTTCTTTAGCACTATTTAAGCCCGCCATGGACTTTCGAGCACGCGACAGTGCCTGGCTCGAGCAAATCAATAACGCATCCGAAGATGGTGGTACCCTAGGTTCGGGGGCTGACCAGAGTTTACAGGAGAATATTGCCAAGTTTAAGAACCTCTTGAAACACCGCACGCGTATTTGGTGGAATCATGCATTTCTAGCTAAGTACATTGATAAGGGCCTCATTCCCAGGGGCTTGCGGGTCCAGATCCTTCCCTCCTTTAACATCGAGGATGAGGAATTTAAAAATGAGTGGGAATCACTAGCTGACACATGTTCGCGGGGCTTTTTGAGACTGTTGAGGCAGCTGAACGAGAAATCTATCAAAGACATAGAATTGGAAATTGAACAGATTCAACTTACTTTCAAACGTGATATGTCTAATGATCAGCTGCAGAAACTTAACGACGAGGTTGAGGTCGAATCACAGAGATGGGTCAAAGAAATCTTTACCAACAAAACAAAAAAAAACAAAACAAAAAAATTCCAGAGAGATATCCAAGATAAAAAAACGAAACGTGTATATAGATGGAGGATACCCAGTGACCGATCTCGACCTCGCCATAGATTTCAGTCCAATTCCCGGTCAAGATCAGTATCCTCTGTATCAGGTGCCTCAGCAGATGATCAAGCCTTTCCCGTGGTTCCATCTCCTCAGGACAGACCAGCGGTTAACCTTCATAACAGGATTCAGACTAGAACAAGCAACAAGAAGAAGCTTGGTGCTTCTCAACAGGTTGGTGTCCCTGAGGATGGACCACGGGTTATAAATTTATCTACACATGCCTTAACTCGGGCTCAGGTGGAGGTCCTTGAGAGAGGGTTATCCTTTTCTCCCACGAGTTCTTTTGATTACTTCACAGCACTCAAGGATCTCCACCTGTTTGCCAGAAAATTAATTCTCAAAAAATTGCATCTTAGGTCGCGTGGTGACCCGGGATCCCTTGGTGCGGCGGAGCGAGATGCCTTATGCAATCTTCAGGAACTCCTCTCTGAACAGAGACCTACAATAGCAGGTGGGTCTCTTCGAAGTGTGAATTCAAGGTCCACACGGTTCCCTCCCCTGTCCCTGAGTCCAGCCGTAGAGATATTTGTGCGACTGGTAACTGACGACTTCAAGAAATTGTCGCCGCGACGGCAATTTGATAATTTGACTAGCCAACAACGTATGGCTATAAAAGAATTGAAGTCATATAATGACATAATAATTAAACCAGCGGACAAGGGAGGGAATATTGTCGTGTGGCCTTGTATAAAATATGAGAAGGAGGCCTTCCGACAATTAAGGAATACTGATACCTATACTAAATTGTCACATAATCCTACGGTATCTTTCTCTGCGGCACTTCAGGGGATCCTTGGTCATGCATGCGACCAGGGAATTATTGATCGAAAAACTGTTGAGGCCCTGACAGTTCGTTTTCCTCGGATTGCCACATTCTATCTCCTCCCCAAGGTACACAAGGACCCCACCAACCCACCGGGACGTCCGATAGTGTCTGGACAAGGGGGTCTGTGTGAACCAATCTGCAGATATATCGATAGTTATTTAAAACCTTTGGTCGAGACTCTCCCTTCGTTTGTGAAGGACACTACGGACGTCCTTACTCGGGTTGATGGTGTCCTTGTCGAGCCAGGCATTATCATGGTCACGGCTGATGTGGAGGGTCTGTATACGTGTATTCGGCATGACCTGGGCCTTGAGTCGGTTCGCCTCTTCCTCGGAACCTCCGATCTGGACCGCCCGTGTCGTGAGTTTCTCCTCGAGCTGCTCCACTTTGTTCTCTCGCATAATTACTTTCTATTTAAAGATGTCATGTACCTCCAGTGCCGTGGCACGGCTATGGGGGCGGCCTGCGCGCCGTCGTATGCCAACCTCTTCCTGGGTGCTTGGGAGAGGGATATTTTTGGTGACGACGGCGTGCCGGCCGTGGACCATGTCGTGTCATGGATGAGGTACATTGATGATATATTGTTTTTTTGGCGGGGGACGGTGGGGGAGCTTGAGGAGTTTATGGGACACCTAAACACCAATTCGCGGGGTATCAAACTTACTTATACCTACCATACCAAGCGTATTGATTTCCTGGACGTGAGTTTGGAGATTGATGCATTTTCGGCTATCCAGACTGACGTCTTCAGGAAATCTACGTCGGTTAACTCTTTGATTTACGCGAAGTCTGCCCATCATTTACCCGTGATCCGGGCTGTCCCGATCGGACAGTTCCTGAGGATGAGGCGTATCTGTTCTACAGACTCTAGGTTTGAAGCCCAGGCTGCCGACCTCACTAGACGGTTTCGAAATCGCGGCTACAGTAACCGAAGCATTAGATGTGGCTATGATAGGGCACGGAGCGCATCTCGCAGTGGTTTACTATATTCGAATCGCGCTCGCCAGACGCGAAGCAGGGACGGGTCTGGGATGATCAGGTTTATCTCATCCTTCAATCATGAATGGGAAGGGATGCGTCAGATTCTGAGCCGCCATTGGGCGGTTCTTGGGACCGAACCTCTACTTCGTGACCATCTCGCACCCTTCCCGTCTATGACCGCTCGTCGAGGGAGGAATTTGAGGGACCTGCTCGTCTCAAGCCACTATGTCCCCCCTGTATCTAACCCGTTTGGCTCTCGCGGTCCCACTGTGGGATGTTTTCCGTGCGGCCACTGTCTTGCCTGCGCCAATGTCCTACGTAGTGCTATTTTCATGTCCTCTGACAGCTCCCGGGAATTTAAAATCTTACAGTACATCTCATGTGGCACTAGTAACGTAATATACTATGCCACTTGTGGATGCAATTTGATTTATATTGGTTTGACCTCCCGCGAGCTTCGGGTCAGGGTACGTAAGCACGTGCGGGACATTGGCGCGGCCAAGACAGTGGCCGACCCCCGGGAGCTGAAGACGCTTCCTAGACACTTCAAGGCCGCCCATGTATGCGATCCGAAAACATTGCAGATACGCGGCATTGAGGCGGTGCGCCTTGGCTCTCGGGGTGGTAACATGAAACAGCGCCTGGCTCAGAGGGAGGCGCGATGGATCGTGAATCTGGACACCGTGAACCCACATGGTCTGAATGAGGCCTTAACTTTTGCTGCGTTTCTTTAAATAAGATGGCATATATATTATACTATTATTATATTTTTTTATGTTCCTTGGCTCTATTCTCCTGTTTTTCTGGTTATCTCTGGAATCTTGTTCCCATGTGTGAGTCTCCTTCTTTTAACTTTGTTTATATTGCTCATTTTTAATATTTTTTTATTGTCCTCTTATTTAGTATTGATGTGCCGTACAACCGTTGAATATCCCCCTTTTTCTGGGGACCACTTCCGCTGTTTCCAACAATTGTCACCATCTGGACATCTGTATGAAAATGTAACATCATAACCTCCCATGAGCACTGGATTATGAATAATTATATGGATGATGTGGTATACTTTGTATTTTACCAGGCATTATATACATATCTTTTTCCTTTGCTTTACGCACATATTTACTATGTAGCCCTCTGGGGGTATTATTGTTATCCCTTAATATCATATGTGGTGATTCATATTGTTATATCTACCATGTGATGGGCGATTGACATAAAAGGGATTTGATTGTCTTGTATAATGGTGATTTATCTGTGGCCATAATGATATCTGTGAGCCATTAATAATCCCGCTTATAGGGTGGTCTTTTGTAACATCGATATACGCTGCGCGCATGCGTGCCGTGTGGCTTCCCTCTGGAGCGCGTGCCCCGCTATCTGTCGTCTCCGGCATTGTGTTGTCCACACGTGCTAGGGGGCGTGACGGCCTGGTCACGCGCTCACGACAGGTGGCCCACGGCGCATGCGCCAACATGCGGAAGTCGTGTTATCGGGACGATCACGTGACATGTCACGTGATCCTCCAGTTCTCCATATTTAAGGTCCTCATGCACATCCAGTGATCCGCCTCTTGAGAAAGCCTTACGGTTGAGGGCGAAACGCGCGTCGAGGCGTTTTTTGTCCACATGGGCATTTGGCACTGAGCACTTTAAACCTCTGCATCCTTGGTAAGATGGCTCCTCTTATAATATTGAGCGAAGGGAACATTTGGGTGGTCTTATTGTCTATGATGATGTGATTCTACATACTGTCTGTTCTGCTACAACTGTTCCTTGAGTCGGCCTCTTGCCTTAAAGGTCCCCACTGCATTATTTTGATACCTGACATCCCCATGTGGGGTCATTATTGTGTCTCTGCATATTATCTAGTGCTACTATCCCCTGGATTCTTTGTGTGTTCCCCATTTTCTAGTGCTATTAATTGCTATGATTACTTTGACATAATCATGTAAAGTTTCGATATGTAATAAAATAATACTCTTGATATGAATCACTCTTTTTCCTCTTTTGTTGTTATATTGTGTTTGGAGTGGAATTTATGCTGACCGTATATTATTGCACACGGTTTATCAGCTATGTTTCTATGTATTTACATAGGGCTTTTGTCTGTTTGTTAGTGTGAATGCTGTGGTCAGTCAGTCCATTTTTTATTATTAACGGCCTTCGGTTGAAACTCTAGCCATGACGACTGGATGAATTAACGATCTTTAGGAAGATCAATCTTGTTCAAGACTAGATCGGTCCACTAGGGACTTCTCCACTGTTATCTTGATAGTATCAATCCTTTGGATTGGTTGCTGGTCTTCCTCTTTGCTTTCTTCCTTCTATTCTTCCGAGTATGATGTCCCTTTCCAGTAATTGCTGTCGTCCAGTCAATCCATAGACTAGTGTAAATGCTGTTGTCAGTCAGTCCACGCCTAATTTGAATGCTGTGGACTGTCAGTCCTTGTAAATTTTGTGGTTAATTGGTCCACAGTGTAGTCTTAATAGTGTGGACAATCTCTTGTAATCGCGGTATTGATTGTTACACCGCTGATTACAAGGCTATTCTATGAAACAGAATAAGGGATTCCTCACTTTAGAATACAGAAGATAAGGAAAAGAAGTGTTCCTTATGTCTCTACCTAAGATATGGTTGTGTTATACTAGGAATTGTGTATAGAAAATAAACATATGTAAACCACTAACAGTATATTCTCATGTATCAGAAAGGTGTTGTCACACCTCCGCAGGTCTAGAACTTATGCCTAGACTGACTATTATCAGTAATTAATATGAATATTAATTACCTGTTATGTGACTTTCCACATTCTTTTCTTGGAGTTCACAAGGAAACATTTCAAATCCCACGATGTCAAAGGGCGTCAGTCACCTGTAAATATTCAAAAGAGTGATCATATGTTCCTGCTACATACTATACACACCAAAAAGTATAACACTCTAGGGCCAAAATTATTTATTTCAAAGATAAAGACTGTGGTCAGTCGGTCTGCATTTTATTGTAAAAATTGTAGTCAGAGAGTCCACAGTCTATTTTAAATTTTATGCTCAATCGGTTCACAGTATACTGTAAATGTGGTCAGGCAGCCCACATCTAGTGTATATGCTGTGGTCAGTCAGTCCATTCTTTATAATTAATGGCCTTCGGTTGAAACTCGAGCCATGACGACTTGATGTATTAATGATCTTTAGGAAGATCAATCTTGTGCAAGACTAGATTGGTCCACTAGTGCCTTCTTCACCATTATCTTGATAGTATCAATCCATTGGATTGTTTGCTGGTCTTGCACTTTGCTTTGGTCCTTCTATGCTTCAAAGTATGATGTCCTTTTCCATTGATTGCTGTCTTCCATTCAATCCTTAGATAACTGTAAATGCTGTTGTCAGTCAGTCCACAACTAATTCAAACGCTGTGGACTGTCAGTCCTTTTAAATGTTGTGGTCATTCAGTCCACAGTGTAATTTTAATAGTGTGGTCAGTCTCTTGTAATCGCGGTATTGATTGTTACACAGCTGATTACAAGGTTTTTCTATGAAATAGAATAGGGAATTCCTCCATTTAAAAGACAGAGGTTGGCCCACAGTCTAGTCTACTGGAAATGTGGTCAAGCAGTCCACACCTAGTGTGAATGCTGTAGTCAGTCAGCCCATTTTTTATTATTAACGGCCTTCGGTTGAAATTCGAGCCATGACTACTGGATGAATTAACGATCTTTAGGAAGATCAATTTTGTGAAAGACTAGATAGGTCCACTAGGGTCTTCTTCGCCATTATCTTGATAGTATCAATCCATTGGATTGGTTGCTGGTCTTGTTCTTTGCTTTCTTCTATACTTCAAACTATGATGTCCTTTTCCATTGATTGCTGTCTTCCATTCAATCCTTAGACTAGTGTAATTGCCGTTGTCAGTCAGTCCACAACTAATTCAAACGCTGTGGACTGTCAGTCCTTTTAAATGCTGTGGTCATTCAGTCCACAGTGTAGTTTTAATAGTGTGGTCAATCTCTTGGAATCGCGGTATTGATTGTTACACCGCTGATTACAAGGCTATTCTATGAAATAGAATAGGGGATTCCTCACTTTAGAAGACAGAGGTTGGCCCACAGTCTACTATAAATGTGGTCAGGCAGTCCACACCTATTGTGAATGCTGTGGTCAGTCAGCCCATTTTTTATTATTAACGGCCTTCGGTTGAAACTCGAGCTATGATGACTGTTTGAATTAACGATCTTTAGGAAGATCAATTTTGTGAAAGACTACATAGGTCCACTAGGGTCTTTTCCACTGCTATCTTGAGAGTGTCAATCCTTTGGATTGGCTGCTGGTCTTCCTCTTTGCTTTCTTCCTTCTATACTTCAAAAGTATGATGTCCTTTTCCAGTGATTGCTGTCTTCCAATCAATCCTTAGACTAGTGTAAATGCTGTTGTCAGTCAGTCCACAACTAATTCAAACGCTGTGGACTGTCAGTCCTTTTAAATGCTGTTGTCATTCAGTCCACAGTGTAGTCTTAATAGTGTGGTCAGTGTCTTGTAATTGCAGTATTGATTGTTACACTGCTAATTACAAGGCTATTCTATGAAATAGAATAGGGGATTCCTCCCTTTAAAAGACAGAGGTTGGCCCACAGTCTAGTCTACTATAAATGAGGTCAAGCAGTCCACACCTAGTGTGAATGCTGTAGTCAGTCAGCCCATTTTTTATTATTACGGCCTTCGGTTGAAATTTGAGCCATGACTACTGGATGAATTAACGATCTTTAGGAAGATCAATTTTGTGAAAGAATAGATAGGTCCACAAGGGTCTTCTTCACCATTATCTTGATGGTATCAATCCATTGGATTGGTTGCTGGTCTTGCTCTTTGCTTTCTTCTATACTTCAAACTATGATGTCCTTTTCCATTGATTGCTGTCTTCCATTCAATCCTTAGACTAGTGTAATTGCCGTTGTCAGTCAGTCCACAACTAATTCAAATGCTGTGGACTGTCAGTCCTTTTAAATGTTGTGGTCATTCAGTCCACAGTGTATTCTTAATAGTGTGGTCAATCTCTTGGTATCGCGGTTTTCATTGTTACACCGCTGATTACAAGGCTATTCTATGAAATAGAATAGGGGATTCCTCACTTTAGAAGACAGAGGCTGGCCCACAGTCTACTATAAATGTGATCAGGCAGTCCACACCTAGTGTGAATGCTGTGGTCAGTCAGCCCATTTTTTATTATTAACGGCCTTCGGTTGAAACTCGAGCTATGATGACTGTTTGAATTAAAGATCTTTAGGAAGATCAATTTTGTGAAAGACTTCATAGGTCCACTAGGGTCTTCTCCACCCTTATCTTGATAGTGTCAATCATTTGGATTGGCTGCTGGTCTTCCTCTTTGCTTTCTTCCTACTATACTTCAAAGTATGAAGTTCCATTTCCTGTGATTGCTGTCTTCCAGTCAATCCTTAGATTAGTGTAAATGCTGTTGTTAGTCAGTCCACAACTAATTCAAACGCTGTGGACTGTCAGTCCTTTTAAATGTTGTGGTCATTCAGTCCACAGTGTAATTTTAATAGTGTGGTCAATCTCTTGTAATTGCGGTATTGATTGTTACACCACTGATTACAAGGCTATTCTATGAAATAGGATAGGGGATACCTCACTTTAGAAGACAGAGGTTGGCCCACAGTCTAGTCTACTGTAAATGTGGTCAGGCAGTCCACACCTATTGTGAATGCTGTGGTCAGTCAGCCCATTTTTTATTATTAATGGCCTTCAGTTGAAACTCGAGCTATGACGACTTGATGAATTAACGATCTTTAGAAAGATCAATTTTGTGAAAGACTACATAGGTCCACTAAGGTCTTTTCCACTGTTATCTTGATAGTGTCAATCCTTTGGATTGGCTGCTGGTCTTCCTCTTTGCTTTCTTCCTTCTATACTTCAAAGTATGATGTCCTTTTCCAGTGATTGCTGTCTTCCAGTAAATCCCTAGACTAGTGTAAATGCTGTTGTCAGTCAGTCCACAACTAATTCAAACGCTGTGGACTGTCAGTCCTTTTAAATGCTGTGGTCATTCAGTCCACAGTGTAGTCTTAATACTGTGGTCAGTGTCTTGTAATTGCAGTATTGATTGTTACACTGCTAATTACAAGGCTATTCTATGAAATAGAATAGGGGATTCCTCACTTTAGAAGACAGAGGTTGGCCCACAGTCTACCGTAAATACGATCAGGCAGTCCACAACTAGTGTGAATGTTGTGGTCAGTCAGTCCATTTTTTATTATTAACGGCCTTCGGTTGAAACTCTAGCCATGACGACTGGATGAATTAACGATCTTTAGGAAGATCAATCTTGTTCAAGACTAGATCGGTCCACAAGGGTCTTCTCCACCGTTATCTTGATAGTATCAATCCTTTGGATTGGTTGCTCGTCTTCTTCTTTACCTTCTTGCTTCTATTCTTCCGAGTATGATGTCCCTTTCCAGTAATTGCTGTCTTCCAGTCAATCCATAGACTAGTGTAAATGCTGTTGTCAGTCAGTCCACGCCTAATTTAAATGATGTGGACTGTCAGTCCTTGTAAATTTTGTGGTTAATTGGTCCACAGTGTAGTCTTAATACTGTGGTCAGTCTCTTGTAATCGCGGTATTGATTGTTACACAGCTAATTACAAGGCTAATCTATGAAACAGAATAAGGGATTCCTCACTTTAGAATACAGAAGATAAGGAAAAGAAATGTTCCTTATGTCTCTACCTAAGATATAGTTGTGTTATACTATGAATTGTGTATAGAAAATAAACATATGTAAACCACTAACAGTATATTCTCATGTATCAGAAAAGTGTTGTCACACCTCCGCAGGTCTAGAACTTAAGCCTAGACTGACTATTATCAGTAATTAATATGAATATTAATTACCTGTTATGTGACTTTCCACATTCTTTTCTTTGAGTTCACATGGAAACATTTCAAATCCCACCATGTCAAAGGGCGTCAGTCACCTGTAAATATTCAAAAGAGTGATTAATATGTTCCTGCTACATGCTATACACACCAAAAAGTATAACACTCTAGGGCCAAAATTACTTATTTCAAAGATAAAGACTGTGGTCATTCGGTCTGCATTTTATTATAAAAATTGTAGTCAGAGAGTCCACAGTCTATTTTAAATTTTATGCTCAATCGGTTCACAGTCTACTGTAAATGTGGTCAGGCAGTCCACATCTCGTCTATATGCTGTGGTCAGTCAGTCCATTCTTTATAATTAATGGCCTTCGGTTGAAACTCGAGCCATGACGACTTGATGTATTAATGATCTTTAGGAAGATCAAGCTTGTGCAAGACTAGATTGGTCCACTAGTGCCTTCTTCAACATTATCTTGATAGTATCAATCCATTGGATTGTTTGCTGGTCTTGCACTTTGCTTTGGTCCTTCTATACTTCAAAGTATGATGTCCTTTTCCAGTGATTGCTGTCTTCCATTCAATCCTTAGATAACTGTAAATGCTGTTGTCAGTCAGTCCACAACTAATTCAAACGTTGTGGACTATCAGTCCTTTTAAATGTTGTGGTCATTCAGTCCACAGTGTAATTTTAATAGTGTGGTCAGTCTCTTGTAATTACGGTATTGATGGTTACACCGCTGATTACAAGGCTATTCTATGAAACAGAATAAGGGATTCCTCACTTTAGAATACAGAAGATAAGGAAATGAAGTGTTCCTTATGTCTCTACCTAAGATATGGTTGTGTTATACTAGGAATTGTGTATAGAAAATAAACATATGTAAACCACTAACAGTATATTCTCATGTATCAGAAAGGTGTTGTCACACCTCCGCAGGTCTAGAACTTATGCCTAGACTGACTATTATCAGTAATTAATATGAATATTAATTACCTGTTATGTGACTTTCCACATTCTTTTCTTGGAGTTCACAAGGAAACATTTCAAATCCCACGATGTCAAAGGGCGTCAGTCACCTGCAAATATTCAAAAGAGTGATAATATGTTCCTGCTACAAGCTATACACACCAAAAAGTATAACACTCTAGGGCCAAAATTACTTATTTCAAAGATAAAGACTGTGGTCAGTCGGTCTGCATTTTATTATAAAAATTGTAGTCAGAGAGTCCACAGTCTATTTTAAATTTTATGCTCAATCGGCCCACAGTCTACTGTAAATTTGGTCAAGCAGTCCACACCTAGTGTGAATGCTGTAGTCAGTCAGCCCATTTTTTATTATTAACGGCCTTCGGTTGAAATTCGAGCCATGACTACTGGATGAATTAACGATCTTTAGGAAGATCAATTTTGTGAAAGACTAGATAGGTCCACTAGGGTCTTCTTCACCATTATCTTGATAGTATCAATCCATTGGATTGGTTGCTGGTCTTGCTCTTTGCTTTCTTCTATACTTCAAACTATGATGTCCTTTTCCATTGTTTGCTGTCTTCCATTCAATCCTTAGACTAGTGTAATTGCCGTTGTCAGTCAGTCCTCAACTAATTCAAATGCTGTGGACTGTCAGTCCTTTTAAATGTTGTGGTCATTCAGTCCACAGTGTATTCTTAATAGTGTGGCCAATCTCTTGGAATCGCGGTATTGATTGTTACACCGCTGATTACAAGGCTATTCTATGAAATAGAATAGGGGATTCCTCACTTTAGAAGACAGAGGTTGGCCCACAGTCTACTATAAATGTGATCAGGCAGTCCACAACTAGTGTGAATGCTGTGGTCAGTCAGTCCATTTTTTATTATTAACGGCCTTCGGTTGAAACTCTAGCCATGACGACTGGATAAATTAATGATCTTTAGGAAGATCAATCTTGTTCAAGACTAGATCGGTCCACTAGGGTCTTCTCCACCGTTATCTTGATGGTATCAATCCTTTGGATTGGTTGCTCATCTTCCTCTTTGCCTTCTTCCTTCTATTCTTCCGAGTATGATGTCCCTTTCCAGTAATTGCTGTCTTCCAGTCAATCCATAGACTAGTGTAAATGCTGTGGTCAGTCCACGCCTAATTTAAATGCTGTGGACTGTCAGTCCTTGTAAATTTTGTGGTTAATTGGTCCACAGTGTAGTCTTAATTCTGTGGTCAGTCTCTTGTAATCGCGGTATTGATTGTTACACCGCTGATTACAAGGCTATTCTATGAAACAGAATAAGGGATTCCTCACTTTAGAATACAGAAGATAAGGAAAAGAAATGTTCCTTATGTCTCTACCTAAGATATAGTTGTGTTATACTAGGAATTGTGTATAGAAAATAAACATATGTAAACCACTAACAGTATATTCTCATGTATCAGAAAGGTGTTGTCACACCTCCGCAGGTCTAGAACTTATGCCTAGACTGACTATTATCAGTAATTAATATGAATATTAATTACCTGTTATGTGACTTTCCACATTCTTTTCTTGGAGTTCACAAGGAAACATTTCAAATCCCACCATGTCAAAGGGCATCAGTCACCTGCAAATATTCAAAAGAGTGATAATATGTTCCTGCTACATGCTATACACACCAAAAGGTATAACACTCTAGGGCCAAAATTACTTATTTCAAAGATAAAGACTGTGGTCAGTCGGTCTGCATTTTATTATAAAAATTGTAGTCAGACAGTCCACAGTCTATTTTAAATTTTATGCTCAATCGGTCCACAATCTACTGTAAATGTGGTCAGGCAGTCCACATCTAGTCTATATGCTGTGGTCAGTCAGTCCATTCTTTATAATTAATGGCCTTCGGTTGAAACTCGAGCCATGACGACTTGATGTATTAATGATCTTTAGGAAGATCAAGCTTGTGCAAGACTAGATCGGTCCACTAGTGCCTTCTTCACCATTATCTTGATAGTATCAATTAATTGGATTGTTTGCTGGTCTTACACTTTGCTTTGGTCCTTCTATACTTCACAGTATGATGTCCTTTTCCAGTGATTGCTGTCTTCCATTCAATCCTTAGATAACTGTAAATGCTAATGTCAGTCAGTCCACAACTAATTCAAATGCTGTGGACTGTCAGTCCTTTTAAATGTTGTGGTCATTCAGTCCACAGTGTAATTTTAATAGTGTGGTCAGTCTCTTGTAATCGCGGTATTGATTGTTACACCGCTGATTACAAGGTTATTCTATGAAATAGAATAGAGGATTCCTCCATTTAAAAGACAGAGGTTGGCCCACAGTCTAGTCTACTGGAAATGTGGTCAAGAAGTCCACACCTAGTGTGAATGCTGTAGTCAGTCAGCCCATTTTTTATTATTAACGGCCTTCAGTTGAAATTCGAGCCATGACTACTGGATGAATTAACGATCTTTAGGAAGATCAATTTTGTGAAAGACTAGATAGGTCCACTAGGGTCTTCTTCACCATTATCTTGATAGTATCAATCCATTGGATTGGTTGCTGGTCTTGCTCTTTGCTTTCTTCTATACTTCAAACTATGATGTCCTTTTCCATTGATTGCTGTCTTCCATTCAATCCTTAGACTAGTGTAATTGCCGTTGTCAGTCAGTCCACAACTAATTCAAATGCTGTGGACTGTCAGTCCTTTTAAATGTTGTGGTCATTCAGTCCACAGTGTATTCTTAATAGCGTGGTCAATCTCTTGTAATCGCGGTATTGATTGTTACACCGCTGATTACAAGGCTATTCTATGAAATAGAATAGGGGATTCCTCACTTTAGAAGATAGAGGTTGGCCCACAGTCTACTATAAATGTGATCAAGCAGTCCACACCTAGTGTGAATGCTGTGGCCAGTCAGCCCATTGTTTATTATTAACGGCCTTCGGTTGAAACTCGAGCTATGATGACTGTTTGAATTAACGATCTTTAGGAAGATCAATTTTGTGAAAGACTACATAGGTCCACTAGGGTCTTCTCCACTGTTATCTTGATAGTGTCAATCCTTTGGATTGGCTGCTGGTCTTCCTCTTTGCTTTCTTCCTTCTATACTTCAAAGTATGATGTCCTTTTCCAATGATTGCTGTCTTCCAGTCAATCCTTAGATTAGTGTAAATGCTGTTGTCGGTCAGTCAACAACTAATTCAAACGCTGTGGACTGTCAGTCCTTTTAAATGCTGTGGTCATTCAGTCCACAGTGTAGTCTTAATAGTGTGGTCAGTGTCTTGTAATTACAGTATTGATTGTTACACTGCTGATTACAAGGCTATTCTATGAAATAGAATTGGGGATTCCTCACTCTAAAAGACAGAGGTTGGCCCACAGTCTACCGTAAATATGATCAGGCAGTCCACAACTAATGTGAATGCTGTGGTCAGTCAGTCCATTTTTTATTATTAACGGCCTTCGGTTGAAACTCTAGCCATGACGAATGGATGAATTAACGATCTTTAGGAAGATCAATCTTGTGCAAGACTAGATCGGTCCACTAGGGCCTTCTTCACCATTATCTTGATAGTATCAATCCATTGGATTGTTTGCTGGTCTTGCACTTTGCTTTGGTCCTTCTATACTTCAAAGTATGATGTCCTTTTCCAGTGATTGCTGTCTTCCATTCAATCCTTAGACTACTGTAAATGCTGTTGTCAGTCGGTCCAGAACTAATTCAAATGCTGTGGACTGTCAGTCCTTTTAAATGTTGTGGTCATTCAGTCCACAGTGTAATTTTAATAGTGTGGTCAATCTCTTGTAATCGTGGTATTGATTGTTACACAGCTGATTACAAGGTTATTCTATGAAATAGAATAGGGGATTCCTCCCTTTAAAAGACAGAGGTTCGCCCACAGTCTAGTCTACTATAAATCTGGTCAAGCAGTCCACACCTAGTGTGAATGCTTTAGCCAGTCAGCCCATTTTTTATTATTAACGGCCTTCGGTTGAAATTCGAGCCATGACTACTGGATGTATTAATGATCTTTAGGAAGATCAATCTTGTGCAAGACTAGATCGGTCCACTAGGGCCTTCTTCACCATTATCTTGATAGTATCAATCCATTGGATTGGTTGCTGTTCTTGCTCTTTGCTTTCTTCTATACTTCAAACTATGATGTCCTTTTCCATTAATTGCTGTCTTCCATTCAATCCTTAGACTAGTGTAATTGCCGTTGTCAGTCAGTCCACAACTAATTCAAACGCTTTGGACTGTCAGTCCTTTTAAATGTTGTGGTCATTCAGTCCACAGTGTATTCTTAGTAGTGTTGTCAATCTCTTGGAATCGCGGTATTGATTGTTACACCGCTGATTACAAGGCTATTCTATGAAATACGATAGGGGATTCCACACTTTAGAAGACAGAGGTTGGCCCACAGTCTACTATAAATGTGATCAAGCAGTCCACACCTAGTGTGAATGCTTTGGTCAGTCAGCCCATTTTTTATTATTAACGGCCTTCGGTTGAAACTCGAACTATGACGACTGGATGAATTAACGATCTTTAGGAAGATCAATCTTGTGCAAGACTAGATCGGTCCACTAGGGCCTTCTTCACCATTATCTTGATAGTATCAATCCATTGGATTGTTTGCTGGTCTTGCACTTTGCTTTGGTCCTTCTATACTTCAAAGTATGATGTCCTTTTCCAGTGATTCCTGTCTTCCAGTCAATCCTTAGACTAGTGTAAATGCTGTTGTCAGTCAGTCCACAACTAATTCAAATGCTGTGGACTGTCAGTCCTTTTTAAATGTTGTGGTCATTCAGTCCACAGTGTAATTTTAATAGTGTGGTCAGTCTCTTGTAATCGCGGTATTGATTGTTACACCGCTGATTACAAGGTTATTCTATGAAATAGAATAGGGGATTCCTCCATTTAAAAGACAAAGGTTGGCCCACAGTCTAGTCTACTGGAAATGTGGACAAGCAGTCCACACCTAGTGTGAATGCTGTAGTCAGTCAGCCCATTTTTTATTATTAACGGCCTTCGATTGAAATTCGAGCCATGACTACTGGATGAATTAACGATCTTTAGGAAGATCAATCTTGTTCAAGACTAGATCGGTCCACAAGGGTCTTCTCCACCGTTATCTTGATAGTATCAATCCTTTGGATTGGTTGCTCGTCTTCTTCTTTGCCTTCTTCCTTCTATTCTTCCGAGTATGATGTCCCTTTCCAGTAATTGCTGTCTTCCAGTCAATCCATAGACTAGTGTAAATGCTGTTGTCAGTCAGTCCACGCCTAATTTAAATGATGTGGACTGTCAGTCCTTGTAAATTTTGTGGTTAATTGGTCCACAGTGTAGTCTTAATACTGTGGTCAGTCTCTTGTAATCGCGGTATTGATTGTTACACAGCTAATTACAAGGCTAATCTATGAAACAGAATAAGGGATTCCTCACTTTAGAATACAGAAGATAAGGAAAAGAAATGTTCCTTATGTCTCTACCTAAGATATAGTTGTGTTATACTATGAATTGTGTATAGAAAATAAACATATGTAAACCACTAACAGTATATTCTCATGTATCAGAAAACTGTTGTCACACCTCCGCAGGTCTAGAACTTAAGCCTAGACTGACTATTAACAGTAATTAATATGAATATTAATTACCTGTTATGTGACTTTCCACATTCTTTTCTTTGAGTTCACATGGAAACATTTCAAATCCCACCATGTCAAAGGGCGTCAGTCACCTGTAAATATTCAAAAGAGTCATAATATGTTCCTGCTACATGCTATACACTCCAAAAAGTATAACACTCCAGGGCCAAAATTACTTATTTCAAAGATAAAGACTGTGGTCATTCGGTCTGCATTTTATTATAAAAATTGTAGTCAGAGAGTCCACAGTCTATTTTAAATTTTATGCTCAATCGGTTCACAGTCTACTGTAAATGTGGTCAGGCAGTCCACATCTAGTCTATATGCTGTGGTCAGTCAGTCCATTCTTTATAATTAATGGCCTTCGGTTGAAACTCGAGCCATGACGACTTGATGTATTAATGATCTTTAGGAAGATCAAGCTTGTGCAAGACTAGATTGGTCCACTAGTGCCTTCTTCAACATTATCTTGATAGTATCAATCCATTGGATTGGTTGCTGGTCTTGCTCTTTGCTTTCTTCTATACTTCAAACTATGATGTCCTTTTCCATTGTTTGCTGTCTTCCATTCAATCCTTAGACTAGTGTAATTGCCGTTGTCAGTCAGTCCTCAACTAATTCAAATGCTGTGGACTGTCAGTCCTTTTAAATGTTGTGGTCATTCAGTCCACAGTGTATTCTTAATAGTGTGGCCAATCTCTTGGAATCGCGGTATTGATTGTTACACCGCTGATTACAAGACTATTCTATGAAATAGAATAGGGGATTCCTCACTTTAGAAGACAGAGGTTGGCCCACAGTCTACTATAAATGTGATCAGGCAGTCCACAACTAGTGTGAATGCTGTGGTCAGTCAGTCCATTTTTTATTATTAACGGCCTTCGGTTGAAACTCTAGCCATGACGACTGGATAAATTAATGATCTTTAGGAAGATCAATCTTGTTCAAGACTAGATCGGTCCACTAGGGTCTTCTCCACCGTTATCTTGATGGTATCAATCCTTTGGATTGGTTGCTCATCTTCCTCTTTGCCTTCTTCCTTCTATTCTTCCGAGTATGATGTCCCTTTCCAGTAATTGCTGTCTTCCAGTCAATCCATAGACTAGTGTAAATGCTGTGGTCAGTCCACGCCTAATTTAAATGCTGTGGACTGTCAGTCCTTGTAAATTTTGTGGTTAATTGGTCCACAGTGTAGTCTTAATTCTGTGGTCAGTCTCTTGTAATCGCGGTATTGATTGTTACACCGCTGATTACAAGGCTATTCTATGAAACAGAATAAGGGATTCCTCACTTTAGAATACAGAAGATAAGGAAAAGAAATGTTCCTTATGTCTCTACCTAAGATATGGTTGTGTTATACTAGGAATTGTGTATAGAAAATAAACATATGTAAACCACTAACAGTATATTCTCATGTATCAGAAAGGTGTTGTCACACCTCCGCAGGTCTAGAACTTATGCCTAGACTGACTATTATCAGTAATTAATATGAATATTAATTACCTGTTATGTGACTTTCCACATTCTTTTCTTGGAGTTCACAAGGAAACATTTCAAATCCCACCATGTCAAAGGGCATCAGTCACCTGCAAATATTCAAAAGAGTGATAATATGTTCCTGCTGCATGCTATACACACCAAAAAGTATAACACTCTAGGGCCAAAATTACTTATTTCAAAGATAAAGACTGTGGTCAGTCGGTCTGCATTTTATTATAAAAATTGTAGTCAGACAGTCCACAGTCTATTTTAAATTTTATGCTCAATCGGTCCACAATCTACTGTAAATGTGGTCAGGCAGTCCACATCTAGTCTATATGCTGTGGTCAGTCAGTCCATTCTTTATAATTAATGGCCTTCGGTTGAAACTCGAGCCATGACGACTTGATGTATTAATGATCTTTAGGAAGATCAATCTTGTGCAAGACTAGATCGGTCCACTAGTGCCTTCTTCACCATTATCTTGATAGTATCAATTAATTGGATTGTTTGCTGGTCTTACACTTTGCTTTGGTCCTTCTATACTTCACAGTATGATGTCCTTTTCCAGTGATTGCTGTCTTCCATTCAATCCTTAGATAACTGTAAATGCTGATGTCAGTCAGTCCACAACTAATTCAAATGCTGTGGACTGTCAGTCCTTTTAAATGTTGTGGTCATTCCGTCCACAGTGTAATTTTAATAGTGTGGTCAGTCTCTTGTAATCGCGGTATTGATTGTTACACCGCTGATTACAAGGTTATTCTATGAAATAGAATAGAGGATTCCTCCATTTAAAAGACAGAGGTTGGCCCACAGTCTAGTCTACTGGAAATGTGGTCAAGAAGTCCACACCTAGTGTGAATGCTGTAGTCAGTCAGCCCATTTTTTATTATTAACGGCCTTCAGTTGAAATTCGAGCCATGACTACTGGATGAATTAACGATCTTTAGGAAGATCAATTTTGTGAAAGACTAGATAGGTCCACTAGGGTCTTCTTCACCATTATCTTGATAGTATCAATCCATTGGATTGGTTGCTGGTCTTGCTCTTTGCTTTCTTCTATACTTCAAACTATGATGTCCTTTTCAATTGTTTGCTGTCTTCCATTCAATCCTTAGACTAGTGTAATTGCCGTTGTCAGTCAGTCCTCAACTAATTCAAATGCTGTGGACTGTCAGTCCTTTTAAATGTTGTGGTCATTCAGTCCACAGTGTATTCTTAATAGTGTGGCCAATCTCTTGGAATCGCGGTATTGATTGTTACACCGCTGATTACAAGACTATTCTATGAAATAGAATAGGGGATTCCTCACTTTAGAAGACAGAGGTTGGCCCACAGTCTACTATAAATGTGATCAGGCAGTCCACAACTAGTGTGAATGCTGTGGTCAGTCAGTCCATTTTTTATTATTAACGGCCTTCGGTTGAAACTCTAGCCATGACGACTGGATAAATTAATGATCTTTAGGAAGATCAATCTTGTTCAAGACTAGATCGGTCCACTAGGGTCTTCTCCACCGTTATCTTGATGGTATCAATCCTTTGGATTGGTTGCTCATCTTCCTCTTTGCCTTCTTCCTTCTATTCTTCCGAGTATGATGTCCCTTTCCAGTAATTGCTGTCTTCCAGTCAATCCATAGACTAGTGTAAATGCTGTGGTCAGTCCACGCCTAATTTAAATGCTGTGGACTGTCAGTCCTTGTAAATTTTGTGGTTAATTGGTCCACAGTGTAGTCTTAATTCTGTGGTCAGTCTCTTGTAATCGCGGTATTGATTGTTACACCGCTGATTACAAGGCTATTCTATGAAACAGAATAAGGGATTCCTCACTTTAGAATACAGAAGATAAGGAAAAGAAATGTTCCTTATGTCTCTACCTAAGATATGGTTGTGTTATACTAGGAATTGTGTATAGAAAATAAACATATGTAAACCACTAACAGTATATTCTCATGTATCAGAAAGGTGTTGTCACACCTCCGCAGGTCTAGAACTTATGCCTAGACTGACTATTATCAGTAATTAATATGAATATTAATTACCTGTTATGTGACTTTCCACATTCTTTTCTTGGAGTTCACAAGGAAACATTTCAAATCCCACCATGTCAAAGGGCATCAGTCACCTGCAAATATTCAAAAGAGTGATAATATGTTCCTGCTACATGCTATACACACCAAAAGGTATAACACTCTAGGGCCAAAATTACTTATTTCAAAGATAAAGACTGTGGTCAGTCGGTCTGCATTTTATTATAAAAATTGTAGTCAGACAGTCCACAGTCTATTTTAAATTTTATGCTCAATCGGTCCACAATCTACTGTAAATGTGGTCAGGCAGTCCACATCTAGTCTATATGCTGTGGTCAGTCAGTCCACAGTGTATTCTTAATAGCGTGGTCAATCTCTTGGAATCGCGGTATTGATTGTTACACCGCTGATTACAAGGCTATTCTATGAAATAGAATAGGGGATTCCTCACTTTAGAAGATAGAGGTTGGCCCACAGTCTACTATAAATGTGATCAAGCAGTCCACACCTAGTGTGAATGCTGTGGCCAGTCAGCCCATTGTTTATTATTAACGGCCTTCGGTTGAAACTCGAGCTATGATGACTGTTTGAATTAACGATCTTTAGGAAGATCAATTTTGTGAAAGACTACATAGGTCCACTAGGGTCTTCTCCACTGTTATCTTGATAGTGTCAATCCTTTGGATTGGCTGCTGGTCTTCCTCTTTGCTTTCTTCCTTCTATACTTCAAAGTATGATGTCCTTTTCCAATGATTGCTGTCTTCCAGTCAATCCTTAGATTAGTGTAAATGCTGTTGTCGGTCAGTCAACAACTAATTCAAACGCTGTGGACTGTCAGTCCTTTTAAATGCTGTGGTCATTCAGTCCACAGTGTAGTCTTAATAGTGTGGTCAGTGTCTTGTAATTACAGTATTGATTGTTACACTGCTAATTACAAGGCTATTCTATGAAATAGAATTGGGGATTCCTCACTCTAAAAGACAGAGGTTTGCCCACAGTCTACCGTAAATATGATCAGGCAGTCCACAACTAATGTGAATGCTGTGGTCAGTCAGTCCATTTTTTATTATTAACGGCCTTCGGTTGAAACTCTAGCCATGACGAATGGATGAATTAACGATCTTTAGGAAGATCAATCTTGTTCAACACTATATCGGTCCACTAGGGTCTTCTCCACTGTTATCTTGATAGTGTCAATCCTTTGGATTGGCTGCTGGTCTTCCTCTTTGCTTTCTTCCTTCTATACTTCAAAGTATGATGTCCTTTTCCAGTGATTCCTGTCTTCCAGTCAATCCTTAGACTAGTGTAAATGCTGTTGTCAGTCAGTCCACAACTAATTCAAATGCTGTGGACTGTCAGTCCTTTTTAAATGTTGTGGTCATTCAGTCCACAGTGTAATTTTAATAGTGTGGTCAGTCTCTTGTAATCGCGGTATTGATTGTTACACAGCTGATTACAAGGTTATTCTATGAAATAGAATTGGGGATTCCTCCATTTAAAAGACAGAGGTTGGCCCACAGTCTAGTCTACTGGAAATGTGGACAAGCAGTCCACACCTAGTGTGAATGCTCTAGTCAGTCAGCCCATTTTTTATTATTAACGGCCTTCGATTGAAATTCGAGCCATGACTACTGGATGAATTAACGATCTTTAGGAAGATCAATCTTGTTCAAGACTAGATCGGTCCACTAGGGTCTTCTCCACCGTTATCTTGATAGAATCAATCCTTTGGATTGGTTGCTGGTCTTCCTCTTTGCCTTCTTCCTTCTATTCTTCCGAGTATGATGTCTCTTTCCAGTAATTGCTGTCTTCCAGTCAATCCATAGACTAGTGTAAATGCTGTTGTCAGTCAGTCCACGCCTAATTTAAATGCTGTGGACTGTCAGTCCTTGTAAATTTTGTGGTTAATTGGTCCACAGTGTAGCCTTAATACTGTGGTCAGTCTCTTGTAATCGCGGTATTGATTGTTACACCGCTGTTTACAAGGCTATTCTATGAAACAGAATAAGGGATTCCTCACTTTAGAATTCAGAAGATAAGGAAAAGAAGTGTTCCTTATGTCTCTACCTAAGATATAGTTGTGTTATACTAGGAATTGTGTATAGAAAATAAACATATGTAAACCACTAACAGTATATTTTCATGTAACAGAAAGGTGTTGTCACACCTCCGCAGGTCTAGAACTTATGCCTAGACTGACTATTATCAGTAATTAATATGAATATTAACTACCTGCTATGTGAATTTCCACATTCTTTTTTTGGAGTTCACAAGGAAACATTTCAAATCCCACGATGTCAAAGGGCGTCAGTCACCTGTAAATATTCAAAAGAGTGATAATATGTTCCTGCTACAAGCTATACACACCAAAAAGTATAACAATCTAGGGCCAAAATTAATTATTTCAAAGATAAAGACTGTGGTCAGTCGGTCTGCATTTTATTATAAAAATTGTAGTCAGAGAGTCCACAGTCTATTTTAAATTTTATGCTCAATCGGTTCACAGTCTAATGTAAATGTGGTCAGGCAGTCCACATCTAGTGTATATGCTGTGTTCAGTCAGTCCATTCTTTATAATTAATGGCCTTCGGTTGAAATTCGAGCCATGACTACTGGATGAATTAACGATCTTTAGGAAGATCAATTTTGTGAAAGACTAGATAGGTCCACTAGGGTCTTCTTCAACATTATCTTGATAGTATCAATCCATTGGATTGGTTGCTGGTCTTGCTCTTTTCTTTCTTCTATACTTCAAACTATGATGTCCTTTTCCATTAATTGCTGTCTTCCATTCAATCCTTAGACTAGTGTAATTGCCGTTGTCAGTCAGTCCACAACTAATTCAAACGCTTTGGACTGTCAGTCCTTTTAAATGTCGTGGTCATTGAGTCCACAGTGTATTCCTAGTAGTGTTGTCAATCTCTTGGAATCGCGGTATTGATTGTTACACCGCTGATTACAAGGCTATTCTATGAAATACGATAAGGGATTCCACACTTTAGAAGACAGAGGTTGGCCCACAGTCTACTATAAATGTGATCAAGCAGTCCACACCTAGTGTGAATGCTTTGGTCAGTCAGCCCATTTTTTATTATTAACGGCCTTCGGTTGAAACTCGAACTATGACGACTGGATGAATTAACGATCTTTAGGAAGATCAATCTTGTGCAAGACTAAATCAGTCCACTAGGGCCTTCTTCACCATTATCTTGATAGTAACAATCCATCGGATTGTTTGCTGGTCTTGCACTTTGCTTTGGTTCTTCTATACTTCAAAGTATGATGTCCTTTTCCAGTGATTGCTGTCTTCCATTCAATCCTTAGATAACTGTAAATGCTGTTGTCAGTCAGTCCACAACTAATTCAAACGCTGTGGACTGTCAGTCCTTTTAAATGTTGTGGTCATTCAGTCCACAGTGTAATTTTAATAGTGTGATCAGTCTCTTGTAATCGCGGTATTGATTGTTACACAGCTGATTACAAGGCTATTCTATGAAATAGAATAGGGGATTCCTCACTTTAGAAGACAGAGGTTGGCCCACAGTCTACTATAAATGTAATCAAGCAGTCCACACCTAGTGTGAATGCTGTGGTCAGTCAGCCCATTTTTTATTATTAACGGCCTTCGGTTGAAACTCGAGCTATGATGACTGTTTGAATTAAAGATCTTAAGGAAGATCAATTTTGTGAAAGACTTCATAGGTCCACTAGGGTCTTCTCCACCCTTATCTTGATAGTGTCAATCCTTTGGATTGGCTGCTGGTCTTCCTCTTTGCTTTCTTCCTTCTATACTTCAAAGTATGAAGTTCCTTTTCTTGTGATTGCTGTCTTCCATTCAATCCTTAGATAACTGTAAATGCTGTTGTCAGTCAGTCCACAACTAATTCAAACGCTGTGGACTGTCAGTCCTTTTAAATGTTGCGGTCATTCAGTCCACAGTGTAATTTTAATAGTGTGGTCAATCTCTTGTAATTGCGGTATTGATGGTTACACCACTGATTACAAGGCTTTTCTATGAAATAGGATAGGGGATACCTCACTTTAGAAGACAGAGGTTGGCCCACAGTCTAGTCTACTGTTTAATGTGGTCAAGCAGTCCACACCTAGTGTGAATTCTGTAGTCAGGCAGTCCACACCTATTGTGAATGCTGTGGTCAGTCAGCCCATTTTTTTATTATTAATGGCCTTCGGTTGAAACTCGAGCTCTGAAGACTTGATGAATTAACGATCTTTAGGAAGATCAATTTTGTGAAAGACTACATAGGTCCACTAGGGTCTTTTCCACTGTTATCTTGATAGTGTCAATCCTTTGGATTGGCTGCTGTTCTTCCTCTTTGCTTTCTTCCTTCTATACTTCAAAGTATGATGTCCTTTTCCAGTGATTGCTGTCTTCCAGTCAATCCTTAGACTAGTGTAATTGCCGTTGTCAGTCAGTCCACAACTAATTCAAATGCTGTGGACTGTCAGTCCTTTTAAATGTTGTGGTCATTCAGTCCACAGTGTATTCTTAATAGTGTGGTCAATCTCTTGGAATCGCGGTATTGATTGTTACACCGCTGATTACAACGCTATTCTATGAAATAGAATAGGGGATTCCTCACTTTAGAAGACAGAGGTTGGCCCACATTCTACTATAAATGTGATCAGGCAGTCCACAACTAGTGTGAATGCTGTGGTCAGTCAGCCCATATTTTATTATTAACGGCCTTCGGTTGAAACTCGAGCTATGACTACTGGATGAATTAACGATCTTTAGGAAGATCAATTTTGTGAAAGACTAGATAGGTCCACTAGGGTCTTCTTCAACATTATCTTGATAGTATCAATCCATTGGATTGGTTGCTGGTCTTGCTCTTTGCTTTCTTCTATACTTCAAACTATGATGTCCTTTTCCATTGATTGCTGTCTTCCATTCAGTCCTTAGACTAGTGTAAATGCTGTTGTCAGTCAGTCCACAAGTAATCCAAATGCTGTGGACTGTCAGTCCTTTTAAATGTTGTGGTCATTCAGTCCACAGTGTAATTTTAATAGTGTGGTCAATCTCTTGTAATTGCGGTATTGATTGTTACACCACTGATTACAAGGCTATTCTATGAAATAGGAAAGGGGATACCTCACTTTAGAAGACAGAGGTTGGCCCACAGTCTAGTCTACTGTAAATGTGGTCAAGCAGTCCACACCTAGTGTGAATGCTGTTGTCAGACAGTCCACACCTGTGAATGCTGTGGTCAGTCAGCCCATTTTTTATTATTAATGACCTTCGGTTGAAACTCGAGCTATGACGACTTGATGAATTAACGATCTTTAGGAAGATCAATTTTGTGAAAGACTACATAGGTCCACTAGGGTCTTCTCCACTGTTATCTTGATAGTGTCAATCCGTTGGATTGGCTGCTGGTCTTCCTCTTTGCTTTCTTCCTTCTATACTTCAAAGTATGATGTCCTTTTCCAGTGATTGCTGTCTTCCAGTCAATTCTTAGACTAGCGTAAATGCTGTTGTCAGTCAGTCCACAACTAATTCAAACGCTGTGGACTGTCAGTCCTTTTAAATGCTGTGGTCATTCAGTCCACAGTGTAGTCTTAATAGTGTGGTCAGTGTCTTGTAATTGCGGTATTGATTGTTACACTGCTGATTACAAGGCTATTCAATGAAATAGGATAGGGGGTTACTCACTTTAGAAGACAGAGGTTGGGAAACAGTCTACCGTAAATATGATCAGGCAGTCCACAACTAGTGTGAATGCTGTGGTCAGTCAGTCCATTTTTAATTATTAACGGCCTTCGGTTGAAACATTAGCCATGACGACTGGATGAATTAACGATCTTTAGGAAGATCAATTTTGTGAAGGACTAGATCGGTCCACTAGGGCCTTCTTCACCATTATCTTGATAGTATCAATCCATTGGATTGTTTTCTGGTCTTGCACTTTGCCTTCTTCCTTCTATTCATCCGAGTATGATGTCCCTTTCCAGTAATTGCTGTCTTCCAGTCAATCCATAGACTAGTGTAAATGCTGTTGTCAGTCAGTCCACGCCTAATTTAAATGCTGTGGACTGTCAGTCCTTGTAAATTTTGTGGGTAATTGGTCCACAGTGTAGTCTTAATACTGTGGTCAGTCTCTTGTAATCGCGGTATTGATTGTTACACCGCTGATTACAAGGCTATTCTATGAAACAGAATAAGGGATTCCTCACTTTAGAATACAGATGATAAGGAAAAGAAATGTTCCTTATGGCTCTACCTAAGATATAGTTGTGTTATACTAGGAATTGTGTATAGAAAATAAACATATGTAAACCACTAACAGTATATTCTCATGTATCAGAAAGGTGTTGTCACACCTCCGCAGGTCTAGAACTTATGCCTAGACTGACTATTATCAGTAATTAATATGAATATTAATTACCTGATATGTGACTTTCCACATTCTTTTCTTGGAGTCCACAAGGAAACATTTCAAATCCCACCATGTCAAAGGGCGTCAGTCACCTGTAAATATTCAAAAGAGTGATAATATGTTCCTGCTACATGCTATACACTCCAAAAAGTATAAGACTCTAGGGCCAAAATTACTTATTTCAAAGATAAAGACTGTGGTCAGTCGGTCTGCATTTTATTATAAAAATTGTAGTCAGACAGTCCACAGTCTATTTTAAATTTTATGCTCAATCGGTTCACAGTCTACTGTAAATGTGGTCAGGCAGTCCACATCTAGTCTATATGCTGTGGTCAGTCAGTCCATCCTTGATAATTAATGGCCTTCGGTTGAAACTCAAGCCATGACGACTTGATGTATTAATGATCTTTAGGAAGATCAATCTTGTGCAAGACTAGATCGGTACACTAGTGCCTTCTTCACCATTATCTTGATAGTATCAATCCATTGGATTGTTTGCTGGTCTTACACTTTGCTTTGGTCCTTCTATGCTTCAAAGTATGATGTCCTTTTCCAGTGATTGCTGTCTTCCATTCAATCCTTAGACTAGTGTAATTGCCGTTGTCAGTCAGTCCACAACTAATTCAAACGCTGTGGACTGTCAGTCCTTTTAAATGTTGTGGTCATTCAGTCCACAGTGTATTCTTAATAGTGTGGTCAATCTCTTGGAATCGCGGTATTGATTGTTACACCGCTGATTACAAGGCTATTCTATGAAATAGGATAGGGGATTCCACACTTTAGAAGACAGAGGTTGGCCCACAGTCTACTATAAATGTGATCAAGCAGTCCACACCTAGTGTGAATGCTGTGGTCAGTCAGCCCATTTTTTATTATTAACGGCCTTCTTTTGAAACTCGAGCTATGATGACTGGATGAATTAACGATCTTTAGGAAGATCAATTTTGTGAAAGACTTCATAGGTCCACTAGGGTCTTCTCCACCCTTATCTTGATAGTGTCAATCCTTTGGAACGGCTGCTGGTCTTCCTCTTTGCTTTCTTCCTTCTATACTTCAAAGTATAAAGTTCCTTTTCCCGTAATTGCTGTCTTCCAGTCAATCCTTAGATTAGTGTAAATGCTGTTGTTAGTCAGTCCACAACTAATTCATAGCTGTGGACTGTCAGTTCTTTTAAATGTTGTGGTCATTCAGTCCACAGTGTAATTTTAATAGTGTGGTCAATCTCTTGTAATTGCGGTATTGATTGTTACACCACTGATTACAAGGCTATTCTATGAAATAGGAAAGGGGATACCTCACTTTAGAAGTCAGAGGTTGGCCCACAGTCTACCGTAAATATGATCAGGCAGTCCACAACTAGTGTGAATGCTGTGGTCAGTCAGCCCATTTTTTATTATTAACGGCCTTCGGTTGAAACTCTAGCCATGACGGCTTGATGAATTAACGATCTTTAGGAAGATCCATCTTGTTCAAGACTAGATCGGTCCACTAGGGTCTTCTCCACCATTATCTTGATAGTATCAATCCTTTTGATTGGTTGCTGGTCTTCCTCTTTGCCTTCTTCCTTCTATTCTTCCGAGTATGATGTCCCTTTCCAGTAATTGCTGTCTTCCAGTCAATCCATAGACTAGTGTAAATGCTGTTGTTAATCAGTCCACGCCTAATTTAAAAGCTGTGGACTGTCAGTCCTTGTAAATTTTGTGGTTAATTGGTCCACAGTGTAGTCTTAATACTGTGGTCAGTCTCTTGTAATCGCGGTATTGTAACACCGCTGATTACAAGGCTATTCTATGAAACAGAATAAGGGATTCCTCACTTTAGAATACAGGAGATAAGGAAAAGAAATGTTCCTTATGTTTCTACCTAAGATATGGTTGTGTTATACTAGGAATTGTGTATAGAAAATAAACATATGTAAACCACTAACAGTATATTCTCATGTATCAGAAAGGTGTTGTCACACCTCCGCAGGTCTAGAACTTATGCCTAGACTGACTATTATCAGTAAGTAATATGAATATTAATTACCTGTTATGTAACTTTCCACATTCTTTTCCTGGAGTCCACAAGGAAACATTTCAAATCCCACGATGTCAAAGGGCGTCAGTCACCTGTAAATATTCAAAAGAGTGATAATATGTTCCTGCTACATGCTATACACACCAAAAGGTATAACACTCTAGGGCCAAAATTACGTATTTCAAAGATAAAGACTGTGGTCAGTCGGTCTGTATTTTATTATAAAAATTGTAGTCAGAGAGTCCACAGTCTATTTTAAATTTTATAATCAATCGGTTCACAGTCTACTGTAAATGTGGTCAGGCAGTCCACATCTACTGTATATGCTGTTTTCAGTCAGTCCATCCTTTATAATTAATGGCCTTCGGTTGAAACTCGAGCCATGACGACTTGATGAATTAATGATCTTTAGGAAGATCAATCTTGTGCAAGATTAGATCGGTCCACTAGGGTCTTCTTCAGAATTATCTTGATAGTATCAATCCATTGGATTGTTTGCTGGTCTTGCTCTTTGCTTTCTTCTATACTTCAAACTATGATGTCCTTTTCCATTGATTGCTGTCTTCCATTCAATCCTTAAACTACTGTAAATGCTGTTGTCAGTCAGTCCACAACTAATTCAAATGCTGTGGACAGTCAGTCCTTTTAAATGTTGTGGTCATTCAGTCCACAGTGTAATTTTAATAGTTTGGTCAGTCTCTTGTAATCGCGGTATTGATTGTTACACAGCTGATTACAAGGTTATTCTATGAAA
The DNA here is from genome assembly GCF_046119375.1 of Phyllobates terribilis. Lineage (NCBI taxonomy): Eukaryota > Metazoa > Chordata > Amphibia > Anura > Dendrobatidae > Phyllobates > Phyllobates terribilis. Next base: position 808,289 of record NW_027363324.1, read on the forward strand.
TAGAATAGGGGATTCCTCCCTTTAAAAGACAGAGGTTGGCCCACAGTCTACTATAAATGTGGTCCAGCAGTGCACACCTAGTGTGAATGCTGTAGTCAGTCAGCCCATTTTTTATTATTAACGGCCTTCGGTTGAAATTCGAGCCATGACTACTGGATGAATTAACGATCTTTAGGAAGATCAATTTTGTGAAAGACTAGATAGGTCCACTAGGGTCTTCTTCACCATAATCTTGATAGTATCAATCCATTGGATTGGTTGCTGGTCTTGTTCTTTGCTTTCTTCTATACTTCAAACTATGATGTCCTTTTCCATTGATTGCTGTCTTCCATTCAATCCTTAGACTAGTGTAATTGCCGTTGTCAGTCAGTCCACAACTAATTCAAATGCTGTGGACTGTCAGTCCTTTTAAATGTTGTGGTCATTCAGTCCACAGTGTATTCTTAATAGTGTGGTCAATCTCTTGGAATCGCGGTATTGATTGTTACACCGCTGATTACAAGGCTATTCTATGAAATAGAATAGGGGATTCCTCACTTTAGAAGACAGAGGTTGGCCCACAGTCTACTATAAATGTGATCAAGCAGTCCACACCTAGTGTGAATGCTGTGGTCAGTCAGCCCATTTTTTATTATTAACGGCCTTCGGTTGAAACTCGACCTATGATGACTGTTTGAATTAAAGATCTTTAGGAAGATCAATTTTGTGAAAGACTTCATAGGTCCACTAGGGTCTTCTCCACCCTTATCTTGATAGTGTCAATCCTTTGGATTGGCTGCTGGTCTTCCTCTTTGCTTTCTTCCTTCTAAACTTCAAAGTATGAATTTCCTTTTCCAGTGATTGCTGTCTTCCAGTCAATCCTTAGATTAGTGTAAATGCTGTTGTTAGTCAGTCCACAACTAATTCAAACGCTGGGGACTGTCAGTCCTTTTAAATGTTGTGGTCATTGAGTCCACAGTGTAATTTTAATATTGTGGTCAATCTCTTGTAATTGCGGTATTGATAGTTACACCGCTGATTACAAGGCTATTCTATGAAATAGCATAGGGGATACCTGACTTTAGAAGACAGAGGTTGGCCCACAGTCTAGTCTACTGTAAATGTGGTCAAGCAGTCCACACCTAGTGTGAATTCTGTAGTCAGGAAGTCCACACCTATTGTGAATGCTGTAGTCAGTCAGCCCATTTTTTACTATTAATGGCCTTCGGTTGAAATTCGAGCCATGACTACTGAATGAATTAACGATCTTTAGGAAGATCAATTTTGTGAAAGACTAGATAGGTCCACTAGGGTCTTCTTCACCATTATCTTGATAGTATCAATCCATTGGATTGGTTGCTGGTCTTGCTCTTTGCTTTCTTCTATACTTCAAACTATGATGTCCTTTTCCATTGATTGCTGTCTTCCATTCAAACCTTAGAATAGTGTAATTGCCGTTGCCAGTCAGTCCACAACTAATTCAAATGCTGTGGACTGTCAGTCCTTTTAAATGTTGTGGTCATTCAGTCCACAGTGTAGTCTTAATAGTGTGGTCAGTGTCTTGTAATTGCAGTATTGATTGTTACACTGCTAATTACAAGGCTATTCTATGAAATAGAATAGGGGATTCCTCACTTTAGAAGACAGAGGTTGGCCCACAGTCTACCGTAAATATGATCAGGCAGTCCACAACTAGTGGACTTACTTATACCTACCATACCAAGCGTATTGATTTCCTGGACGTGAGTTTGGAGATTGATGCATTTTCGGCTATCCAGACTGACGTCTTCAGGAAATCTACGTCGGTTAACTCTTTGATCCACGCGAAGTCTGCCCATCATTTACCCGTGATCCGGGCTGTCCCGATCGGACAGTTCCTGAGGATGAGGCGTATCTGTTCTACAGACTCTAGGTTTGAAGCCCAGGCTGCCGACCTCACTAGACGGTTTCGAAATCGCGGCTACAGTAACCGAAGCATTAGACGTGGCTATGATAGGGCACGGAGCGCATCTCGCAGTGGTTTACTATATTCGAATCGCGCTGGCCAGATGCGAGGCAGGGACGGGTCTGGGATGATCAGGTTTATCTCATCCTTCAATCATGAATGGGAAGGGATGCGTCAGATTCTGAGCCGCCATTGGGCGGTTCTTGGGACCGAACCTCTACTTCGTGACCATCTCGCACCCTTCCCGTCTATGACCGCTGGTCGAGGGAGGAATTTGAGGGACCTGCTCGTCTCAAGCCACTATGTCCCCCTTGTATCTAACCCGTTTGGCTCTCGCGGTCCCACTGTGGGATGTTTTCCGTGCGGCCACTGTCTTGCCTGCGCCAATGTCCTACGTAGTGCTATTTTCACGTCCTCTGACAGCTCCCGGGAATTTAAAATCTTACAGTACATCTCATGTCGCACTAGTAACGTAATATACTATGCCACTTGTGGATGCAATTTGATTTATATTGGTTTGATCTCCCGCGAGCTTCGGGTCAGGGTACGTGAGCACATGCGGGACATTGGCGCGGCCAAGACAGTGGCCGACCCCCGGGAGCTGAAGACGCTTCCTAGACACTTCAAGGCCGCCCATGGATGCGATCCGAAAACATTGCAGATACGCGGCATTGAGGCGGTGCGCCTTGGCTCTCGGGGTGATAACATGAAACAGCGCCTGGCTCAGAGGGAGGCGCGATGGATCGTGAATCTGGACACCGTGAGCTCACATGGTCTGAATGAGGCCTTAACTTTTGCTGCATTTCTTTAAATAAGAAGGCATATATATTATACTATTATTATATTTTTTTATGTTCCTTGGCTCTATTCTCCTGTTTTTCTGGTTATCTCTGGAATCTTGTTCCCATGTGTGAGTCTCCTTCTTTTAACTTTGTTTATATTGCTCATTTTTAATATTTTTTTATTGTCCTCTTATTTAGTATTGATGTGCCGTACAACCGTTGAATATCCCCCTTTTTCTGGGGACCACTTCCGCTGTTTCCAACAATTGTCACCATCTGGACATCTGTATGAAAATGTAACATCATAACCTCCCATGAGCACTGGATTATGAATAATTATATGGATGATGTGGTATACTTTGTATTTTACCAGGCATTATATACATATCTTTTTCCTTTGCTTTATGCACATATTTACTCTGTAGCCCTCTGGGGGTATTATTGTTATCCCTTAATATCATATGTGGTGATTCATATTGTTATATCTACCATGTGATGGGCGATTGACATAAAAGGGATTTGATTGTCTTGTATAATGGTGATTTATCTGTGGCCATAATGATATCTGTGAGCCATTAATAATCCCGCTTATAGGGCTGGTCTTTTGTAACATCAATATACGCTGCGCGCATGCGCGCCGTGTGGCTTCCCTCTGGAGCGCGTGCCCCGCTATCTGTCGTCTCCGGCATTGTGTTGTCCACACGTGCTAGGGGGCGTGACGGCCTGGTCACGCGCTCACGACAGGTGGCCCACGGCGCATGCGCCAACATGCGGAAGTCGTGTTATCGGGACGATCACGTGACATGTCACGTGATCCTCCAGTTCTCCATATTTAAGGTCCTCATGCACATCCAGTGATCCGCCTCTTGAGAAAGCCTTACGGTTGAGGGCGAAACGCGCGTCGAGGCGTTTTTTGTCCACATGGGCATTTGGCACTGAGCACTTTAAACCTCTGCATCCTTGGTAAGATGGCTCCTCTTATAATATTGAGCGAAGGGAACATTTGGGTGGTCTTATTGTCTATGATGATGTGATTCTACATACTGTCTGTTCTGCTACAACTGTTCCTTGAGTCAGCCTCTTGCCTTAAAGGTCCCCACTGCATTATTTTGATACCTGACATCCCCATGTGGGGTCATTATTGTGTCTCTGCATATTATCTAGTGCTACTATCCCCTGGATTCTTTGTGTGTTCCCCATTTTCTAGTGCTATTAATTGCTATGATTACTTTGACATAATCATGTAAAGTTTCGATATGTAATAAAATAATACTCTTGATATGAATCACTCTTTTTCCTCTTTTGTTGTTATATTGTGTTTGGAGTGGAATTTATGCTGACCGTATATTATTGCACACGGTTTATCAGCTATGTTTCTATGTATTTACATAGGGCTTTTGTCTGTTTGCTAGTGTGAATGCTGTGGTCAGTCCGTCCATTTTTTATTATTAACGGCCTTCGATTGAAACTCTAGCCATGACGACTGGATGAATTAACGATCTTTAGGAAGATCAATCTTGTGCAAGACTAGATCGGTCCACTAGGGACTTCTCCACTGTTATCTTGATAGTATCAATCCTTTGGATTGATTGCTGGTCTTCCTCTTTGCTTTCTTCCTTCTATTCTTCCGAGTATGATGTCCCTTTCCAGTAACTGCTGTCGTCCAGTCAATCCATAGACTAGTGTAAATGCTGTTGTCAGTCAGTCCACGCCTAATTTGAATGCTGTGGACTGTCAGTCCTTGTAAATTTTGTGGTTAATTGGTCCACAGTGTAGTCTTAATACTGTGGTCAGTCTCTTGTAATCGCGGTATTGATTGTTACACCGCTGATTACAAGGCTATTCTATGAAACAGAATAAGGGATTCCTCACTTTAGAATACAGAAGATAAGGAAAAGAAGTGTTCCTTATGTCTCTACCTAAGATATAGTTGTGTTATACTAGGAATTGTGTATAGAAAATAAACATATGTAAACCACTAACAGTATATTCTCATGTATCAGAAAGGTGTTGTCACACCTCCGCAGGTCTAGAACTTATGCCTAGACTGACTATTATCAGTAATTAATATGAATATTAATTACCTGTTATGTGACTTTCCACATTCTTTTCTTGGAGTTCACAAGGAAACATTTCAAATCCCACCATGTCAAAGGGCGTCAGTCACCTGTAAATATTCAAAAGAGTGATAATATGTTCCAGCTACATGCTATACACACCAAAAAGTATAACACTCTAGGGCCAAAATTACTTATTTCAAAGATAAAGACTGTGGTCAGTCGGTCTGCATTTTATTATAAAAATTGTAGTCAGAGAGTCCACAGTCTATTTTAAATTTTATGCTCAATCGGTTCACAGTCTACTGTAAATGAGGTCAGGCAGCCCACATCTAGTGTATATGCTGTGGTCAGTCAGTCCAATCTTTATAATTAATGGCCTTCGGTTGAAACTCGAGCGATGATGACTTGATGTATTAATGATCTTTAGGAAGATCAATCTTGTGCAAGACTAGATCGGTCCACTAGGGCCTTCTTCACCATTATCTTGATAGTATCAATCCATTGGATTGTTTGCTGGTCTTGCACTTTGCTTTGGTCCTTCTATGCTTCAAAGTATGATGTCCTTTTCCAGTGATTGCTGTCTTCCAGTCAATCCTTAGACTAGTGTAAATGCTGTTGTCAGTCAGTCCACAACTAATTCAAACGCTGTGGACTGTCAGTCCTTTTAAATGTTGTGGTCATTCAGTCCACAGTGTAATTTTAATAGTGTGGTCAGTCTCTTGTAATCGCGGTATTGATTGTTACACAGCTGATTACAAGGTTTTTCTATGAAATAGAATAGTGAATTCCTCCATTTAAAAGACAGAGGTTGGCCCACAGTCTAGTCTACTGGAAATATGGTCAAGCAGTCCACACCTAGTGTGAATGCTGTAGTCAGTCAGCCCATTTTTTATTATTAACGGCCTTTGGTTGAAATTCGAGCCATGACTACTGGATGAATTAACGATCTTTAGGAAGATCAATTTTGTGAAAGACTAGATAGGTCCACTAGGGTCTTCTTCGGCATTATCTTGATAGTATCAATCCATTGGATTGGTTGCTGGTCTTGTTCTTTGCTTTCTTCTATACTTCAAACTATGATGTTCTTTTCCATTGATTGCGGTCTTCCATTCAATAATTAGACTAGTGTAATTGCCGTTGTCAGTCAGTCCACAACTAATTCAAACGCTGTGGACTGTCAGTCCTTTTAAATGTTGTGGTCATTCAGTCCACAGTGTAGTTTTAATAGTGTGGTCAATCTCTTGGAATCGCGGTATTGATTGTTACACCGCTGATTACAAGGCTATTCTATGAAATAGAATAGGGGATTCCTCACTTTAGAAGACAGAGGTTGGCCCACAGTCTACTATAAATGTGGTCAGGCAGTCCACACCTATTGTGAATGCTGTGGTCAGTCAGCCCATTTTTTATTATTAACGGCCTTCGGTTGAAACTCGAGCTATGACTACTGAATGAATTAACGATCTTTAGGAAGATCAATTTTGTGAAAGACTACATAGGTCCACTAGGGTCTTCTCCACCCTTATCTTGATAGTGTCAATCATTTGGATTGGCTGCTGGTCTTCCTCTTTGCTTTCTTCCTACTATACTTCAAAGTATGAAGTTCCTTTTCCTGTGATTGCTGTCTTCCAGTCAATCCTTAGATTAGTATAAATGCTGTTGTTAGTCAGTCCACAACTAATTCAAACGCTGTGGACTGTCAGTCCTTTTAAATGTTGTGGTCATTCAGTCTACAGTGTAATTTTAATAGTGTGGTCAATCTCTTGTAATTGCGGTATTGATTGTTACACCACTGATTACAAGGCTATTCTATGAAATAGGATAGGGGATACCTCACTTTAGAAGACAGAGGTTGGCCCACAGTCTAGTCTACTGTAAATGTGGTCAGGCAGTCCACACCTATTGTGAATGCTGTGGTCAGTCAGCCCATTTTTTATTATTAATGGCCTTCGGTTGAAACTCGAGCTATGACGACTTGATGAATTAACGATCTTTAGGAAGATCAATTTTGTGAAAGACTACATAGGTCCACTAAGGTCTTTTACACTGTTATCTTGATAGTGTCAATCCTTTGGATTGGCTGCTGGTCTTCCTCTTTGCTTTCTTCCTTCTATACTTCAAAGTATGATGTCCTTTTCCAGTGATTGCTGTCTTCCAGTCAATCCTTAGACTAGTGTAAATGCTGTTGTCAGTCAGTCCACAACTAATTCAAACGCTGTGGACTGTCAGTCCTTTTAAATGCTGTGGTCATTCAGTCCACAGTGTAGTCTTAATAGTGTGGTCAGTGTCTTGTAATTGCAGTATTAATTGTTACACTGCTAATTACAAGGCTATTCTATCAAATAGAATAGGGGATTCCTCACTTTAGAAGACAGAGGTTGGCCTACAGTCTAGTCTACTATAAATGTGGTCAAGCAGTCCACACCTAGTGTGAATGCTGTAGTCAGTCAGCCCATTTTTTATTATTAACGGCCTTCGGTCGAAATTCGAGCCATGACTACTGGATGAATTAACGATCTTTAGGAAGATCAATTTTGTGAAAGACTAGATAGGTCCACTAGGGTCTTCTTCACCATTATCTTGATAGTATCAATCCATTGGATTGGTTGCTGGTCTTGCTCTTTGCTTTCTTCTATACTTCAAACTATGATGTCCTTTTCCATTGTTTGCTGTCTTCCATTCAATCCTTAGACTAGTGTAATTGCCGTTGTCAGTTAGTCCACAACTAATTCAAACGCTGTGGACTGTCAGTCCTTTTAAATGTTGTGGTCATTCAGTCCACAGTGTATTCTTAATAGTGTGGTCAATCTCTTGGAATCGCGGTATTGATTGTTACACCGCTGATTACAAGGCTATTCTATGAAATAGAATAGGGGATTCCTCACTTTAGAAGACAGAGGTTGGCCCACAGTCTACTATAAATGTGATCAGGCAGTCCACAACTAGTGTGAATGCTGTGGTCAGTCAGTCCATTTTTTATTATTAACGGCCTTCGGTTGAAACTCTAGCCATGACGACTGGATAAATTAATGATCTTTAGGAAGATCAATCTTGTTCAAGACTAGATCGGTCCACTAGGGTCTTCTCCACCGTTATCTTGATGGTATCAATCCTTTGGATTGGTTGCTCATCTTCCTCTTTGCCTTCTTCCTTCTATTCTTCCGAGTATGATGTCCCTTTCCAGTAATTGCTGTCTTCCAGTCAATCCATAGACTAGTGTAAATGCTGTTGTCAGTCCACGCCTAATTTAAATGCTGTGGACTGTCAGTCCTTGTAAATTTTGTGGTTAATTGGTCCACAGTGTAGTCTTAATACTGTGGTCAGTCTCTTGTAATCGCGGTATTGATTGTTACACCGCTGATTACAAGGCTATTCTATGAAACAGAATAAGGTATTCCTCACTTTAGAATACAGAAGATAAGGAAAAGAAATGTTCCTTATGTCTCTACCTAAGATATAGTTGTGTTATACTAGGAATTGTGTATAGAAAATAAACATATGTAAACCACTAACAGTATATTCTCATGTATCAGAAAGGTGTTGTCACACCTCCGCAGGTCTAGAACTTATGCCTAGACTGACTATTATCAGTAATTAATATGAATATTAATTACCTGTTATGTGACTTTCCACATTCTTTTCTTGGAGTTCACAAGGAAACATTTCAAATCCCACGATGTCAAAGGGCGTCAGTCACCTGTAAATATTCAAAAGAGTGATAATATGTTCCTGCTACATGCTATACAAACCAAAAAGTATAACACTCTAGGGCCAAAATTACTTATTTCAAAGATAAAGGCTGTGGTCAGTCGGTCTGCATTTTATTATAAAAATTGTAGTCAGAGAGTCCACAGTCTATTTTAAATTTTATGCTCAATCGGTCCACAGTCTACTGTAAATGTGATCAGGCAGTCCACATCTAGTCTATATGCTGTGGTCAGTCAGTCCATTCTTTATAATTAATGGCCTTCGGTTGAAACTCGAGCCATGACGACTTGATGTATTAATGAACTTTAGGAAGATCAATCTTGTGCAAGACTAGATCGGTCCACTAGTGCCTTCTTCACCATTATCTCGATAGTATCAATCCATTGGATTGTTTGCTGGTCTTGCACTTTGCTTTGGTCCTTCTATACTTCACAGTATGATGTCCTTTTCCAGTGATTGCTGTCTTCCATTCAATCCTTAGATAACTGTAAATGCTGACGTCAGTCAGTCCACAACTAATTCAAATGCTGTGGACTGTCAGTCCTTTTAAATGCTGTGGTCATTCAGTCCACAGTGTAGTCTTAATAGTGTGGTCAATCTCTTGGAATCGCGGTATTGATTGTTACACCGCTGATTACAAGGCTATTCTATGAAATAGGATAGGGGATTCCACACTTTAGAAGACAGAGGTTGGCCCACAATCTACTATAAATGTGATCAAGCAGTCCACACCTAGTGTGAATGCTGTGGTCAGTCAGCCCATTTTTTATTATTAACGGCCTTCGGTTGAAACGCGAGCTATGACGACTGGATGAATTAACTATCTTCAGGAAGATCAATTTTGTGAAAGACTTCATAGGTCCACTAGGGTCTTCTCCACCCTTATCTTGATAGTGTCAATCCTTTGGATTGGCTGCTGGTCTTCCTCTTTGCTTTCATCCTTCTATACTTCAAAGTATGAAGTTCCTTTTCCCTTGATTGCTGTCTTCCAGTCAATCCTTAGATTAGTGTAAATGCTGTTGTTAGTCAGTCCACAACTAATTCAAACGCTGTAGACTGTCAGTCCTTTTAAATGTTGTGGTCATTCAGTCCACAGTGTAATTTTAATAGTGTGGTCAATCTCTTGTAATTGCGGTATTGATGGTTACACCACTGATTACAAGGCTATTCTATGAAATAGGAAAGGGGATACCTCACTTTAGAAGACAGAGTTTGGCCCACAGTCTAGTCTACTGTAAATGTGGTCAAGCAGTCCACACCTAGTGTGAATGCTGTAGTCAGGCAGTCCACACTTATTGTGAATGCTGTGGTCAGGCAGCCCATTTTTTATTATTAATGGCCTTCGGTTGAAACTCGAGCTATGACGACTTGATGAATTAACGATCTTTAGGAAGATCAATTTTGTGAAAGACTACATAGGTCCACTAGGGTCTTCTCCACTGTTATCTTGATAGTGTCAATCCTTTGGATTGTTTGCTGGTCTTGCACTTTGCTTTGGTCCTTCTATACTTCAAAGTATGATGTCCTTTTCCAGTGATTGCTGTCTTCCATTCAATCCTTAGATAACTGTAAATGCTGTTGTCAGTCAGTCCACAACTAATTCAAATGCTGTGGACTGTCAGTCCTTTTAAATGTTGTGGTCATTCAATCCACAGTGTAATTTTAATAGTGTGGTCAGTCTCTTGTAATCGCGGTATTGATTATTACACCGCTGATTACAAGGTTATTCTATGAAATAGAATAGAGGATTCCTCCATTTAAAAGACAGAGGTTGGCCCACAGTCTAGTCTACTGGAAATGTGGTCAAGCAGTCCACACCTAGTGTGAATGCTGTAGTCAGTCAGCCCATTTTTTATTATTAACGGCCTTCGGTTGAAATTTGAGCCATGACTACTGGATGAATTAACGATCTTTAGGAAGATCAATTTTGTGAAAGACTTGATAGGTCCACTAGGGTCTTCTTCACCATTATCTTGATAGTATCAATCCATTGGATTGGTTGCTGGTCTTGCTCTTTGCTTTCTTCTATACTTCAAACTATGATGTCCTTTTCCATTGATTGCTGTCTTCCATTCAATCCTTAGACTAGTGTAATTGCCGTTGTCAGTCAGTCCACAACTAATTCAAATGCTGTGGACTGTCAGTCCTTTTAAATGTTGTGGTCATTCAGTCCACAGTGTATTCTTAATAGCGTGGTCAATCTCTTGGAATCGCGGTATTGATTGTTACACCTCTGATTACAAGGCTATTCTATGAAATAGAATAGGGGATTCCTCACTTTAGAAGATAGAGGTTGGCCCACAGTCTACTATAAATGTGATCAAGCAGTCCACACCTAGTGTGAATGCTGTGGCCAGTCAGCCCATTGTTTATTATTAACGGCCTTCGGTTGAAACTCGAGCTATGATGACTGTTTGAATTAACGATCTTTAGGAAGATCAATTTTGTGAAAGACTACATAGGTCCACTAGGGTCTTCTCCACTGTTATCTTGATAGTGTCAATCCTTTGGATTGGCTGCTGGTCTTCCTCTTTGCTTTCTTCCTTCTATACTTCAAAGTATGATGTCCTTTTCCAATGATTGCTGTCTTCCAGTCAATCCTTAGATTATTGTAAATGCTGTTGTCAGTCAGTCCACAACTAATTCAAACGCTGTGGACTGTCAGTCCTTTTAAATGCTGTGGTCATTCAGTCCACAGTGTAGTCTTAATAGTGTGGTCAGTTTCTTGTAATTGCAGTATTGATTGTTACACTGCTAATTACAAAGCTATTCTATGAAATAGAATAGGGGATTCCTCACTCTAAAAGACAGAGGTTGGCCCACAGTCTACCGTAAATATGATCAGGCAGTCCACAACTAATGTGAATGCTGTGGCCAGTCAGCCCATTGTTTATTATTAACGGCCTTCGGTTGAAACTCTAGCCATGACGACTGGATGAATTAACGATCTTTAGGAAGATCAATCTTGTTCAAGACTATATCGGTCCACTAGGGTCTTCTCCACCGTTATCTTGATAGTATCAATCCTTTGGATTGGTTGCTCGTCTTCCTCTTTGCCTTCTTCCTTCTATTCTTGCGAGTATGATGTCCCTTTCCAGTAATTGCTGTCTTCCAGTCAATCCATAGACTAGTGTAAATGCTGTTGTCAGTCAGTCCACGCCTAATTTAAATGATGTGGACTGTCAGTCCTTGTAAATTTTGTGGTTAATTGGTCCACAGTGTAGTCTTAATACTGTGGTCAGTCTCTTGTAATCGCGGTATTGATTGTTACACCGCTGATTACAAGGCTATTCTATGAAACAGAATAAGGTATTCCTCACTTTAGAATACAGAAGATAAGGAAAAGAAACGTTCCTTATATCTCTACCTAAGAAATAGTTGTGTTATACTAGGAATTGTGCATAGAAAATAAACATATGTAAACCACTAACAGTATATTCTCATGTATCAGAAAGGTGTTGTCACACCTCCGCAGGTCTAGAACTTATGCCTAGACTGACTATTATCAGTAATTAATATGAATATTAATTACCTGTTATGTGACTTTCCACATTCTTTTCTTGGAGTTCACAAGGAAACATTTAAAATCCCACCATGTCAAAGGGCGTCAGTCACCTGTAAATATTCAAATGAGTGATATGTTCCTGCTACATGCTATACACACCAAAAAGTATAACACTCTAGGGCCAAAATTACTTATTTCGAAGATAAAGACTGTGGTCAGTCGGTCTGCATTTTATTATAAAAATTGTAGTCAGAGAGTCCACAGTCTATTTTAAATTTCATGCTCAATCGGCTCACAGTCTACTGTAAATGTGGTCAGGCAGTCCACATCTAGTCTATATGCTGTGGTCAGTCAGTCCATTCTTTATAATTAATGACCTTCGGTTGAAACTCGAGCCATGACGACTTGATGTATTAATGATCTTTAGGAAGATCAATCTTGTGCAAGACTAGATCGGTCCACTAGGGCCTTCTTCACCATTATCTTGATAGTATCAATCCTTTGGATTGGTTGCTCGTCTTCCTCTTTGCCTTCTTCCTTCTATTCTTCCGAGTATGATGTCCCTTTCCAGTAATTGCTGTCTTCCAGTCAATCCATAGACTAGTGTAATTGCCGTTGTCAGTCAGTCCACAACTAATTCAAACGCTTTGGACTGTCAGTCCTTTTAAATGTTGTGGTCATTCAGTCCACAGTGTATTCTTAGTAGTGTTGTCAATCTCTTGGAATCGCGGTATTGATTGTTACACCGCTGATTACAAGGCTATTCTATGAAATACGATAGGGGATTCCACACTTTAGAAGACAGAGGTTGGCCCACAGTCTACTATAAATGTGATCAAGCAGTCCACACCTAGTGTGAATGCTTTGGTCAGTCAGCCCATTTTTTATTATTAACGGCCTTCGGTTGAAACTCGAACTATGACGACTGGATGAATTAACGATCTTTAGGAAGATCAATCTTGTGCAAGACTAGATCAGTCCACTAGGGCCTTCTTCACCATTATCTTGATAGTAACAATCCATCGGATTTTTTGCTGGTCTTGCACTTTGCTTTGGTCCTTCTATACTTCAAAGTATGATGTCCTTTTCCAGTGATTGCTGTCTTCTATTCAATCCTTAGATAACTGTAAATGCTGTTGTCAGTCAGTCCACAACTAATTCAAACGCTGTGGACTGTCAGTCCTTTTAAATGTTGTGGTCATTCAGTCCACAGTGTAATTTTAATAGTGTGGTCAGTCTCTTGTAATTGCGGTATTGATTGTTACACAGCTGATTACAAGGTTATTCTATGAAATAGAATAGAGGATTCCTCCATTTAAAAGACAGAGGTTGGCCCACAGTCTAGTCTACTGGAAATGTGGTCAAGCAGTCCACACCTAGTTTGAATGCTGTAGTCAGTCAGCCCATTTTTTATTATTAACGGCCTTCGGTTGAAATTCGAGCAATTGCTATTGGATGAATTAACGACCATTAGGAAGATCAATTTTGTGAAAGACTAGATAGGTCCACTAGGGTCTTCTTCACCATTATCTTGATAGTATCAATCCATTGGATTGGTTGCTGGTCTTGCTCTTTGCTTTCTTCTATACTACAAACTATGATGTCCTTTTCCATTGATTGCTGTCTTCCATTCAATCCTTAGACTAGTGTAATTGCCGTTGTCAGTCAGTCCACAACTAATTCAAACGCTGTGGACTGTCAGTCCTTTTAAATGTTGTGGTCATTCAGTCCACAGTGTATTCTTAGTAGTGTGGTCAATCTCTTGGAATCGCGGTACTGATTGTTACACCGCTGATTACAACTCTATTCTTTGAAATAGAATAGGGGATTCCTCACTTTAGAAGACAGAGGTTGGCCCACAGTCTACTATAAATGTGATCAAGCAGTCCACACCTAGTGTGAATGCTGTGGTCAGTCAGCCCATATTTTATTATTAACGGCCTTCGGTTGAAACTCGAGCTATGACGACTGGATAAATTAACGATCTTAAGGAAGATCAATTTTGTGAAAGACTTCATAGGTCTACTAGGGTCTTCTCCACCCTTATCTTGATAGTTTCAATCCTTTGGATTGGCTGCTGGTCTTCCTCTTTGCTTTCTTCCTTCTATACTTCAAAGTATGAATTTCCTTTTCCCGTGATTGCTGTCTTCCAGTCAATCCTTAGATTAGTGTAAATGCTGTTGTTAGTCAGTCCACAACTAATTCAAACGCTGTAGACTGTCATTCCTTTTAAATGTTGTGGTCATTCAGTGCACAGTGTAATTTTAATAGTGTGGACAATCTCTTGTAATTGCGGTATTGATTGTTACACCACTGATTACAAGGCTATTCTATGAAATAGGAAAGGGGATACCTCACTTTAGAAGACAGAGGCTGGCCCACAGTCTAGTCTACTGTAAATGTGGTCAAGCAGTCCACACCTAGTGTGAATGCTGTAGTCAGGCAGTCCACACCTATTGTGAATGCTGTGGTCAGTCAGCCCATTTTTTATTATTAATGGCCTTCGGTTGAAACTCGAGCTATGACGACTTGATGAATTAACGATCTTTAGAAAGATCAATTTTGTGAAAGACTACATAGGTCCACTAGGGTCTTCTCCACTGTTATCTTGATAGTGTCAATCCTTTGGAACGGCTGCTGGTCTTCCCCTTTGCTTTCTTCCTTCTATACTTCAAAGTATGATGTCCTTTTCCAGTGATTGCTGTCTTCCAGTCAATCCTTAGACTAGTGTAAATGCTGTTGTCAGTCAGTCCACAACTAATTCAAACGCTGTGGACTGTCAGTCCTTTTAAATGCTGTGGTCATTCAGTCCACAGTGTAGTCTTAATAGTGTGGTCAGTGTCTTGTAATTGCGGTATTGGTTGTTACACTGCTGATTACAAGGCTATTCTATGAAATAGAATAGGGGATTCCTCAAATTAGAAGACAGAGGTTGGCCCACAGTCTACCGTAAATATGATCAGGCAGTCCACAACTAGTGTGAATGCTGTGGTCAGTCAGTCCATTTTTTATTATTAACGGCCTTCGGTTGAAACTCTAGCCATGACGACTGGATAAATTAATGATCTTTAGGAAGATCAATCTTGTTCAAGACTAGATCGGTCCACTAGGGTCTTCTCCACCGTTATCTTGATGGTATCAATCCTTTGGATTGGTTGCTCATCTTCCTCTTTGCCTTCTTCCTTCTATTCTTCCGAGTATGATGTCCCTTTACAGTGATTGCTGTCTTCCAGTCAATCCATAGACTAGTGTAAATGCTGTTGTCAGTCCACGCCTAATTTAAATGCTGTGGACTGTCAGTCCTTGTAAATTTTGTGGTTAATTGGTCCACAGTGTAGTCTTAATACTGTGGTCAGTCTCTTGTAATCGCGGAATTGATTGTTACACCGCTGATTACAAGGCTATTCTATGAAACAGAATAAGGGATTCCTCACTTTAGAATACAGAAGATAAGGAAAAGAAATGTTCCTTATGTCTCTACCTAAGATATAGTTGTGTTATACTAGGAATTGTGTATAGAAAATAAACATATGTAAACCACTAACAGTATATTCTCATGTATCAGAAAGGTGTTGTCACACCTCCGCAGGTCTAGAACTTATGCCTAGACTGACTATTATCAGTAATTAATATGAATTACCTGTTATGTGACTTTCCACATTCTTTTCTTGGAGTTCACAAGGAAACATTTCAAATCCCACGATGTCAAAGGGCGTCAGTCACCTGCAAATATTCAAAAGAGTGATAATATGTTCCTGCTACATGCTATACACACCAAAAAGTATAACACTCTAGGGCCAAAATTACTTATTTCAAAGATAAAGACTGTGGTCATTCGGTCTGCATTTTATTATAAAAATTGTAGTCAGAGAGTCCACAGTCTATTTTAAATTTTATGCTCAATCAGTCCACAGTCTACTGTAAATGTGGTCAGGCAGTCCACATCTAGTCTATATGCTGTGGTCAGTCAGTCCATTCTTTATAATTAATGGCCTTCGGTTGAAACTCGAGCCATGACGACTTGATGTATTAATGATCTTTAGGAAGATCAATCTTGTGCAAGACTAGATCGGTCCACTAGGGCCTTCTTCACCATTATCTTGATAGTATCAATCCATTGGATTGTTTGCTGGTCTTGCACTTTGCTTTGGTCCTTCTATACTTCAAAGTATGATGTCCTTTTCCAGTGATTGCTATCTTCCATTCAATCCTTAGATAACTGTAAATGCTGTTGTCAGTCAGTCCACAACTAATACAAATGCTGTGGACTGTCAGTCCTTTTAAATGTTGTGCTCATTCAGTCCACAGTGTAATTTTAATAGTGTGGTCAGTCTCTTGTAATCGCGGTATTGATTGTTACACCGCTGATTACAAGGTTATTCTATGAAATAGAATAGGGGATTCCACACTTTAGAAGACAGAGGTTGGCCCACAGTCTACTATAAATGTGATCAAGCAGTCCACACCTAGTGTGAATGCTGTGGTCAGTCAGCCCATTGTTTATTATTAACGGTCTTCGGTTGAAACTCTAGCCATGACGACTGTTTGAATTAACGATCTTTAGGAAGATCAATTTTGTGAAAGACTACATAGGTCCACTAGGGTCTTTTCCACTGTTATCTTGATAGTGTCAATCCTTTGGATTGGCTGCTGGTCTTCCTCTTTGCTTTCTTCCTTCTATACTTCAAAGTATGATGTCGTTTTCCAGTGATTGCTGTCTTCCAGTCAATCCT